>NC_059147.1:22211744-22514774 GCF_020740605.2 Lemur catta | reverse complement strand
GTGTGCGTGTGCTGTTCCCCTGACATTCTGTTCCTTCTAGTAGATCTCATCAGGGGAGGGTTTTTATGGTTTCGTGGTCCTCTCCCCATTTAGACCTTAAACTCACTGAGGCCTCTGCCTTGCTATCTCCAGTCCCCACCCACCCCCCAAGCACGGAGCATCGAGCACCTGGGACCCAGGCAGTGCTGAACTGAAATCTGGACTGAAATCTTTTTCTGAGTCCCATCTGCACGTTCCCGGTAAAGGGAGTTAATGGCTGGTCGCTAGGCTCTCAAAGCTACTCTGCCTCTGCTTTTGATTATGAATGACATGGTCCCGGCAAGATATCACTTCTTCCAAGAAGCCTTCCAGGTTTGGCATCCTTCCTACTAGAGTTTCCTTAGCACCTGCATTCATGCACTCATCACCCATCCATCTCCCCACCAGTGTGAGGACACCTTGAGGGCAGGGGCTGTGGGTCCGGTCCACAGAAGCTACCTGGCAGTAGGTCACAGTCATAGAGCACATGCAGCATGTCGTGTGCTCTCTGAGTGCTTTCTGTTTACTAACTCATGTAAGTATCAAGACCAATCCATGTGGGCGATGCTATTAGCCCCATTTAACTGAGAGGCAAACTGAACCCAGAGAGGTTCTAAACTTGCCCAAAGCCACACAGCTAGTGGAGGAATGAGGATTAGAATCCAGGTGCTCTGGCTCCAGAGCCCACGTGTTACCCACTCTACGGGATCAACAGCATAACTGAGTGAGGGGAACTGGGGCCGAAGCTCAAGGAGCCCTGGCCCACCCGGGACTCCAGCTCATCTTCCTCCAGGAGACACAGTCCCGCCCCAGCCTGCAGGGAGTTGCCCAAGACCAAGGCCAAGGTCTGTATTAAAGCGTTTTCTTGGTGAATAGCATTTTAATAAAGACTTGTTGTTCTTCTCTGCCCTGAGAAGCCACCCCATTTCCTGCTGCCCCGCAGGGAGGTCCTGGGAATGGCTGACACTGCTTTGCTGATGAATGAGCTCCCGAGGAGCTCTGGAAACAAAAGACCTCGCAGTGCCAGGCCTGCGGCCAGAGCTCTCCTGGCTGGTGGGTCCAATATATGGCTCCGAAACTGAAATATGCGCATAATCTTTGACCCAGCAACTCCACTTGGAGAAATTTATCCTAAAGACCTATCCATGCAATTCCTTAAAGCTGTATATACGAAAGAGTTCTTCACAGCATTGTTTATAAGAATAAGCATTAGGCCAGGCATTCTTGTAATCCCAGCACTTTGGGAGCCCCAGGCGGGAGGATCACTTGAGGCTAGGAGTTCGAGACCAGCCTGGGCAACCTAGTGAGATTCCATCTCTACAAAAAATTTTAAAATTAGCCAGGCATGGTGGTGCACGCCTGTAGTCTCAGCTACTCGGGAGGCCGAGGCAAGGGGATTGCTTGAGCCTAGGAGTTCGTGGCTACAGTGAGCTGTGATGGTGACACTGCACTGTAGCCCAGGTGACAGAGCAAGATCCTGTCTCCAAAAGAAAAAAAAAGAATAAGCACTGGAAAAAACCCAGGTCCATCAGAAAGGAAATTGATTTAATAAATGATAGGCATCCAAATAGTGGAAAATTATCCAGCCATTAAAATGCTATTGAGGATCTATATTTACTAATGTGGTTGGCTGACCGTGAACTGGTGCTGGGTCAGAACACAGGTTACGCTTTAGAAAAGGGAGAGTAAGGTATTTTATTCCTGCAAGATATGCAAGAACTGATAACAGTGGTTGCCTCTGGGGACGGAAAGAGGGTTGCTGGGGGACAGTAGGGAAAGATGTACTTTTTAATTTTGAATGTACTTTGTATGTATGGAATTAATCATAATTCCTGATTCACAGTACACTTCTATCATAGGTCTGTGCATGCCCAGTTTTCAATTTCATTCATATACTCATTTATTTTTTTCAACTGGACATCATTCATTAGACTCATTTATTTTTAACTCTCCACCAACCCAAGGAATAGAACATAATGATATCTTATATTATCTATGGGACCCTTCCCTATCTCACCCCTCCTCCCCCAAGATGTAAACCATCTTCTGATGTTTGTGTTTTTCCTTCCCCTTGCTCCTTTTGTATAATTTATCACATAAATACATATGATTTAGGTAATATTGTATACTTTTAATTGTTACTAACTTTTATAAATAGGGTATGGTGCTATATGGAATCGTTTGGTATCAGTTTTTCTATTCAACACAGTATTATTAAGATTCATGTTCAAGACCAGCCTGAGCAACATAGCCAGACCCCATCTCTACAAAAAACAGAAAAAATTAGCCAGGCGTGGTGGCACACACCTGTAGTCCCAGCTACTTGGGAGGCTGAGGCAGAAGGATTGCTTGAGCCCAGGAGTTTGAGGTTACAGTGAGCTATGATTGCACCACTGCACTCCAGCGTGGGCAACAGAGCAAGACCCTGTCTCAAAAAAAAAAAAAAAATTCATTCATGCTCTTGCATGTAGCTGCAATCCATTCATTTTTTTTTCATTGCTCTGTATTAATCCGTTAGATGAATATGCTGCAGTTTTAAAAATCCATTCTCCCGTCAATGGACATTTGGGTTTTCCCAGATTTTCACTATTATGAATAATGCATCTATGATTATTCTCTTTTTTTTTCTTTTTTCTTTTTGAAACAGGTCTTGCTCTGTCACTCAGGCTAGAGTGCAGTCATAGATCACTGCAACCTCAAAGTCCTAGGCTTGAGCAATCCTCCTGCCTCAGCCTCTCAAGTAGCTGGGATTTCAGGTGCACACCACCATGCCTGGCTAATTTTTGTATTTTTTGTAGAGACTGTTGCTCTGAGACTGGTCTCAAACTCCCAACCTCCAGTGATCCTCCCACCTTGGCCTCCCAAAGTGCTAGGATTAGAGGCGTGAGCCACCGCGCCAGGCCCCATAGGGTGTTACATGTGTTCTTTCACAGAGGGAAGAGGAAGGGTAGAAGATGGTTATTAATATGTTCTTTATTGAGCATTTACATGTATTTAGTCCTTTGCAGGTATTAGTTCATCTAATCCTCATACTACTCACAGAAGGTAGGAATTATTATCACCTCTATTTTACGAATGAGACAGCCCAGGCACCCAGAGGTTACAAAAATAATTCGTCAAGGTCAACACAGTCCAGTATCCCCAGGACTTGAACCCAGCCCTCTCACACCAAGGCTCCCGCTCTTAACCACCATGCTAAGTCACGTGATGTCCTCAAGGCAAGCTGTGTGACATCACCGTGGTGTCCCAGTCAGAGAGGACCTGACCCTTTATCTAGTTCAGTCTTTTTAACTGCAGGTCTTGAGCAGTTAGTGCAGTTTCAGATTAATTCACCGAATTGAGACCAGTTTTTTTTAAAAAAATGAAAGAGTATAGAATAAAGTAAAACAGAAGAAAATAGAACATGTCAGAATACATCGCACAGAGGAAAGAAGTATTATACATATGGTGAAAATTCAATTTCCGCATGTCCAGCACAATGCAAAATGTATTTCTCCTGGGGTTCTTGATTGGAAAAGTTTGTACAACACAGAGCTGTTCTATTTTACAGAGGCTGAGACTGAGGCTCAGAGAGGGGAAGCCAACTGCCTAAGGTCACACAGCCGTCCTAGAGTCCAGTAGTTCCTGGCTCCCAGGGCAGAAGCCATTCAATCATTCATTCATTCATTCATTCAACAGAACTTAGCTCAGCCTGCTCTGTTCCAGGCCCCATTCTGGGCACCAGAAATACAGTGACAACCAAGACAGACCTGACCCTGTCCTCCAGGGACCTCAGTTCCCTGAGAGGGATGCAAAGCAGCTGATGGGGCACATGACAGTCACCATTTACAGATGTAGCTTGTTGCATGCCAGACAGTGGTCTGAACATGTACTAGCTCAATTGATTCCTAAATGGGAGGTTCACTATTAACAACACGAACCCATTTAGCAGATGGAGAAACGGAGGCACAGAGTCAATAATGTGCACATAGCTAATAAGTGACAGCTGGGGTTTGAACCCAGCACTACCCAATCTCCAGCACTACCCAATC
Source organism: Lemur catta (assembly GCF_020740605.2). Lineage (NCBI taxonomy): Eukaryota > Metazoa > Chordata > Mammalia > Primates > Lemuridae > Lemur > Lemur catta. Next base: position 22,510,725 of record NC_059147.1, on the reverse strand, counting down.
CTGCCTTTTGGGTGGTTTTGCAGGTTAAACCACAGCCCAGCACCAGCTCCCGCCGGGGAGCTGGTGGGGGGAAAAGAGAGGCTCACAAGTGGCGAGAATTTCTTGCAAACAGCCCCAGCGTCTGTCCAAGTCAGGCTATTTTGGGCTCTTGGCTTTTTCAATTTTATTTTTATACTTTTTGTAGATGTTTAGGTCACACCGTGACTAAGTTCTGTCTGCTAGGAGGAACGTCTGCAGGAGAACTACCCTCCAAACCAGCCCCAGCAGGCAAAGGCCAAAAAGTAGCATTTAGAAGAAGGGAAGTGGCTTCTGGGGCTCCAAGCTGGACTGGGGCTTGCTGGCTGGCTCTGGAAAGATGGGCTCTGCAGATGGCCAGGGTTTCTGCCGCCAGGGGGCAGGCAGCAGGCAGGTCATGCCTGCCACCATTTGGAACTTCTTGGAGAGGATTCCCTCCGCCAGGTGAGCAGCCTCCTCCCAGTGCCCGGGGATCATGCTGTGACTTGAATGTTAGTTGTTCCATGCCCAGTATCTGTTCTCTTCTCTAGGTGACAGCACCATCACATCATTTTCCTTTAGGAGGCCACACCTCCCCTACTCTTAGTCCATGTGGTCCTAGGAGGTGACTCCTCTTGCCTCACTCCAGGGCTGGGCCCATGATGCCTTAGCAAATCAGAACCATCCAGCTATCTCTGGGTGTGGGGCATGGGTCAGAGGTGCGCATAAGCCAAGTTGGGGCATAAACGTGAAACCTGAGACTTTGGCTGCACCTGTTGGGAAAGTGTAGTTCTGTATGGCTGGGATTGCTAAACTGCTAGATTGGGAGCCTGTATCTACCTTGATAAAAGAACCTAAGAATGAAGTCAGTTTAGACAGACCAAGACAGATCCCCCGTGACATAATTTGACAACCTGGAGCCATCCATACCTGAAGTCCATCTACCCTGGACTTTTTAGTACATGAGCTATCAAATTCAAATTCCCTTTTTTTTTTTGCTAAGGCACCATGATCCTCTTGCCTCAGCCTCCCAAGTTGCTGGGATCACAGGTGTGAGCCATCACACCTGGCTCATGACACTTCTGTTTCTGGCATTTACAACCCAAAGTAACAGATACAAATGCCAAGACACAGCATGGTGGAGGGGAAAGAGCAGGGGACGAGGAGTCTTAAGACTTGAAATTGAGTCAGGATTTCATTACTACTATTTTCAAGACCCCAGTGAAATGGCAAGGGTGTCACTGCCTGTAACAGTGTTGTTCAAAATCAACGGGGCATGGATGGGAAAGTGCTTTGTCATCCGTAAAGTGCTTTCCAAACTCTAAGGCTCCATACACAAGCAGGCAGCTTCTGTTGCATACAATATGTAGTGGAATAGATGGTCTAGAAGTGAGTAGTTCCATTTATGCCATGTCTAACTTGCTGTGTGATACCTGCCAGGTGTTTTAACCTCTCTGAGCCTAGGTTCTTGTCTTTGAAAAAAATGGATCCCTTGATGTCCCCTAGGGGGAGTTGCAAACTGGATCTGGTGACTCCCCTGGTTAAAATCCTGCAATGGCTCCCTATTGCTCCCAGGACACCGTGTAAGCTGCTGACCATGATTAACACAGCCCTCACCCCTACCCTCACCTGGTCCTAACCTGCCTCTTGGGTCCAATCTCCTGCCTCTGCCTTCTCTGGCTAAGCCTGAGCCCTTCTCACCTCTCAACTTTTCCCCAGATGGTGTCCTCTGCTGGTGAGACTGTGGCTAACTCAGCATGAATGTTGCGTCTCCCGGGAAGTCTTCCCTGAGCTCCCGATGCCTCTCCGTGACACACCCTGGTTAATCACAAATCACTCATCACCAGGGACCACTGATATGGCTATTCTAGTTGCTAAAATACTGTATTGAAATTTTTCCAAATCAGTTGGTAAATATCTGCTTCCCAGAGTCCCTCAAGGTCTCCCAGGGGGCCCCACTTTCCCATTATCCAGGAACAAAAATGCAAAGCCCGGCACAACAGGGGGCTTGGGCCCCTGTTCTGGCGTGAATGGCTGGTTCATTCTGATTGGCCTGGGGCCCAGGCTCCCCCGGTTGTTAAATATTGTAAATATCACCCTTGCCTATTGCCCTGGATTGTAAATCGCTGGTTCATGGATGCCTGGTTCCCTCGTCTGTTTATTCCAATAGAGCAAAAGCTCCTTGAGGGTAGGGGACCATCTCCCTTCCCAGCAAAGCACCGGTACCGGTATGTGGTAGGAGCAAATGAGTGTTCACTGGAGGAATCAGCGAGTGAGTGAGGAAATGAGTCACTCTGGAAAACTATGGGCCCCTCATCCTGAATCTGGACTCTGGAATTTTCTAGGCCTGCACTGGAAACCTTGCCCTTTGCCCAGGTTTTATGGCTGTGGAGGTCTCCACCCTGGCGGGAAGATCCTGCCAACTAACTGCCAGTCAGGTTTGAGCCTGGCCAGCTCCACCCTCCTCTCCTACAAAACCTGGAAGACCAAGACGTGGCCCTTCCAGGTACACATGAGCAGGTGAGCACGCATGTGTACACACGTGTACACACACTCACACACACACATAAACACACGCTTGCAGGGGTGGGAAGTCAATCAGTGCTCACTCACTGATAAGGGGACTGACTCCTCTTGGCTTACCCAGAACTTTCCTGGTTTTAGCACTGAAAGTTCTACATCCCAGGGGCCCTCAGTCTTGGACACTATGGGATGGTTTGTCGCCCTACCAGTGGGTTGGCCGGGTCATTCTCTGTGCACGGTGGAGGGGATGGTGACCTTCAGAATAGATTTCTGCGTTGCTGGTGCTTAGCACAGTGCCTGGCCCATGATGGGCTCGTCACAGCTCTACCACTTACTCGCCACTAAAAATCATGTCACCTCTGGGTTTCCTCAAGTGGAACTAGGATAGTATCGTCTGCATAGAGATGTCTGAGTTCATACAAGTAAAGGTGTGTGGAACATAGTGCCTGGATATACAAAGGAGAATCACTATTATTTTTATTGATGTTATTACACCGTGAACATGGAAGAAAAGTTTCTAGATTATTCAGCCTGTGAAAAATAAAAAATAGTGGCAGATACAGGGCTACAAAAGTCACCTCTCTACTAAGTCTGCAGTTAGCAAGACTCCTCCTCCTTAAAACAAAATCCCAAACAGCTCTCTTATGATATAATTCACACACCATACAATTCACCCATTCAAAGTGGTCAATTCAATGTTTTTTAGTGTATTACATGGTTGTGAAATTATCACCACAACCTAAGTTTAGAACATACTCATCTCCCTCTAAAAGAGTCCCCATACCTGTTAGTAGCTACTCCCGATTTCTCTCCTTCCCTCCTTCCTCCCCAGCCCTCGGAAACCACTGGGATGCCCTTCTCCTGCCCTTGGACATCAGAACTCCAGGGTCTCTGACCCTCCCACTCTGGGGTTTGCACCCGCGGCCCCCAGCTTCTCAGACCTTCAGCCTCAGGCTGAGAGACTTGGAGGGAGCCATGCTACTGGCTTCCCTGGTTTTCCAGCTAAGAGACAGCCTATCCTGGGACTTCTTGGCCACCATAATCCCATGAGCCAATTCCCCTAAAAAAATCCCCTCTCATCTCCCTCTCTTTATATATATATATATATCCTATTGGTTCAGTTCTCTGGAGAACCCTGACCAATCTACTGGGTAACCTTGGACAAATATCTACCCCTCTGTGAGTCTCTGTTCCCAGCTCTGAAGAGCGGATGTGTGTGTTAACAGCAAAGGGCAGTATGAGGACTGGTGAGATAATGCATTTAGAGTATGGCGAGCTCCCATGCATAGTAGCTATCACTGTTATCACATACTACGATGTGATTACTGGCATCTAGCACAATGCCTGATACGTAATTGGCATTGAATAAACAACAAATAAATGGGTGATGGGTTCCTTGTCTGCATCCCTCACTACCTTAGGAGCTTCTTTAGGGCAGGGACCATATTTTGTTTATTTCTGTGTCCCCAGTGTTGAGCAGAATGGCTGGCACGCGGGATGCTTAATAAAAGCTTGCTGTTCGTCCTAAGGAGATAATGGAGCTGAATAGCCATCAGCGTGGTGCTGAAGCCACAGGGTGCAGGGCTGATGGAGAACGTGATGATGGAGGGATCCGCTGACACCAGCTGAACCTCAGCATCCTAAGTCAGCCAACCCATTTCTGGCTTCCTGATACTGATGCTATGGGAAGCACTCAACACCACTTGTGAACTATTTTTGCCTAAAAAAATTGAATCTGAATCAAATCAAGCCTGTATGTCCGAGTACTAGTGTATGTGACATATGGGATAGAAGAACACATTTAATGACACCTCAAGAATGCATTCCACCAAATACAAAATGTAGGACATCCTACAGGACAAATGACCCAGTGTCTCAAAAAAAAAAAAAAAAAGTCTGTAAGTCTGGAATTATATCAAAATAGAAATAAACAAAGAAGGATATGGCCAGGTGTGGTGGCTCGTGCTTGTAATCCTAGCACTCTGGGTGGATCGCTTCAGCTCAGGAGTTTGAGACTAACCTGAGCAAGAGCGAGACCCCATCTCTACTAAAAATAGAAAAATTAGCTGGACATCATGGTACATGCCTATAGTCCCAGCTACTTGGGAGGCTGACACAAGAGGACCACTTGAGCCCAGGAGTTTGAGGTTGCAGTGAGCTATGATGATGCCACTGTACTCTATCCAGCATGACAGAGTGAGACTCTGTCTGAAAAAAGAAAAAAAAAAGACATTAAAAAATATGGCCTAGCCATTCAATGATACTGAGAAATTATTGTGTATTTTATTAGATGCTTTGCCAATGGTATGAAGGTCATGTTTACCAAAATGTCTTTCTCAAGATGCAGACTGCAATATTTACAGGGGAAATGACATGTTATCTGGGATTGGCTTTGAAATATTGTGCATATTGCTGTGAGCTAGGCTGACACCACGGAACTCTAGCTGGGGCAACAGAGTGAGACTCTGTCTCAAAAAATATATATATATATATATTCTGCATAAATAAAAATAAAAATGCAAGGGTAGAAAGATGAAACAAGATTTGGCACAAAGTTTACAAACTGCAAAATTATAAAGAGTACAGAAAACAATTGTTGGGACTAGATGATAGATTCATGGGGTTTCATCGTACTACACAGAGTGTGCGTTACACTACTATCTTTACTTTGTGTTTGAAATAAAACTGTTTTTTGCAGATGGGAGTGGCTGAGCCGCAAAGGGCGGCACCCCTGTCAGTCAGTTACCACCGTTTTTAACTGGAGGCTGAGAGGCCAATCCGGTTCCCGCCCCTGCACGCTGGCAGGCGGCCCAGCGGGGCAGAGGTGTGGGAGGCCCCAGGAGCAGCAGGAATGGAGCTGCCTCTTCGCACACAGCCAGGAGCCTGATCTGGCTGCAGCCCCAGCAATTCCAATTTCCCTGGGGATTCCTTCCCCAGCGGGCTGGGAGTTGGGCTCTTCTCAGCAGAGCCCTGGGGAGGGGCACCCCTCTCAGTCTGAGCATTCTTATTACCTCCCCCTTGCCAGGAGATGAAAGGGACATTTTTATTTATTTATTTTTTTTGAGACAGTCTTGCTCTGTCACCCAGGGTAGAGTGCAGTGGCATCATCATAGCTCACTGTAACCTCCAACTCCTGGGCTCAAGCAGATCCTCCTGCCTCAGCCTCCCAGGTAGCTGGGACTACAGGCATGCGCCACCACGCCCCTCTAAGTTTTTCTATTTTTAGTAAAGATGGAATCTCACTCTTGCTCAGGCTGGTCTCAGATTCCTGAGCTCAAGCGATCCTCCCTCCTCAGTCTCAAGAAAGGGATAGTCTTTAGCCTCTCAGCAGACCAGCTGCCAGGACACCCCCGGAGGTGAAAGTCCGTCAGAGTCGCACCTGCAAGGAGGAAGGCCCGCTTTGCACCAGGTGGCAGGGTCTGTTGTCTACCTGCAGTGATCTCAAGGGCAAGGCAAGGCCTCTGGCCAACGTTTCGTTTCCTTTCCCTGTTGATGCCTGAAATTCCACTTTTGGCACTGGGCTGGCCCTCAGAGAGATCTCAACTCTTGGATTTTGATTTTTCCTCTCCCCACCTGAAAAGCTAAGGAAAGCAATGGGCCTTGTCACCGGCACCAACAGGTTTGTGTCCAATCTCAGGTGTTCTCAGTTAGTCCCTCGGCTTCCTCCTCCCCCATTCCCCAAGAAGCCCATCCTCAGACGCCAAGTTAAGAGCCCCGGACCAAGTTCACTAAATCCAAAGCTGCCATGCCTTTGAAAGAAGCCAGGTCAATCCCCCCAGCCCTCTTTAAAATGCAAATGACCCTGGGAGGATGGAAAAGACTAGCCCACCTGAGTGAAAGAGTTTTTCCCAGCAGATGCCAGAGATAGCCTGGGAGGCTTTAATGGCGGGGGTGGGGAAAGGAGTGCTGGGGGTGGGCTGGCTCCTAGGGGCTCACAATTTTGCGTAGAACCGGGAAGAGAATGTATTGGGCCAAGAATGCTAATCGCTAACTTTTGTAGCGTCTTTACAAGAACCTTATGAATTAAGTGTTATCAAGATCCCCATTTTACTGATGAGAAAACTGAGGCCGGGGAAGATAAAGTGACTTATGCAACCCAACTCGCTGCAGAGAGGGAGATCCACAGCCGCAGGCAGCTTAGCTCAACATCAACAGCACAGGCTCACCCACACTGGCTCATTTCATCCTCACAACGAGGTGTCCCTGTTTGATAGAAGAGGAAACTGAGGCCATCACTGTGTTGCCCACAGTTGCACAGGGCCTCGCCTCCACGGGGAGCCCCTTTGTGTTCCCTCCTCCCCCCGCCGGTGGTGGCGTTGGTGTCATCCCTTCCTGACCCTCCCTGGAGCTTGGAGAAGGACTTGCCCAGAAATCTGAAGAGCTCCTCAGGCCTGACCTGGCTTCAGTGCCCCTAATTGTTTTCTAAAATCCTTTTTATTGAATTATCAGAGTGTAATGGAAGAGTCGATGAGAGTCGCTGCCGAGTTACAAGGCCAGGGCTTGCTGGGTACAAGAAAGTAAAGCCGGAAAGGCTCCCTGGACCCAGTGATGGCATGAAATACGTATTTTTGTTCCTTCTTGATGTACTTTAAAAAAAAATTTTACATAACTGGGAGGAAAAAAGTAAACGGACACTTCTGCCCCATGGGGGAAACGCCTCTTTCTGTATTTCCATTATCTTGTTTAATGCACAGTCTGGAGCCTTGGTGGGAAAGGAAATGCCGGAGCCTTTTCCCTCTGAGCCTCTCGGTGGGTAAGAGACAGAAGGAGCCAAGAAGCAGGAATCCAAAAGGCCTGGGTGTGTGCTTGGAAACCCATTAAAACCGAGGGCACAGGTTGGAGAGGGGGCCGGGCTAACGGGAAACAGCCCCTCGGTTGGAGGCAATCTCTCTCCTCTGCGGTTGAGCATGTACCCTCAATGGGCTCACATTCACCTTTAGCTCCGGGTAAAATATTCCAAACTTGACCTTCCCCATAGGGAAGGGAAATAGGAGGTTGGCATTCAAAAGAACAACCTCCACTGCAAATGTTTATTGAGCAGTTGCTGCTACAGGCCAAGAACTCTGCTTTGTGATTGTTTTTGCAATAGCTTCTGTCGCTGACTTGCCCAAGGTCACATATAGCTAGTAAGTGGCTGACTCCACCTTCCGTTGTATTTCTGATCACGCTTGATTGGAGGGTGATGGGAAAGAAGGTTCCTTGTCAGGAACTGCACAGATGTGGCTGGCCCCAGGCAGTCAGACAGGGAATTTGTCTGACCTAACATTTGCCTGTCTATTCTGTTTGTTTTTTTATTTAAATGGGGGACAGCAGGTGTCGAGGGCCACTTGCCCAGGACCCTCGATTCCCAGTCCCTGTCATTCTGGGGGTTTTTTGTTTCCTTTTTTGGCATTAAATTTTTTTTTTTTTTTTTTTTTTTTAGAGATAGGATCTCACTCTGTTGCCCAGGCTGGAGTACAGTGGCCTGATCATAGCTCTCTTCAGTCTCAAACGCCTCAGCTCAATTGATCCTCCTGCCGCCCGAGTAGCTGGGTATTCTGTTTTTGATGCCAAAAGTATTTTACCGAGGATAGAATTCTCTAGAGAAGATGGTGGTAGCTATGGTGTGACTGTGACATTAAGAGCCCCAATCTGGGGTTCAGGAGATCTTGGTTTCTGGTCTTGGCTTTGACATTGACTTTCTATGTGACATTGAGCAAGTTATTTTTGCAAATAACAGGTTCTCTAAAGGTCTCTTCCAGGTCAATATTAAAAAACAGATTGAAAACTGCAGCTCCAGCTGGAAGACCGTCTGGGGCCCCATGAGATGAAGTTAATTGTTAGAAGAAAGGGCTCTGGAATCAAAGGGAGGTGGGTTCCAGTCCTGCACCACCTCTTACTGGTCTCAACCTCTTTATGCCTCAGTTGCTGGTCTGTCAAATGGGAATAACAGCACAGCTCTTGGGTTGTTTTAAGATGAGCTTAAATGAGATGGCCAATGCCAAATGCTTAGCACAGAGCTTGTCACGGTAACCTTCAATGCCCAGCACCTACTGCTACTTTTATAATCCCCTCAAAGCCCCCCTTTATGGCTCAAGAAACATTAGCCTGAGCAAGAGTGAGACCCCTGTCTCTACAAAAAACTAGAAAAATTAGCCAGGTGTGGTGGTGCACACCTGTAGTCCCAGGTACTCGGGAGGCTGAGGCAGGAGGATTGCTTGAGCCCAGGAGTTTGAGGTTGCAGTGAGCTATGATGATACCACTGCACTCAAGCTGGGGTGACAGAGCAAGACCCTGTTTCAAAAAAAAAAAAAAGAGAAAAGAAAAGAAAAAAGAAAGAAACAAACATTGGCCTTATTAACTTGTACGGGAACCTCACGGCAACACAAGGAGGCATTTGTGATCATTATTCCCATTTGGCCAGTGGAGAAGTTGAGGTTTCCAGAGGTGGTCCTGACCCAATGGATCGATTTGCTGATTCACTAACCCATGGAGCCCTAAAGTTAAAAAGAGTTAGTTTTTGTTTTTAAAGAACTAGATAAAGAGTAAAGTCCTTTCTGATCCCAGGTCTCAGTGAGCCACGGGCGGGCCTGGGATTCGAACCAGGTGGGATAAGAATCGTGCAGGACAAGACCCCTGACCCTGCCAAAACAGACCAGTGGGTCACCCGGTCGGCGCGAGGCCGGGGGCGGGGCCGTGGGCGGGCCGCCCCCCCTGCCGGCCGGAGGGCGCCGAGGGCCGCGCCGCTCATTGGCTGCGGCCGGCAGGTGCATCCTCAGCCAATCAGCGGTGCCGGGGGCGGTGCCTTCGAGGCTCACCTGGCGGCCGCGGCACAGCCGGGCTCAGTGGCGTCCGGAGCCGCAAAGCACCTGTGGGTTCGCGGAAGTCCGTTCAGACTCCAGCCCGGCCCAGCCCGGCCCGGCCCGACCGCACCCGGCCCCCGCCTGCGCCCGGCACCCCCGGCCCGCCATGGGCCCCGCGTGCCGCAGCCTCTGCGCGCTCCTGCTGCTGCTACAGGTACGGCGGGCCCCTGACCGCGCGGGTCGCTTCCCGGCCCCCCTGTCCGCGCCCCGCCGCGCGTCCCCTCCTCTGTCCCCGGGTCGCCGCTTCCCTTCCTCCTAGAAAGTTTGGGTCGAAGGGGCCGGGGCGGCCTGGAAGCCGCGCCGCGCTCTGGACCCCGCGGCGGTGAGAGTGGGAGGGGGTGCCGGCCCCCTCCAGCAAATGCGCGGTGGGGGGCGCCTCGCTGCCGGCTCCGGGGACTCCGGTCGGCCGCGGTGGGGGCTTGGGGCGGGCGGTGGGGGCGCGGAGTAGGGTGGGGGTCTGGATATAGAAAAGGAGCGCCCCGGTGCAAATAAAGGGGGAGCCAGGTGTAGCGGGGACGATCCCCGAAGTAAGCAAAGGGGCATCCACAGAAAAAAGGCACCTGCCGTGTAAAGAAAGGGTGGTAAACAGGAATGGGGGGCCCCGAGATAAGGAGGAGGTCGGAGCGCCCCTCGGTATGAGGAAATAGACTTGGGAGTGGGAGCGCGCCCGGTCTAAGGAAGGTGGGGGCAGGGAGAGTAAAGACGTCTCCAACGAAAAGGAGACAGCAAGGAAGGTGGGCCAAGTTATGAGGAGGTGACCCGGCGGCCCCTTCTCCTGGAGCTCCTGGGGGGTCGGCGGCCGCAGGTCGGGACGGGAGAGGATGACGTCGCTGCCCGCCCGGGGCTGGGTGGGGGCTCCTCCCACAGTCCTGGCGCCGGGAGCGAGGGAGGGGCGGCGCCGCTGGTTTCGGTGTGGGCAGGAGGCCCCCCCCCAGGTCACCCCAGTTCCGTACCTTTCTCCCCACCTCCCCCGCCAGGTCTCCTCGTGGCTGTGCCAGGAGCCAGAGCCCTGCCATCCCGGCTTTGGCGCCAACAGCTACACGTTTACCGTCCCCCGGCGACACCTGGAGAGAAGACGCGTCCTGGGCAGAGGTGAGGGCGCCGCTGGTGTCCCTGGGCGGAGTGGGGTGGGGTTGGGATCGGGGCGAGAAATTGCGCCCCCACGCCCCTGGGTTGCAATGGGCCAGCTCCGTCCGTGACTCAAACGACACCCCACTGGGATTTACTCAGGGTTGGGATCTAAACTTTTACCACGATTGAGCACTGTGGCTGAGCCAGTAGCCCTGCCTGGTTAAGTATATTATAAAGAAGCAGAGGAGCCAGGCACTTATTAGAGGCCCTCTGGGTTTCTCATCCTGTCCTGGCCACTTTAGAGGCAGTGTTATTTCAGACTGCAAAAACCTGCTGGGTGGGAAGGCAGGGCAGGCATATTCCCGTTTTCCAGATGAGCAAATCGAGGCTCTGAGGGGGATGTCTGCCCATTTGCCCAGGGTCAGTAGAGCAGCAATTCCCAGCATCTGACTCCCAGGCCCCATCTCTGGGTGACTGAGGAGGAGCCCTCTCTTGGTTTCCAAGGATGTGGCTTTTGTTCATAGAGATGAAAACATTTTGATACAGGTACTGTTTCCCCCAAGGAATAATGATTTCTTTTTCCTCCCCAAAAAAGCATGGTAGCTCAGACTGGGGATGAAACGCACACAAACGCCCCATGTACTTCTAGGCTTATCGCTGTGATAATCTAGAGTTTGCTTTGTTCCCCTTCACTGTTGCCCAGGGGTGGCAGCCAGGGAAGGGGTAGGTTTTCTCTTTTGATTTCGCTGATTCCCAGGTGCTTACTTCGTATCAAACCACTTTCTCCTCCCCCATGAATTTAGTTGATCTGGGGAGTATCATAACAATAAAAGAAATACTCTTTAAACAAAGAAATCACCCACAATTCCCCTGAGGGAACACTTCCACTGTATTTATTCTTCCAGTCTTTGGCCATGTGAAAAATCAGCAGCAATTCATGCTGTTGTCTTAGAATTTTTTTTTTTTTTTTGAACTTTGGAATTTGTTCCAACAGTGGGTGGCTTTTTTTTTTTTTTGTTTAAGAGAAACTGCAGCTTGATTGATGAAACATATTTGCTTTTCTGAGACCCGTCTGTGTGCTGCGGAGCTTTCTATTGGATCAGAAAGGAACCGTTGTCCGCCTGATGTTATGGTGGCTCCGCCATTACTCAGCTGGTGTCCACTTGATGTTCGGCCCAGCCTGCCCATCCCAGGCCTGGGATGTTTTGGTGCCTCAGTGGGCAGCGAGGACTGGCTTCTGGGAGGAAGCAAACTTGATCCGGCCTTGGAGAGTGGGGCAGGGGTTAGAAACCAGAGCATGTGTTTGAGTGTGGGTATGAGGTGTCCCAACAAAAGTGCTGGTCATTTTGTTCTCCTGCACCAAGACATTTGGTGGTGCCAAGGGTGGGTTGGCCTGGTTTTTATTTCTCCCCTCTAAGCTCTTGTGTCTGACCAATAATAATATTATGATTTATTAATAATAGTTCTGTAGAATAATGATTATTATTAACAAGGGTGCCTACTTTTGCCCCAGACTCTGGGGCAAGTGCTTCACGTTTTTATCTTATTTAACCTTCCCAAGAACCTTTGGAGGGTGGGCACCATTATTATTTCTGTTTTGCAAGCGAGGAAACTGAGGCATAAAGCAATTTGCTAATCTGCTGAGGGACCCACAGTTGGTCTTTCTCCTTCTGTTTCTCTTCCATAGTCTGGGGGGGGGGGGGAACAAAGAAAAAGGATGTTCGGGGAATTAGTGTCCATGTGAAGTAGACTGAGAACAGAGGTGTTGACAGGATGGGGCCCCTGAGAGCGGGTGGTGATGATGGAGATGGGTCAGACCAGGTGGGGGTGGCTGGTGGCTGTGGCAGGAAAGGCAGCCTCCCCACAGATCCCACAAGCTTCTCCTGTGGCTGCCTCCAGTTCCCTTTTATTTTTGAGACAGTCTCTGTTGCCCAGGCTAGAGTGCCGTGGCGTCAGCCTAGCTCACAGCAGCCTCAAACTCCTGGGCTCAAGCAATCCTCCTGCCTTAGCCTCCTGAGTAGCTGGGACTACAGGCATGAGCCACCATGCCCGGCTAATTTTTTTCTATATATTTTTTAGTTGTCCGGCTAATTTTCTTTCTATTTTTAGTAGAGACGGGGTCTTGCTCTTGCTCAGGCCAGTCTCGAACTCCTGAGCTCAAACGATCCACCCGCCTCTGCCTCCCAGAGTGCTAGGATTACAGGCGTGAGCTACCGCGCCCGGCCTTCCAGTCCCCTTTATGTCTGCAGACCCCACCCTGACTCAACAGATTTCCTGATATTTAACTTTTTTTGGCATTTTTGGAGTATGCGGTCTCCTTGTGCCAGTCCAATGTGGAATTGCCCCATGATGGACGTGCCTGGCTAGTAAAACCACACATTCTTCCACCTCAGGAACTGGCTTTGTCATTTAAAAAGGCAGCCGGGATTTGGGGAGTTCGGAAGGTGGCCCCACTCTCTTTGGTGCAGGGAAATGGGGGGTGTGGCGAATTTGCTTCATGTGAATATGAAAATATGGAACCTGACACATTTTGTCCACAGGTAGCTATAGAGTCACAAAGAGGGTTTTAACTGAACTCAGGGGATTTTGGGGGTGGTTTGCTAGGGTCTTTCCTGTGCCCTCAATTTCAGCCTTGTATTTATTCCATTGGTTTCTCTCTTGAATCTAGAATGGAGAACATTTTCAAAATACTCTGTAAACTGGTTCTTTAGAGTTGCTGATTATTTCCCTTTTTCTTAGCACAACTGGTGTGAGAAACCTAGGCTACTAGACCGATTGGCATCTCAGAGAAGCATAAGCCTATGGCCCACAGCTTTAAGTTGATTCAGGTGTGGACAAAAGACAGGCTGGCAGGCTTTTCAAGTGACGGTGGCCTGCCTTTGCTTGCTCTGCAATCTGGCTTTGGACAAACAGGGCTGTATTTCGGGTTTGAGCTTTGGCTGCTCGATGGGCTGACCTAGTTCCCAGGCATCCACCTGTGCGGATTAATACACCCATTTCCCCTCTTTCCTAAAGGATGTGCGGAAAGGTGGTGAAAGCTAGTATGCAGGCCCCCTGATGAAACCAGACTTTAAAAAAGCAAACAGGCAAATGGCTTTGGGATCACCTTACATCATCAGATGCCCACACCCCCCACGCCCCTCCTAAACCAGTTACTTCCCCAATTACTCATGTCTTTGGGAAAGAGATAGTGGGCCACACTTCTGCCCTTGCCTTTGTGTCTCAAGAGGAGCAGAGGTGGAAAAGTCCCTGGCCCCACAAGGCCATTTAAGGAAGGCTGCCTGCCCTCTCTGCCAGGTGGTTATGGAAATCCCTGTTTGCTCTCCAGGGCTTTTTATTGGGCGAGCTTTTTCTTCTGAAACGCGCACCTTAGTGTCTATTACACATTCTCTTCCAAGTGTAGCCCCAGATAAGCCAGACACGAAAGCAATCAGCGCTCACATCTTCCAGAAGTTGCCAAACCCCTAAAATCCCCGAGAGGCACCTGTCACAATCCAGACTTGGCCTTGCTGGGTTTCCACCCCTCCTCACTCAGCCCCTTCTCCTCTGAGGCCATGAGGCTTTCAGGGAGGGGCACGAATGCAGTGAGTAATGAATGGCTGGTTAGGACAGACCAGTGAGGAAGTACAAGAACCAGGTCTGAATTTCAGCTACTAGATATGTGACTTTGGATAAGGCACTTTACTTCTATGAACCTCAGTTTCCCGATCTGTAGAATGGGGACAATAATAGTTACAGGTTTGTTGTGAGAATTAAATATGCACATTCCTTTATTTAGTTCACAAATGTGAGTGCCTGTTATGTGCTAGCACCAGGCTAGACCCTGGGCTTGCAGCAGATACAGAACACAAATGCAAGAGAGCGAACGTAAAGAAAGGAAGCAGAAAGAATCATTGAATGGTGGCTAATATTTCTTCAGAATGTGGTAGGCTCTCAAATACTATTTTGAACGAATGAATGAACACACGAATACATCACCACCCTGGCTTATTTTTTTCTGCTCAAACTCTCTATGCCCTCCAACCAGCCCTTGATGTTGACTGTAAACGGGCAGGAAGAGTTTGTTCTGTTAGAACTTTCTAACATGCTTGTGAAGGCTGTGTGCTCAGTCGGTGGCTCTTGAAGCCACCTGCAGCGCTGAGCGTGTCCTGGGATAGTGTGTTCTGAGTGCTTCCCTATGAAAGCTGTGGAGGGCAGAGAGCGGAGACCTCAAACAGGAATCTGGAAATGGGAGGGCAGCTAGTCATTTTTAAGAGTCGGCCAATTAAAAAGAAATTTGTGGTGCTCCCTTCTAGCTCTCTGTTGTTAATTTCAGTTTCATTTCTCTATGTCCCAGCTTGTCCTTGTTCCTGTTGGGAGGGCTTTAGGCCCCCTCCCTTTCTGCCCTTTTTCTCTCCCCCTTTCTTCCTCTTGTCTGCCTCAATCTCCAATCCTCCACTTTCGCCTCCAGGTTTTGGTAGCATCTCCCCCAAATTTAGAAGGTTCTTGAGTCAGACTGCCCAGATTTAAATCCAGGTAGTGTCCCTTGCCAGCCTATGGATGTTGGCCAAGGACTCTCCTCACTAAGCCTTAGTTTCCCCATCTGTAAAATGGGCATAATAGTGCTGGGACATCATAGAGTGTTGTGTCAGGTGCTCAATGAATATTAAATATTGGAGCCTCTGGAGGACCTGGTGCTGAGACTCTCCCATGTTTTACCTTTGGTCAAAAGTTCCTCAGCCTCCCTCCCACCCAGTAAACCAGTCAAACCAGTTTCCTCACTCTGCCTGCTTCTGTGTTAAGCAAACACTGCCCTGCAAACAGTGACTAGACCGAGTGCCTTTGTTAGAAAAGGAAACTGGCGTTTTCTTGCTTGCCACTGTGCAGGGTGCTCACCGTGGGCTGCAATGGGTGGGCTGAAATGGATTTGCTGAGGCTTAGGAAAGGAAACCTGCTCACGGATGTTTAGAACTGGGGTGGGAGGAGTGGGGCAAGGAGTAAGCTGGGACTGGGGAAGTCAGGATGACCTTGAACTTGCCAACTTCTGCTTGGTTTTTAAAAGTATTTCATAGTATACATACTTAAGGCTACCTGTTTGTTCTCCCATTGCCAAAAATGCTCTGTCTCAACCCCTGAGACGAGGTTCACCTGGGCAGCTAAGTATCACATCACCTGGGACACTTCGCACCTGCAGATTTGCCCTCCTGCTAATTCACTGAGCCCTCTCTGAGGGTGCTGGACTTGGCATTTTTAAAAGCTCTCCAGGTATCTGCTGCCACCCAGTTCATTGCTCTGGACAAGCCCAGAGGCTAGATGTGTGATGAGTAAAATACCTGGTGCCAGCCAGGATCTGGGCAGCTGGTTGTCCAGTCTGAGACCAGGGATCCCAGGGCACCCTTGGTCAGTGAGGATTGGGCTGGTGGTTCTGCTGTGCCCACAAAGGAGAGCACTGTGGCTGCAAGTGGAGTGGACGGGGAGGGGGGACCCAGAGAAGTAGCCAGTGTCCTCAGACGTAAGACTTGTCCTTTGCCCTCAGGGACAGTCCAGAAAGCGTCTGCAAGAGACCCCTTCCTGGGTAATTCCAGCGTATCTGAGACTGGCCTTGGGGTGGGACAGTGTTCAGAAGGCCTCAGGAGTTGTCAGTTTCACCTGCTGGGCTTTGGTGACTCAGAGTCAGGTGCAGAAAGGGAAAGGGCGCTGCAGAAAGCAGTGGATGCCCAAAGGTGTGGCAGGGCCACGGAGGCAGAAGGCTGGAGCTGCGCCTTCCTGAACAAGGAGGGCGGCCGTGGGGGTAGCGGGGAGAGGGCCCGAGGACTAGGCAGCCGCAGCTGGGGCCTTGGGCTGCAGGTGATGGAGGGTTTTCTCTCTCTTTCTTCTTTCATTAGACAAATTGTTTGCTTGGTTCAAAAATAAGCTTCAATACATATTTTCATATATATGGAAAAATTGTACGTGTGTTTATGGCCAGTGGAAAGTTTCCCTCCCACCCTATCCACTCATCACCCAGTTCTTCCCCAGGCCTAGGTAACCAATTCCTCCCAGGGAACTGATTTTACTCCTCTCTTGTGTATCCTTTTCACGGTTTCCTTATGGAGATACAAAAATGGTCTTCTTTTTTTTCTTTTTTTTTTGAGACAGAGTCTTGCTCTGTTGCCCGGGCTAGAGTGCCGTGGCGTCAGCCTAGCTCACAGCAACCTCAAACTCCTGGCTTAAGCAATCCTCCTGCCTCAGCCTCCTGAGTAGCTGGGACTACAGGCACACACCACCATGCCCGGCTAATTTTTTCTAGATATATTTTTAGTTGACCAGCTAATTTCTTTCTATTTTTAGTAGAGATGGGGTCTTGCTCTTGCTCAGGCTGGTCTCGAACTCCTGAGCTCAAACAATCCACCTGCCTCTGCCTCCCAGAGTGCTAGGATTACAGGCAGGAGCCACTGCGCCTGGCCTGGTCTTACTTCTTTATGCCAATGTATATTTCATAATATAGGATCCTTTTATACGATGAATGACATATGACAACACTGTTCTGTACCTTGTTTTTCTCCCAATAATATATCTGTATCTGCATGTTCTCTCTCTCTCTACATATACACAAACACACACACACAAAGACTTCCATGTTTATTTTTCTGTGGCTGCATGGCATGGATGCACCACAGTTTATGTAACCAGTCCCTGATAGGTGGATACTGGGTTGTGTCCTGTCTTTTAGGAAACAGTACTGCGGGGAATGATCTGGTATATATGTCCTTTTCTACACATTCCAGTATACCTGGAAGATGAATTTCCATGGTGGGCCTGCTGGCTCAGGGTTTGTGCATTTGTAATTTTGACAGTTGTTGCCCTCCACAAGGACTGTCAATTTGCACCATCAGCATCTAGAGACAGCCTGTCTTCCACTGTCCTAGCGGATGATTTAAGCAAAAGGTTGGGAGAGGTGGTGGGTGGGTGCCTGCCTCTCCAAAGACAAAAGCAGTTTTGATTTTGGGGAAGGTGTCAAGGTTTTCCACACCTAACTGGATCTAAACAAGAAGCAAGAAGCAATTCCAGCAGCTTCTAGAACGTTTCTTTTTACCGACACTGAGAATAGAGGAGAAAGTGGCACAAGTTGAGGGGAGAAAATTTGTTCTTGGCTAGAAATCTGTTGAGTTCCAGTGTCTGAAGGACCCGTGGAGTTATCAAGTCAAAGAAGTATTTGGGAATGTCAGATCTGGAGTCTTAAGAATGTTAGATTTAAATAAGAATTTGTATAGGACAGTGGTCTTCTCTAATCTTGTGTCAATAGATACAGAGATTTTTTTTTAGAGACTTTACAAACTGGAGGATAAAGTGATAGAAGGTGTTTATTTGGAGAGTGTTTACTTAAAGGCAGCCAACAAATAAAAAACAAATATTTGTTATGGACTGGGTATTAAAGGGTGGGTCCCGCCCAGGGCCTTGAAGTCGTGACAGTTAATCCTCACACTGCACCAAGGTGAGAACTGTCATTTCCCCTACTCTAGTAGAGGAAACAGGAGCCTGGACAACTTGGCCGGGATCACCCAGCCAGATAGTGGCAGAGCTGGGGCTACAGCCCAGGACTTTGATCTTCCAAAACCTGTGCTTCATCCAGCTCCTGTTGCCTGCCTTGTGCCAAACTCAGCACCTCCAGTGAGACCTGATTCACCTTTCTACAGAGAAGGATTTCCCTCCTTCACTTTGGAAAAGCTATCTTTATACCTTTTGCATCTCACTAATTTTAATTGTGATGCTAGAATTCAGCCTTTTCTGCTTATGGGCAGTTTTGAGCCCGTTTCCCTCTTGACTTTCATTTCCAAACACACGCGAGCTGAACAGCACTTCGTTTCCTTTGTCTTTCAACTTTCTGGGTTCCAGAAATTCCACCTATATTGGCATTCAAGATTTGGGGTACGGCGACAGGGAAACTGTCCTAAACGAACTTGTGTTCCAACTGGGACTTACCCAGGGTGCTTGAGCCAGGCAGATACCTGGCGGTGGACCTCGCTGCCCAGCCAGGGAGAACATGCTACATGCTCAGATCCCTGTGAGCTCACATGTTACTACTGGGACCTAATAGGGCATCCCTGGAAGGGTTGAACCTGTTCTCCGTGAACAAGATCATAAACAGTGGCCGGCTCAGGACCCCAAGGGATAATTGGCCAAGTTCTAGATAACAATTAGCTGGCTTTGTAATTAGGAGAGCTCATAACAAGCCAAAAGCTTTTGAGATTTATTTTACCCGGCCAAGTTCAAAAAAGAAGAAGAGCACCTGTTTGTGTGGTTTGGCAGTCCACAACGCCGTGCACTTTCTCTGTTCCTGAAAGAGAAGTTTTTGTGTCTTCGCCCTCATCGTTGTAGCAGCCTCCTCTCTGGTCTCCCCACCCCTCCTGCAGCCCGGTCTTTTCTACCCGGCAGTCAGACAGAGCGATGGGGTTTGAATTTTTTTTTTTTTTTTTTTTAAGGCATGGGGTTTAAAGGCCAGGGGTTTTTGTCTTGGTTCATTCTTGGGCTGTATTGCAACTAGAACAATGCCTGGCACATAATAGGTATTCAGTGAGCAACTGTTGAATGAATGAATGAGTGAATGAATGATGTTTCAGGATGTATATACAGGTTTGTGCATCTTTTCTTTCTAGAGGATATTTCACTGTAGTGTTTTTTTTTTTTTAATTTTTTTAATTTTTGAAGAAAAGACGGGGCCTTCTTTTCTATAGGAAAGGACACAAGCAGGAGGGGACGTTCCTGTTCCCAGGCCATGTGTCTCTGCTTGGCACTCCCAAGTTTCTGCGAACCCTGCACACCCCTGGTGTAACCTTACCTAATTGTCTTGTCACAAAACAGCTTGCAGTCCGGAGTCTAAAGGTCAGATGAGCCGTTTCTGCCCCACACTTCTGGGCGTAAGGAAGCACCAGATCAAAATCTAAACGGATATCTGAGCCGCCAGGGCCATCTGGTTTCCCAGTGTCTGGGTAACACCTTCCTTGCAAGGCTCCCAGATACACCCAACACCTCCCACCTGGGTATCTCCAGCATCCTCCAAGCCCATTAATTGTTCAAGACCCAGCGTCCATTCTTCCAGTTCTTGGCAGGGCAGAGGAGCCTGGAAGGAGCTTGTTGAGAGATGCAAAAAACTCCAAGACAAATATTTAAGGCCAACTGAATCAGATCTTGACCAAGATAAAAATCTCACAGCTCCAAATTCCATCTGATCAATAGATATTCATTGAGAGAGTACTGTAGGGCAACAGCTTATAAATCTTTATGTTAGATAGATCACTCTGCCTTCAGAAAGATACTGCCTAATGGGCAGTGTTGCCAGATGTAGCAAATAAAAGTACAAGGCACCTGGTTACATTTGAATGTCAGATAAACAATGGTTAATTTTTTAGTATATGTCCCGTGTGATAGTTGAGACATACTAAAAAAATTATTTATTGTTTTATCCTCTCTTCTGATTATAAACAACATATTAACTGGTACTTGCTAGTTTTGAACTCTTTCCATATGCTATCTCCTTTAAACTCACCACAACCTCACAAGAGATGAATTGTGGACAGCACAGGTGTGTCAGGCAGACAGGAAGTAGGAGAGGCTGGCCATGGCCATGTGTTCAAAGCCTGTGCTTTTTTTTTTTTTTTTTTTTAAGTTTTTTTTTTGGTAGAGATGGGGGGAGGTATTTGCTATGTTGCCCAGGCTGGTATTGAACTCCTGGCCTCAAGTGATCCTACTGCCTTGGCCTCCCATAGCACTGGGATTACAGGTGTGAGCCACCATGCCTGGCCATAAGGACTGTGCTATTTACAGCAGGAAAAGGCAACTAACAGAAGGCATCTGTGACCAGCCACGTGAAGGGGACGAATCATTTGTTTTTTTTAAGAAAGTTTATGTCCTATAGTTTATTTTTATTTATTTATTTATTTATTTTATTTAGAGACAGGGTCTTGCTCTGTTACCCAGGCTGGAGTGCACCGGCACAATCATAGCTCACTGCAGCCTCGAACCCCTGGCCTCCATTGATCCTTCTGCCTTGGCCTCCCAGAGTGCTGGGATTACAGGCCCGAGCCACCATACCCAGGCTGAGGATTGATCATTTTTGCTTTGAAGGTCTCAGATGACAGGGGCATTCAAGTGTCTATTCACGGAGCACCTGCCAAGTCCTCTGCTAGGCATTGGGGATACAGCAGAAGCCAAAACAGGTAACAGTCCTGCCCTCATGGAGCTTCTCTTCTAATTGGAGGGGACAGGGACAGTGATCTATGGAGGAAAAATAAAACACATCAGAAAGAGTGATAAAGACCATGCGTGTTGGGGGGAGAGACTTTGTAGGGGTTATCTCTAAGAAGAATGGCATTTGTATAAAACCCTGAAAAAGTGAGGTGCTCAGTAGATGTTAGAACTGGACTGTGTCTTGAGGGACTAGACTTCCCATAATCTTCAAGTCCATATTTGTGCCCTTGAAAAAGATTCTTGTCTGGCCAGGCATTTTGTAGAGGAATAATCCTGGGGGCAAATTGTCACCATATCTCCTTAAATGGGTATTGGATTCAAACCAGAATCTAATGCTCTTTCCAAGCCACCCCACCCCTTGGCATGTTGCCGAAGAGGAATCTGACTCTAGTCTAGTTTTCCAAAGCTGCTTATGGTGGAGGGATGAGATTGTCCTAGATGGACATCATGAGCTCTCGGGCATATTTTTGTTCGCTTGTTTGGAGCGTATATACCAGCGTCCCCAGACCTGCTCCCTTAGAAAGAAGCCTGGACTCCCAGCATGAGGACTTCCAAAGACCGCAGGCTTCCTCCCCCACAAATTCTTCACCATGATTGTGTGGGAGTGTTTGAGAAGGGAACAAGATGAACAACTTGTTTGTGGGAAAAGTGGCTTTCATATCAGAGAACGTCACCCCTTGAATCAGCAGTGGGACAAATACCTGGGCACTTATTTTATTGACAGGTGGGGCGGGCTCCTGAGTCACTATCATTGGATAGAGGCCTGTCTCACTGAAGTTTTTCAATATCAAAGGTTGAATCAGCCGTGACATCACCCTTTCATAGTAATAGGTACTTGGGTGCCAGCTCTTACTCATAAGTCCCGGGAGATACTGGCCCTAGATCTCTTCCCTAAGGCTTCCTACTAAGGAGTTTAGGAGAAATGACAGCTTTCACAGCTGTGTGGTGAAGTTCTTGTGGCCAGATTGCAATACCACCCGCCTCCCCCAACTCCCAGACTTGTAATCATGACTAGACTTTCTGGAGAAAATAGAATTTGTGGGTATACTTTCTGTACCTTTTGCCTTCCTGTTTCAAGTCTGCATTTAAAAAGAAATCCTCTCCTACACCTTGCACTTGGGCGTTTCAGAGTTTCAGGGCTTGTCATTTGACTCTTTGATTTTGTCACTCCGATGAAGTTGTGCTGATTTTTCTTTGGACTTGGAATTTAGTTATGATTTTTCACTCTCTTTTTCTTCTTGCTGCTAATCCTCTCACCTGAACCATGGGAGTATTTAAGGCTTTGGGAATTAAATACCTGGGAGGCTGTTCAACGTAGGAAACCACATATCACTTGCCAGGTGTGAGGTTTTATTTCTGGTTTTGACAGAGATTTGACTCTTTGGCATTTATTTCTCTTTTACCCTATGAAATGAAAGAACTAGTCTCTCTGAGCCTTCTCCAGAGAGTGGAGATGAATTGGGGAGGGCAGCATGCAAGCAGGGTTGCCTGGACTCCAGTCCCAACTGGACCCTTACTTGCCATGTGACCTTGGGCAAGTTACCTAATCTTCCTTACGCCTCAGTTTTCTCCCCTGTAAAAGGTGGGTCAACGAGGTTCATGCTGCATAGGGTTGCAATGCGGTTTCAATGAGTTACATATGTAAAGTGCTTTCCATACCCGGTACAAACACTCTTAATTTAGTTGTTAATGGCTGGGCGAGGTGGGGTGCACCTGCAGTCCCAGCTACTTGGGAGGCTGAGGTGGGAGGATCACTTGAGCCCAGGAGTTCAAGGCAACAACAAGCTATGATCGCACCACTGCATTCCAGCCTGGGTGACACAGTGAGACCCTGTCTCTAAAAAAGAAAAAATTGGTTTTTGTTATTAGATGTTTCTGCTTTAGACTTGCATCAGGGGCGTGAACAAATGTGTAAATGCTGAAGGAGCCAAGAGTCCTAAGGATGAGGAAGAGCTACATCCCCTCATCTCTCTGCTCTTTGACTCCCCAAATCTAAGACACTCCTTTGGCCCAAACACCCCTCGAGTGCTGCCAACTGTGCTGCCATCATGCAGCTAATCTACGCCAGTTGATAGTCACAACCTATTTGGGTGAACCAGCCTATAAACTTGATTTTACTACTTTTTCCATTTTATAGAGGAAACCGAACCTCAGAGTTAGTGACTTGCCCAAGACCACAAAGTTAGGAATTGGGAGGCAGAGATTTGAACCCAGGTCTGTTGACCCCAAAGCCACCACCTGTGTGCTTCTATCTGGCTGGTGCTTTTCTGGAGAACTCCTATTGCCCAGGTCCCCTCATAATCATTGTCATTATTTTATATATTTTCCCAGTGTTTCTTGAATTAGGAATGTAGATTCTTATCCCCTCCCCCCCAACTTTTAATACAGGAGTTAGCACGTGACATGCACTGTTCTGCACCTGTTTTCTTCACTCGATATGTCTTGGAGATCGTCCTCATTATTTTTAACTGCTGTATACTATTCTATTGTATAGTCAGCTCCCAATGGATAGTGGCTGTTTTTGATCTTTTACTATCACAGGCAATGTCAAGAGCATTTCAGATGCTGTGAGCAGAAGGTCTGTAGGTATGGAAGTCTCTGTGGCTCTGGGACGGTTACCAGTGGGACAGATTCCTCCCCAGCCTGTCCTGGGCACTGGGAGAGGTACTCAGGTTTGCTGACGATGCATGAACGAGGATCAGGATGAGTCTCACGCCGCAGGCAGCTTCTTTCACCAAAATTGGTGAGCTGGTTCCTGCAGGTGTCCCTGTCCAGCTCCCCATTTAAAGGATCCTCCCAGGATCCTTTAAGCCTTCCCTGGGCCCAGAGTTTTAGGGATGACTGAATTCGCTGCTGGCCTTTTGAGACAGCTGAGAGCCAATTAATCTGCTTTTAAATCCTTGTGAAGGGTGTCTTGTGGCCCCGTGGAGAATAGAATAAAAAGGAAATGGGGCAGAAAGTGCAGCAGGAGGGACTAGGGTAAGACTTCTGAGACGGGTTGGAGCACTGCAAAGGCGTTCCCTGAATATTGACAGCCTTTTTCCAGTTCTGCCGCCTGGACCACCAGTGGTCACCCCAGGGTCGTCTTGCTTCCCCCACTGTAGTCCCTGCTGCCGCAGCCCTGTTCTAGAGACTGAATTCCAAGGTCTCTGCAACCCTCATAGACCCCCCCTTCTAGAGGAAAGTTTAGATTGTTTAGCACTAAACTCACAGAGAAAGCATATTTTTAAAAATCCATTCTTTGGGGTCCGAATTAGAAGGTACCTTAAGAATCATTTAGTTTCTTAGTTTGTACATGAATTGGCAGGTTCAGTGAGTTTAGGTGACAGCTGGTAGGCATCAGAACTAGAATAATAATATTGTTGTTAAACAATAGCCACAATGTTCATTGCACTGTTTGTTGTTTGTGTACTTAACTGTGCATGCATGTATGCTCTTGCTTTTTAAACCCTTATACCAACCTGAGAGGTAGGTACTATGACAGTTCTATTTTTAGATAATAAACAGAAGCTTTTGGAGGCTGTTTATTAACTAGGGTCCCGCAGCGAGTGGAGCTGGGATGGAAAAGGTGTGTGTCCCAGCCTGGCCAGCTTTTCCCCCTCTCTGTGCTCAGCAGCTCCAGGCCTGAGAATATCCACATTCTAGATCCATCACTTGGGCCTAGAAAGGAACCTCACCACAAGGTCCAGCCATGCAGCCCCAAAGCCCTTTAGTACTTCTGGGCTTTTGGGTAAACGGAGTTTCAAGATCCTGTTTCCTCTTTTGAAATCCCAGAATAAAAATGGTGTTACTGGTCCCCTTGGGCTCCTTTTAAAATCTGAATGGCTAAACTGAGGCAAGGGACAGACGTGTGCGAGCAGCCCTTTCAGAGCTTCTTAGGCTCCTTTGTGTGTGTGTGTGGGGTCTCCCTGTGCCACCTCACCCAGGCTGGCCTTCCCGGGTGCTCAAGTGATCCTGCCACCTCATCCTCAGTCTCCACAGTACCTGGGACTACAGGCTGCACCCTATGGGCTCCTTTTAATTGTTATTTTTTTTCCTTTTCCAAACTATTACCTAAGGATTTTTCATAATCCCTTTGAGGGTGGGGCAGAGGGTAAACCAGTTAACTCTATGAATGCCACAGACAGGATTTGAGGAAAGTATTTTGGTTTTTAAAGATGTCATAATAGTAGTAATGGACTGGGGTTATGTTTAAGAAAAGGGGGAGTGCCCCAGCGGATACACTCACTGGCACAGTTACAGATGGAAAGGCAGGAGTCTGGAATAGGTGAGGAGATCAGATATAGATGAAATAAGACATTACCCAGTATGTGGGACTTATTATACTATTTTTCTACTTTAGATGTGTTTGCAGTTCATTCAGCAAGTAGAACCTGAATAATGATCTGAAATAGAAAATCCAAACAGTCCAAAATGCCCTCCCCTCCTCAAGTGCTGGTGTTATAATAACAATTTGGTGTGTGTCCTCCCAGACATCTTTCTATGCATTTACAGAACATGCGTGCCCGTATTTGTGAGTTTATTAAATTGGAGTTTTCCATAAATGGAAATATGAATTGTTCTGTAACATACAACCATCTCCTGCCCTTCCTCGATAACTCGCCCTGGAAAGTTTTGCCCAGGGTCTGTGGAACTTCCCCCCCACTCGTGTTCTCTTTCGCCTGGAGAAGGTGTTTTTAGTATCACAGACCACCACAAACACCTCAAAGCCAGCTGAGACTGCGTTCCCAGCGCGAGGTGATTGAGCGCCTGCTGTGTGCTCTGTGTGAGTCACAGACCTTCCCCCGTCCCTGAGGGGTTTGGGGACCGATCCTGGGGTGGTGGAAACGCTGAGATGCCAAGTTATCAGACAATGGGCGCGTTCAGAGTCCAGGTGGGGTAAGACCTGTGTGGGCCGGCGCTGCGGGCCAGGCTCCCCCTCGGGGATCTCAGGGGGTGGCGTGGGGGGCAGCCCGGGACGGTGAGTGGCTGGTGAGGGGGAGGCGGCCTCTGTTGTTGGCATAGAGGGGGATGCCCCAAGCCTAGGCGGGTGGGGCGCGACCTCCCAGGCAGATTCCGGGGCTGGGAATATGACAAAGGCTGTGTGTGGACGGTGACTCAGACAGCCGGGGTGAAACTGAGCTCGCGGGCCCCGCAGTCACTGCAGGAGAGCGGGACAGGCCGGGAGGAAACTGCCCCTGGGTCCTTCCTGCGTCGCCTCTCAGGCCGACAGGGCCCGGCTGGGCCACCGCGGGGCTGCAACGTGGCTGGCTGGGCGGGGCCCCGCTGGCCGGAGGCGAGCGAGCTGGGACAGCCCGGAGAGCGGGGCGGCGGGTCCCCTCCCGCGCCCTGCAGCGAGCGAGGGCGGGGCGTGGCCCAGCCGTGTGGCCGCGGGCGCGGTGCCTGGCGTGCAGCTGGCGCTCGGGTCGTTTGAGGAGGAGCTTTTGCTGAGGGAGGATTTGGCTGCAGGGTCCCCAGGGTGGGGGGCCTTATCTCCGTCTGTTGGGGACTTTCGAAGGAGTGCACTGTCATGGAGAGGAGGAAGCCAGAGTCCCAAAACTCTACTCTTTCAATCAGATTTCGTTCTTCCTCTTCTTAAAAGACAAAAAAAAAAAACATTCAGCTGGGCTTAGATGTGATCTCTCTGGCCATCTTTTGAAACAGTAATGGAGATTTAAAAAGTTTTATTCCTCTCTTTTCCCCATTTGCTTCCTAAACATAATCAGTTGCAAAAAGCAGCTTCATTTAAAGCGTTCAGTTCCTCTGTTTTTCACATTGAGGAGACGCTATGGTGACAGCTACTAGTTTTTTTGAGTGCTTAGTACCAGCCAGGTTCTGACCCCAAACTTCAACTCGCTCTGGGCTACTGAGCCAGCCCTGTGTCCGGCTTTCACGCGGGGCCTGGGGCTGCTGCAGTGAAGAAAAGAGGTGAAAATCCGGCTGCCTTGTGGAGTTTCCATTATTGTGGGGAAGGGAAGGGGAGGGACAGTGAACCGAATCCGCAGATCGTGCAGAATGCTCCGTGGTGGTCATGCTGGGGGGAAGAGCCCACATCCGGCTGGGAGGATGGAGGATGGGGGTTGCAGCTCATATTCTGTTATTGCCTCATTCCCATTTTACTGGGGAAGAGATTGAGGTTTAGAGAGAGGAACAACCGGCTTTGAAGAGGGTCCTGGGGCAGTTGAGGAAGTGGCTGGAAAGGTGAGGGAACTGGAAGAAGGTTGCCGGATCTGGAAGTGGAGGAAGGACAAAAACCCTCCCCACTCGTCCCCTGCTCCTAGGAATGTGGACACCAGAATGGCTCCGTCTTTTGAAATGCGGATTAATCAATTAGCAATTGTTTACAGCTTTCAGCCTAACGTTTTAACCCTGCAATGGAGGGGGAGGGGAAGAACTCTGTCTTTAATGTGCTTGAAAACCACCTGTGTAACTAAGTAAAAATACAGACAGTACCCCTAGAGATTCTGACGTATGAATCTGGGGCTGGGTCCAGGAATCCGCATTTTTTTCCTTTTTTCTTTTTTTTACTCCCCCACCCGCTGCCACTCCCAGGAATCTACATTTTAAAATAAGTCCATCTTGTCTACGGCCATACCACCCTGAACACGCCCGATCTCGTCTGATCTCAGAAGCTAAGCAGGATCGGGCCTGGTTAGTACTTGGATGGGATATTAAGTCCATCTTATGCTTGAACTGGTGGTCCCTGGCTCTCACTGCAAGGACAGGCGGGCCCAGAGCGAGTTCCTAAACCAGCGGCTCCCCTGGAAACCTTAGAAGTGCAGACTTTGAGGGGCCTTCTCTCCCAGATATTTGGGGTCACGAGATCTGAGGGGAGCTGGGGGATTTGATGTTTGTTTGTTTTGATTTTTAAAGACACACGCCCCAGATGATTTTTGGTTGGGTTTGGTGTGGGGAGTAGATCTATGAAGGCACTTGAAGTTACAGTCAAGGGTGTGTGTGTGTGAGGTTTTTTTGTTTTTGGTTTGATCAGAGCATCCACAGCTTTCATTACACTGTCTGAGGAGTGTAAGTCCCCCCAAAAAGCCATTTAGGGCTCAGCTCTGAGCAGAACTACCAGTCTAGCATGGGAACCAGTGTCATGGTCTGGCAAGGAAGGCAGAGGTGAAGGGGGGTTGAGGGCCGAGCACTCTTCCTGTGTTCTTGGAGACAGACAGCACCAACTCTGCGGTGGGGGAAGAACCAGTGCATCTGGAGAGGAGAACTGAGTGGGCAAGGCATCCCCTCCATCTGTCCACTCAGCCACCATTCGTTCTTCCACTCAGATGGCCCTTGAGCACCTGCTATGTCCAAGACCCTCAGCTGTCCGGGCTGCCAGAGCCGGGAGGGTCCTGACAATGAAGACCAGAGGGTGACTGGGCCTGGCTTTGGCCTCAGGCATCATTTTGATAAGTCTGCAAACACAACTCCCTAATTTACGAGTTGCCCAGCCCAAAATTAAAATGTATCGTTAAATCCTACTGCTGTCCTGGAAAAGCCAGCCTGAAACCTGGAGCAGAAAACAGATCCGACATGGAGATAAGCGGCTGCAGTTTCAGTTTTAGGTTGGGCCTGGGAAGAATTTTCGGGACTTTCCTTGCTGTGGATGGGGAGTTAGGTTGCTTTTTTACTTTTTTTGGTGGTGGGGGGACTGGTTTATGATTAATCCATCTGGAGTTTGGTAACCAATCCAGCCAATATGTGAAGCATTTCAGTTATTTGGTTCTAAATGCATTCCCATAATTTTAGATAGAGAGGGCGATTAATCAAGAACCTGAGGACTCTTCAGGTTGTCTTAGCTTGTTATTAAACAAGTTTGCCCCAGACAGATGATTTATCTCCGTTTTGTTTTTTTTTTTTTTTGTAAGTATTTCTGAACATGTCATGACTTTCAGGTATTTACTGCTTTTTAAAGATTTATTTTCCTCTCATGGAAAAATTCCCTGCTGCGGTCAGATCTAGTTTCTTCTTGCATCTTGTGCCTTGTTTTCAGCTGATCTTTTCAATATGTGTCAAATAACCAAAGGCCGCTATCAAGAACCCTTCAGTTATTGATAGGCACTTGGTTTTACATATGTGAGATCATTTAGTTTTCACAGCAACCCTATCACAGTCTTATATTGTCCCATTTTATAGATGAGGACACTGAGGCTCAGGGAGGCCCCTTTGGCTGTTTAGTGGCAGGGCAAGGATTCCCAACTTGTACCCAACTGCTGGAACGCACAGCTTCCCTTCCTTGAGAAAATTGGCTCAGGCTGTCCAAACACTCAGGGGACCAGTAGTGGGATTTCTTTCAAAGTCAACCTGTCTTCCTGTTAAAACTTTTTTTCCTCTGCAAAATGGGATTAGTAGCACGTACTTCATAAAGTTATTGGGAAGACTAAATGAGATGAACAATATTGAATGTCAGGCATGCACTGGGCGCTCTGAAATACTAGTAGTTATTACTAATAACTGTAAAATACAATAGCTATTATTATAACACTGACATACCTCTTACTATATGCTGGGCATTGCCCAAAGGATTTGTATAGTAACATATAATTCTCCCAGTCACTCTATGTGAGTAGTGAGTTCTAGACCCTGTTTTTATATGAGGAAACTGAGACCTAGAGAGGTTCATTTAGCTTGTGGTCTACTATGACATGAAGATCAGCTACTTAGACAGTCTTGAGGCCATTTTTTCCTCTTCATGATGGAACCTGATGAACCAGACCATCCTTGCTTCCTTCTAGACTGATGTTCCAATAATGGGAAAGTTCGGATTGTTTAGAGATGAGGATTCTCTTTCCCATGATGCCAGTGCTTCCCTAAACAACATTCCTTTTTTTTTCTTTTCTTTTCTTTTTTGAACTGATTTCCTTGGCAAGAACATTCCTTTTTCAAGACTTTATTAAGAACCTTTTGTCTTCCTTGGTCTGTTTCTTTGCTTTGTTCATTCCAACCTCACTCCAATGAGTGTGAAGAATTTTAAGGTTTGGGGCACCCAGATACATAATATCTGTATCTATATCTCAGATAAGCATAAGGAAGTGGGCAAAGGAAAAATAACGTTAAAAGATATGAGGACAGGAAGAAGGTTGAATACAGAAATGTTTGCCACAAGGCCTAGATCTCTGCTAAAAGCAGACCACAGATTTGACTGTGAGCTCCCTACCAGTCAAAACAAAGAGGAAAATAAGATTACTTGCATGATTAGGTTTCCATGTGTTAGGCATAAATCTGTGCTTTAGCAGGGGATCCAGGTTCTCCAGAGAGCTCTGGCATCCCTGTAATTCTGGAATAAACACCTCTTCATGCCTCAGACTTCCCATTTGTATTTATTATACTACTAATATATGTTTGTTGTGGGGAAAACATTAGAAAATATAGATAACTAAAAAGAGATTTAGTTTGTGTATAATGTTATCATATAGATGTTACCATGGGAAACATTTTGGCATATATCCTCCTAAGAAGTAAGCTCCCTGTTACTATTTTGTATGTTGTAATATAAATGCATATAGCAGTAAGAATATGTAGTGATAGAGATTTTATTAATGCAAATCATTACCAGCACTCTGCTGCCCCAGGGCCACTGTGCCTGCTGTTCCCTCGTGCCCAGGACAACCCCCCACCCAGGTGTCCTCATGTCACTCTTCCCTAATCTCATTCCAGTCCGTGCTAAAACCTCCCCCTCAGCAGTCTGTCTTGGATAATAGTGCATGCCCATCCCCTTGTCACTGTACCCTGCCTACCCTGCCTTTTTCCTGTGGTCCTTGTTACTGTTCAGCTTAATATTCTATGTTATTTGCTTGTGTCTCTCTCTTAGAATATGAGTGCCTTGAGGGTGGGACTTAGTCTGTTGTGTTCATTGCTGTACCTCTAGGGCTCAGAATACTGCTCAGCACAGAGTAGGTCCTCAGATATTGGAATGAATGAATGCCTATGCATAGCTGTTTCTCTTATTTCTGTATTTATTACAAATATATCTGTGCCAACAATAACTATGAATATTTGACGATCTAAATGTTTCCTAGATAGATTTGGATGTATGTACATATGCATAGTTCAAGACCATGGTCTTTCCATACCTACTTAAATGTCTGTTGGCTGCTTCTGATAAGATGTCTCTAAATTGCACCATGGCCTATCAGGGGCTTGGAGAAAACCTTCTGCAAATGTAATTTCATGATTAACATATTTCGTCCTGTTGGCCCCCATATTGAGGGTTCAAAAGATACCATCGCAGTCACCATAGAGAGTACAAGCATCCTTTTTTATTCTATAAAACATTTTTTTTTAAGTGTTAATTTTTTTTGAGTGGCCAATACATTACATTCACATAATCGAAGTCAAATTTAATCAAGTTCAGTATCCCCCTACCCCACCTGCCCCACCTCACCATGAGTAGCCATTGTTATTGGTTTCTTACATTCTTCCAGAGATTTTTAAAAAAAATCCAAATATGTAATAAACAAATAAGAATACTATTCATCCCCCACCCCCTGCCTTTTTAAAAAACAAAATGGTAGCATCTTTATGTCCCCAGTCATGCACCTGGCTCTTCCCAGGTAGTGGTCCATCTTGGAGATCTTTCCTCCCTGTCAGTTTCGTGTCCGTTCTTGGCTATTATCGTGTTGTTTCCTTCACCTTCACCTCAGAATCATAAAGTTTCAGAGTTGGAAGGGCCGCCTGGCCCAGGCCTCTCTCTGGCCTATTATTGTTAAGCTTCCTGCCTGCCACCTGGAGCTTTACTGGCCACCACCAGGTGTGTGCTCCAGGGAGCTCTACCTCCCAGCCTAAAAATGTCACTTGCCAAGCACCCTCTGACTACTCTTCTCCTGGGACTGGAAGGACCTCAGAGGTAAAGACTTTGGTCTCTTTTGTGTCCCATCCTGCCCAGAGCCCAGCACCCGGCACAGAGGGCACTCAAGGAATGTTTATGGTGGATGAATGACTCCACATCCGCCTGCAGGCCGGCACCAGTCAGTCCACGTTTGTTCAGAGCCTGCTGGAGGCCAGGCAGCGGTATATTGTAGAGAGGGCCATACCCCAGGCCTGCACTTTCAGGGAACAGGGAGATAAATAAGGATTTTAGAGAGTGGTACATTCTATGTGCAGAGAAACGGGGTAGGGAGTGACTGGGGTGGGAGGCTGGGCACCACCTCTAGCCCTTAGCAAGTCCGCACTGAGGACATGTGTGCTGTGCCCTGGTGGTAGGAGGACAACACCATGGAAAGAACAGTAGGAAGAGAATTCCAGGCAGAGGAACACCGAGGGCCAAGAGCCTGAAGCAGGAAAGAGGACAGTGTGCCAAAGGGGCAAGAGGCCCAGTATGGCCGCACCTGATAGGCAAGAGGCTGACAGGTGGGAGACAAGGTGGGAGGCCTAGGCAGAGGCCAGATCTTGTCTCTGGTTTAGATGGTGTCCTCGGAAGGACGGATAAATGCCTCTGCATCAGCCAGCTTCCCCCAAGATGAAGTGGTGCACACCACTCCATTCAGCTGATTCATCCTTCTGGTAAAGCAGGGAAACTTTCCCATCATGGGGAGGCCTTTTGTCTTTCGGAAATGATGCGCAGGAGACCGGAACAATAGGTCTCCTTTCTTCAATGGCCATGGCTAAGTGGCCCTCTTGTGTCACAAAGGATTTGGGATGGAGCTTGGTGGACATTAGCTCCTGCCTGTGATGTCCTGCTTTTCAGCCCCAGCTAAACCAGACCTTTTCTGGCTGCTACACACATCTGTGCTTTCTTGCTCCAGCTTTTGTCTGATTCTTTTTTTCTCAACCCTGGAATGGCAGCTAATGTCCACTGAGCTTTTGTTCAGTGTCTGACACATGGATTAACTTGTTGAATCATCCTACCCTCTTAGGAAATAGGGATCGTCACTATTTCTGTTCTAGAGACAATCAAGGCAGGGGAGGTGACGTCCTGTGCCCGAGGTGGCATAGTTGATAAGTGGAGCTGGGCTTTGAACTCAGGTTAGCTGACCTCTGACCTGGGGCTCTTAACCACTTACTACTCTACTGTGGCCCTAACATAGGGACTCAGGGTCTAGGCTCTGTATCTCAGAATTGGTCCCCTGTTGCCCCGCAGTGGCTAATAGTGTATGTCCTTGCCTTGCTCACTACCTAATCGGGCAGCTCCTAGTGGACAGGGTCCTGTCTTTCTTATCCCCTTCATGCCATGCCTGGAAGGGTGGGGCTCCAGGAGAACTCTGAAGCCTCATCTCTAGTTTACAGTTTTAGTTCTGGCAATTGTTGTCCCTCCCAGCCTCTTGGGAGAAAAGGACAAGTCTCTTTCATTAGTCCACTGAGATTAATAAGCCATAGACCTTTCAAGAAAAATCCAATAAATATTCACTGAGCATCTTTTATGCAACAGGTTCTGTCTGCATTCAGAGCGAGAGAACAGTCATAGCCGACCGTTAGGGAGTATTGCAAATGGGCCTGGCACTGGGCTAACCTCCACCTGTATACAGACCGTGTGTGTATGCCTCACCCCAGACCCCGTGACGTAGGAAATACAGTCAGTTCTGCTGTAATGGGACATAGGCCTTCCTAAAAATCACACTAAATAAAGTCACCCAATAAAAACCACCAGCTTTATGGGAAAATGGGATTAGGGCTTCAGCACTCAAAAAACTTCATTGTGATATATTAGAAAAAAAGAATTTTGCTTGCGAAAGTGGGTCTCTGTAGGGTTATTATTATTATTATTATTGTTATTGTGAAGTCCTGGGAGGAGGGTTATCTGAAATCAGATGAAAGTTGTAACATCAGGTGTGGATGTGTGTGGTGTATCACACATGCTGTGAACTGAGGCAGTTGGGGTATGTGTATATGTGTGTGCACGCACACACACATACATGCATTCCTAAGCTGGATATAGTTTTCTGCATTCGCCTAGTGTTTCTTGCAGTCAAAATCGCACACATGAGCAATCTTGCCATTTGAGTTATCCTCAGATTGTTCCCTAATATATCATTTACATTAGGACAAATTTGCATTTTCAAAACAAGCATTATAGAAGGACTGTATTATTTCCGCTTTGCAGTGAGGTAAACTGAGGCTCAGAGAGGCAAAGTGACTGGCCCAGGGTCACACAGCTGGGAGGTGGCAGAGCTGGGATTTAAACTCAGGTTAGCCCAAGTGCTTCTTAACCCTTGTGCCATGGGGCTCTTCCTGTTCTTATTCATGGGAAGCAACTTATATGGACAGAGCTGGCCAAGAGGAGAGGTCAATGGTGTATGGTCAGTAGTTAGGAATATTCAAGAGGACCTGGGGGCCTGGGCATTAGCTGGAGGGTGGGCATGGGTGGGGGAGGCTCCCTGCCTCCCTCCCCCCACCAGGAGGCACAGGGTAGAGGCTGCTCACCTACTGATGGGACTTTTTCAATATTTCAACCACTGGTGTAGCTGTGTCAGTCCATACTAGCTGAATATTAGTCCTGATTATATCCTCAGTAAATATATTGCCAGTTAGGTGGGTTAGATCTTATTATAGAATCTCCCTCCACCCTTAAAACTTTTAATTATGAGAAAATTAAATGCAAAAAAGTACAATGAACACCCTCATTTTATTTAATTTATTTATTTATATATATTTTTTATTTCATCATATTACGGGGGTACAAATGTTTAGGTTATGTATATTTCCCTTGCCCTCCCCCCCCCCCCCCAGTTAGAGGTTCAAGCATGCCCATCCCCCAGACGGTATGTACCGCACCCATTAGGGTGTGTATATACCCGTCCCCTCCTCCCCACTCCCAACACCCTCATTTATAATTAACGTTGTCATATTTGCTTATCTGTGCACATCCACACACATGTACTTTATGAGCCATTTGCAAATATTAATATGTTGCAGATAACATGTATCACCCCTAAATACTTCAGCCTGCATCTCCTAAGAATAAGGACACTCCTTCTGAACCATGATAACCATCATCATAACTAAGAAAATTTGTAATATCATCTAACATTTACTCTGTATTCAAAAGTGCCCAACTATTCCAAGAATGTCTTTTATTTATTATAGACTCTCAAGTGTGAGCCATTTCAGACATGGCCTCTCGTCCTGTGTGCGCAGTCGGGAATGTGAGAAGAGAAAATGGTGGTCTTGCCTTCCCTTAACCTGCACCCTCCTTTTGTTCTCCCGCTTTGGGGATAGGACTTGAAACATCTGTTGGATTCTAGAAGGAGATAGAAGTTTCTGTTTTTGTGTTTATAAGCACATGGGTTTCACGTAAACTCTATGCATGCACACACCAGCCACATATGGAATTCAAGTTTGTAATTTAAAAAGACTTATTATATTTCCCTTCCCTGTAATAAAGCATAGCTGGCATTTCTACATCTGAAGCCTCTAAGGTAAACAAAACTGTTGGTGTCAGCATACTGCTTTCAAAAGAAACAAAAGGGGGCCAAGGGAGGTGGCTCATGCCTGTAATCCCAGCACTTGGGGAGGGTAAGGCTAGAGGCGGGAGGACCACTTGAGGCCAGGAGTTTAAGACCAGCCTGGGCAACAGAGTGAGACCCTGTCTCTAAAAAAATAAAAAAATTAAAAATTAGCCGGATGTGGTGGCATGTGCCTGTAGTCCCAGCTACTCTGGAGCTGAGGCAGAAAAACGTAAGCTCATTTTGAGTTATGCATGGTTTTCAGCAAAACAGCCCATGCATAAAATCTGACAGGCTTGTTTGTTAGGTTTGTGTGAGCCCCTTTACATCATATATTATATTTTTTCACTTAATCCTCACGACAGTCCTGTGATTTGGAGGTTGCCGTTAGACCCACCTTCTAGACAGAAAGCTAAGGCTTAGGGAGGGTAAATGATTTACCTTCAAGTAGGTCTGAGTGGTGGGAGCTGAAAGCCCAATTCAGCGTCTGACTTCAGAGTTGCCCCCTCGTAACCACAACACAGACCTGCCTCCCGAATTTGTTGTCCGGTCACAAATGTGACGGTGTTGCGTACGAGCCTTACATCGCCATCTGGTTCAGAAAGAGAAAACCAGAGTTACCCTGGGTGCATTTAGGGTGGCGTTCAGGTGCATTGGCGTTGTGCTTCCTGTGTTCCTTCCAGGCTTTCTCAACAAACTTCATACTCAGAAAACCCTCCATGAAAGCACAGTGCTCAAGACCATCATTCCAGTAACTTATGAGTTATGTGACCGTGAGCAAGTTTCTTGACCCCTGTGTGCCTCAGTTTTCTCATCTGTCAAATGGAGACAATGATAGTACTATCAAGGGGAGCGTGCATGTAGGGTGCTATAGCACGTGGTAGCTGTTGCGATGATGATGATGATGATGATGGTTATTGACACCACCAAAGGCTTTAGACAAGGTTGCCTTCAAAGCAGTGTTTGTTGGAGGGAGGGGAGGTGCTGTAGGAAAGGTGACATGTTTCCTTAAAAGATAATTAGCAAAACTATAATAAGATAACATTGGACACTTCCTAGGAATGGGTATCATTTGAAAACAGAACTGAACAGAGCAAGTGTTGGCAAGGACGTGGAGAAATTGGAGCACTCGCTCGCTCACGCGCTGCCGGTAGGAATGTAACATTGTATAGCTGCTGTGGAAGACAGTCCGGCAGGTCCTCAAAAAGTTAAACATAGAATTACCATGTGATCCGACAATTCCACAGCTAGGTATATATCCAAGATAATTGTGCGAGAATGTTCAAAGCAGCATCACTCATAATAGGAAAAAAGTTGGCACAACCCAAATGTTCATCAGCTGATAAACAGATTTAAACAAAAAGTGGTATATTCATACAATTGCATATTATTTGACCGTAAAAAGGAATGAAGCACTGATACCCGCTACAGCATGGATGAACTTGAAAACGTTGCACCAAATGAAAGAAGCCAGACACAAAAGGCCACGTGTTATATGATTTCATTTACATGCAATATTCAGAATAGGAAAATGCACAGAGAAAAGGTAGATTGGTGGTTGCCAGGGGCTGGGGGAGGAGAATTGGGACTGGCTGCTGAGGGGTACAGGGTTTCTCCTTGGGGTGATGGAAGTGTTCTGGAATTAGAAAGTGGTGATAGTTGCATGATATAGGCAATAAATATACTAAAAAGCACTGGAAGTGTACACTTTAAGTTGGTGAATTTTGTGCTATGTTAATGATACCTCAATTTTTAAAAAATGCCAAGGGGAAAACATGATCGTGAGTGAAACAGCTCCTGTTCAGGCTGGTCGAGCTCCTGTCCTGAGCTTTCAGTAAACAACCCAAACCCCGGTGATCCACAGCCCCGCCCTCCGTGCAGAGCCTTGGTTTGCAGCCTTCCCATAAACAGAACGGGTTCTGGGAAACCACAGCTACCTACCTGCTGAAGAACGTGGGCACCCGAGATAAGCGTGATGTATTGTGTAATCGGGCAGCAGGCGGGCTTTCCAGAAGAGCCTGAGCTAATGGCTTAAAAGGGTGTTTAATAAAAGAGAAAGCTGTAGCCTGACTGGTCTGAACTCCTGCCCAGTCAGCAGAAACGGCACACTAAGAAGGAAAAGGGAAAGTATTTCAAGCTGGTATCTGTGGCAGGTTTTTGCCCCCTGATTTAGTTAATGAGCAGTTTTCTCGTAGAATTGATTGAGGGGCAGAGAGAGGTTTTTCCCTTTCCTGCCTCCCCAGGCGTGTGCCCCCTTATGTGAGAAGGCAGGAAGTTCTCTGGGAATGAACACCCAAAGGTTTTGCTCTTATTTAAGCAAATTAGGGCCTTTGGGAGTGGCCAGGTGGCCTTTCAGGTTTTGCCAGGGCCTACAAGCTCTATCACCAGCTGAGGTGTTGAGTCAACTTATTTCCAGCTCTTAAAGCCAATTCCTGTGCTGTTGACATCCCCAAGGGCCTCGTCTAAATGGGCCTGCTCGGATGTCAGCCCTGCCTGCCCCGTCAGCACTTTAGCTTCCACCTGCAGTGGGGGACTCAACGCGATGCCCAGCGGCTTGTCTGGAGAACCAACTGTTCCCATCGCCTGCCACCCCCATTTGGTGACTTTGTGCAGGGAGTGAAGAGGCAGAGAGAATGGCAGGGGGATGCGCATCATAGGGAAGAGGTGAGAGTGGCAGGGTGAGGCGGAGGCCAAGGGTCAGGCAGGCCCGAGTTCAATTCCTAGCTCTGCCGTTTGCCAGCCGTGTGACCTTGGGCAAGTCACTCTACCTTTGTGGGTCTTGCCTTATTCACCTGTGAGATGCGGATCCTGCAGTACCTACTCCCCAGGCTGGTTGTGAAGGTTTACTGAGGTTGTGCACGGTGCTCCTTGGGTTACGGGTACCCGTGGGTAGGAGCCCTTAGGAGGAGGCGCAATCCTGGACGGCTCACAGAGACTCAGGAAGTTCTGGTGGGCGCTCCTGCTCACGGGCATCCTTGTCCCTCTTCTGCTGGGCAGAACCCACTTTAGAGAGAAAAATCAAGCATGGAAGAAGGATGAGGGGAGGAGTGCTGGAGGCAGTGGGGTGCCATTTCAAGTACAAGGATTGGGCTTGCATGAAGGTGACCTTGGAGCAAAGATTGGTAAGACCAAGACCTCCTGGAAGGGAGGGAGGGAACGCGCCACATGGTCCGCTGGGGAAGAGCATTGCAAGTGGAGGGAACAGTAGATACAAACGACTGGGGCAGGAGTGTATCCAGGGTGTTGGCTGGAGCAGAGAGTGACAAAGTCAGAAGTGGCTGGGGCCTGACTCTGGAAAGTTGGGCTTTTGTCCTGGGAGAAATGAGGAGTCTCCAGAGGGCTCTGCGTAGAGTAGAGGCTCGCCATGACCTGGCTGGTGTGTAGCAGGCTCACCGTGTGCAGAACCGGGAAGGCTGTGAGGAGGCGACCGCCATGTTCAGGAGTCCAGACATGAACTGGGTCTGTGGGGAAAGACGTGTCGGGTGCTTGGCTGTCTCCACATCTCTTCTCATCCCCCATTTTAACCACCCTGCCCCCAGTCCCCACCTGTGTTTTGTATTTTATTATTCAGCACTCGAAGCACGGCCACAGGAGACTTGGAGCGATTTATCTGCGGGTCAGAGGTTTGAGCAGGGAGGTGGGGGTATTGGAAATGACCACTCACTGCGGCCTCAGTTGACCCCCTTTCATTCTCTATTCTCCTTCCCAACACCCATCGCCCCGTTTAACCCCTAAGTGTGTCTCTGATCCAGAGACCCTCTTTCGGGATAAGGCCCCTTTGAGAAACTGTCAAAGGCCGTGGAGGCTCCCACGGGTGCCCACATCTTTGCCTAAAGTTCCGGGGGCCCACGCCTTCCTCGATGCCCATTTACTGACCCAAACCTTGGCTCAAGCCCGAGGTGCTGGCTGCTAAGGCCTCAAGGCCGGGGTCAGGCAAAGCAGAACAGCAACCCGGGAAACTTCCTTTCATGGCGGCAGAGATGTTTCCAGGTGGCCTGAGAAGGGAGCGGTTGGTGTGAGCAGACGCCAAAGCTTTGATCGGGAAGGGTGGGGAAGGATTGACTTTCCCAAGTTCAGAGATGCCTTCTGGCTCCACAGGCTCCCCCCACAGGCGAGGGGCCACCACACCCTGAGGCAGGAGTGGCAAATCCTGAGGGTGTGGACTGAGGCCAGAGGGAGGCACCGATAGGATCTTAGTCTACCCAGAAGGCCCTGGGGTCGTTGCCCTGCCCCAGGCCCACACGCCCACCGGGGGCCCTGCCTGGCCTCCGAGGCAGCTATAATACAGTAACAGCAGCAGTAGCACTTAGAGGGCTCACCACGTATGAACTGTCCTCAAATTTCCCCATGACCCTATGATGTGTAGAGACCATTCT
Organism: Lemur catta; assembly: GCF_020740605.2. Lineage (NCBI taxonomy): Eukaryota > Metazoa > Chordata > Mammalia > Primates > Lemuridae > Lemur > Lemur catta. The sequence continues at coordinate 22,471,356 of NC_059147.1, read as the reverse complement.
CTCTATTTTAGAAAGAGGAAACTGAGACTCAAGGGTTACTTAATTTACCTGAAGTTGCATAGCTAGACACAGGCACAATTCAGATTCCAGTGTAGATCTGTTGAGACTCCAAGCTTGCACACTGGCTGTTGGTGCTCTATGAGGCAGCACCTGGTGAAGCCATCTGTGCCCATACGTTGAGAGAGGGGCGTTTGCGAGGCTGGCAGCCTCCGTCTGTTTGGGGTCAGCTCTTAGCATAAGAAACATCTTTCTCTTCTCAGGTTGTCTACTGTTTCCACTCTCTGCTGGCCTGTATATTACCCTGTGGTGCCACTGTGACTGATCCTTCTCGAAGGAGTCAGCCTTGGAAATCTTATATATATTTTTTCAGACAGTCTTGCTCTGTCATCCAGGCTAAAGTTCAGTGACATGACCATAGCTCACAGCAACCTCAAACTCCTAGGCTCAAGCGATCCTCCTGCCTCAGCCTCCAGTATAGCTGGGACAATAGGCGCACACCACCATGCCTGGCTAATTTGCCTATTTTTTATAGAGAGAAGGTCTCGCTATGTTGCTCAGGCTGGTCTCAAACTCCTAGCTTCAAGTGATCCTCCTGCCTCCACTTCCCAAAGTACTGGGATTACAGGCGTGAGCCACTGTGCCCAGCCCCCTGGAAATCTTGACAAGGAGCCGGTTTCCTCTCGCATTCTGACCTTCACTCCACCCAGGGCCACTTACCATCCTTGCCCCTTTGCCCCTGGACCAGTTCCATGGGTCAGCGTCCTTCTTAAAGCATGACTCTTGGAAGGAAAAACAGCATCCACCACTTAGATCATTAGATTGCAACCCTGAGAATGTACTTACCAAACCACAAATAGAATCAGACAGAACAGGACCCTGTCGTCTCCCACATCCTGAGTATCTCATTTCTGATAATGCAACTGAAGTCTGCGTTAGTTAGGGGTTTTGGAAGCCACATCACACGGGTCACAGTCAACCAAACATCCATCCCTGCTTCAGTTCAGCCCTCTCATTAAAGAAAAGAAAAATGTTTGTTTATGTCAAGATAGGAAAACAAACACAAACCAATTTAAATGGTACAAAAGAGTATAAAAGTAAGTGTCCCTCCTACCAGCGGTTCATCTCCTAAGACAAGCAGTGTCACCGGCTTCTTGTATCCCTCTGAAGATATTCTAAGCCTGTTCTCTATCCCATTTTGCTTTTTCGAAGACAAGATTCTTATTTGACAGCTACCTCATCCGTTTTAATGTCTGCATTATTTTCTATTGAGTGGATGCCCATCATTTATTTAACTGGTCCTCTGTCGGTGCTGTGGCGATCTTTTGCCACTGCAAACAAGCCTGTCATTACTCTCCTTGTATATCTGCACATGTGAGTCCGTCTGTGGGATGGAGTCCTAAAAATGGGCTTTGCCGGAAGAAAGGATTTAAGCATGTAAAATCTGTAAACGTGGTCAGAGTGTGCTCCAAAAAAGTCATACTGGTTCCCACTTGCCGCGATGTCCAAGAAGGCCTTTGAGCTGCACATTTTTGCTGGTACAGTTCAGCCTCTGTGCATTACAGAGACAACAAGCCCAGAAAGAATGCAAGGGGCTTGCCTGATGCACTCCAGAGAGAATCCGGTCACCTGACTTGGCATCCGCGTTCTTCTTCTAGACCAGTTGACCAGCGCCTCTGCCTGTGGCACCTTTTTCCTCCAGTCACGTGTGGGTCATTTTCTTTCCTGGCACCCACAGGGACCCCTCCCCCTGGTCTCTTGCATCCTGTGTTGCAGAGATTCTCAGAGGGGTCGCAGTCCCCTGGCAGTGGGCTCAAGGTGCCTTCTGATCAGCCTGCTACTTAACTCCCCAAGTCCTCTGAGCATTTGCAAAAATATTAATTTTTCTCCTGTAAAGTAAATAGTAAGTAGCTTACACATGGTCTCCTACAATTTTTTTTTTTTAACAGTGTAAGCATTTTATTTTCTTTGTATAACACCATGTCCAGAGGCAGAAGCCCAGGATTGGTCCAGTAGTCCCACAATGTCATCAGGGTACCTGGGCCCCTTCACCCTCTTGCGGCGTCATTTCAGCCGGTGACTTTCACCCGCGTGCGTGTTGTACCGTGGTTGCAAGAACAAATTATTTTTAACTTTATGAATGGATAATGTGTTCACGTGGCTGGGGAAAAAATCAAACAATCTAACAAGTATACATTGAAAAAGTTCTACTCCCACCTCCCCCAACTTTGATCCAATGACACGACTCCCCCCCATACCTGTAATCTCACTTTTAAAGTTCTCTATGCAAATATAAGGAAATAGGAACATTTATTCCTATCCACCCTCTTTTTAGTTACACAAACCATAGTGCTGTTTTGTACTTGCTTTTATCACCTAACAACATGTCTTGAAGTTCATTCCACAGCGATGAGTCAAGAGCTTTCTCATTTGTTTTACAGCCACATAGTATTTCATTGTAAGGAAGTTCTATAATTTATTTAACTAATCCTCTATTGATGGATATTTGGGTCGTCTCTCATGCTTTGTTACTGCAAACAATGCCTTAGTGAATAACCTTTTACATACGTCATTTTGCATGTGTGCAGGTTTTCCAATTTCACATTGGAAAATGGGAATAGGCCAGGTAAAGGTGCCATGGAGTCTTTTTGCAAGAGCCGCAACCAGGAAAGTAAAGAGCTTGAAAGCCCTGAGACAGGTGCCACTGCACCTTGCAAGTGACCTGTGGCTGTACGCCAGTACATACCAAACTCTGCATCTGGTACTCGTGGGTTGGTCTTCATGTTATTTTCTTTTCTTAGTTTCATCATTTTTTCCCACTTGGAATTCTTGGCTTGAGCACTTCCGTCTGCAATACTTGTGCCTCCTTTTTGGTACTCAGAGGGATGCCACGTGGGTTGTGGGGTTTGTTTTATTATTTGCCTGAACAGAGGCACACATATGGGCTGAGCAGTCACCTTGACAGGCGGTCAGAGTAGATTTAGCAAATGCTCTTGGAAGCAGCTGCCTTTCACATCAATGCTTACTTGTTCTCGATAATGAGAAATGATGCTAGCATCCATTAAAAAGGCAAAGGCCTCCTCTTGTAAGCTCTATTAGACAAGTGAGCACTTGTTGTGGAGTCATCTGCAAATGCATGTGACCTGGAGACTCTGTGGGAACTGCCTAATGCTGCAGCTTTGGCTCCCGGCTGCTCTTTCGGATTGTTTTAGGAGTTTTGTTCCAAATGTCAGAGGCAGAGGGTCCCAGCTTTTTCAGCACAACCCACATTTGGATGTGGTGCAAGCCGCATATTCATTCCTTGTAGAAGAGGTTTCCAGATCTTGTTCTTGAGTTATTGAATGATTCAAAGATTCCAAATTCCCCAACAGCTTTCCTGTGTCAGCTATCGCTTGGGAAATGCGGCCCTAAATTGGTGCTTATTTCTATCTGGGTTGTGTTTTTTATAGAGAATAAGTCTGGGCTGAGTGCAGTGGCTCACGCCTATAATCCTTGAGCTCGGGAGTTCAAGACCAGCCTGAGCAAAGAGCGAGACCCTGTCTCTACTGAAAATTAAAAAAAAATTAGCCAGGTGTGGTGGCACAGGCCTGTGGTCTCAGCTACTTGGGAGGCTGAGGCAGGAGGATCACTGGAGCCCAGGAATTTGAGGTTGCTGTCAGCCATGATGACACCACAGCACTCTAGCCCAGGCAACAGGGTGTGAGACTGTGTCTCAGAACAAAAAAAAAGAAAGAAAGAAAGAATGAAAGAAAGAAAGAAAAAGTCTGAGGTTACTTTTGCCCCTTCCCATGTTGCTGTTAACCACTCTTGGAATTTCTCTTCCTCCTCAAGGTCAAGAAAGGAAGCTTTGGCACTGGCTGGTTCTGGGTGTGAATGTTGCTTCAGTGTCCCTGTGACCTTGGGCCTTTGCAGACCTCAGTTGCTCATCACATGAAAGGGATTGAAAAACCTCACCTGCTTCACTGCAGCATAGGAGTCAATGTGACGTGCTTAGCACAGTGCCCACACATAATGACTGTCATATTGAATATTGACTCTTAGACTATTGTTAATTAAGAATTATTTATGACTTCTCTTTTCTGTCTCCACTTTTTGAAGTTCCCCTGGGCCCCACAGTTGAGCCCAGCCCAGCCCCAGACAATCATTGATCTGCTTTCTATCTCTCATTTTCTAGAATTTTCTTATAAATGGCTCTGTAATCTTTTGTGGATGGCTTATCAGTGTTTTGTTCCTTTTTCTTGCTGAGTCGCTATACCATATTTTATTCATCCTAATAACTTTATAGGTTGACTATATATAACTTTATGGCATTTTTAAAAAAATGGATAAATGTGAAAAATTAAGAAAGCTGGGCAGGTAGGTCTTTAAAAATATAATAATGTCCAGACCCTCATTTTAGAGAAACTGGATATCCAGGGATGCAGGACAGGAAGTAAGTGAGTTAGGAAAGGGTCTAGGATCTGAAGCTGTAAAGGACATAGAACTGGTGTTAGCAGTGGTTTCTCTATGTAGATGGGATCATGAGTATTTTGTGCTTTTGGTTTTCTTTTTTTTTTTTTTTAATTTGGTAACAGCTTTATTGAGGTATAATTCACATATCATACATCACATCCTTTTAAAGTGTAGAATTTAATGGCTTTCAGTATATTCACCGAGTTTTGCAACATCACCATTAATCAATTTTATAACATTTTCATCACCCCCAAAATAAACCTCTCCCCACTAGCCGCTACTGCCCCAGCCCTGAACATCTGGATCCGGTTAATCCGAGGCAGGGCCCTGGCCTGGGTATTTGTAAAAAGCGGCCCAGGGGAGTCTCTGCGCAGCTCGAGTTAGACCCTGGGCGGAAACGATGCTAGGCAGTGTTTTGGTGAATGCTTTATTCCACAAGCGGGAATCTAAGCGTCAGCGCCACATTAGGGCCCTGGACCCCGTCCCCCACCTCTCGGCCTGTCTGCTGCCCCTTTCTGCGAGGTGTCAGCAGGAGGCCGGGGGAGGAGGGATTTCGATGCTTTGGAATTCAGTACATGGGGCCTCCCTGGCCTCGGGAGCCCAACAGAAAGGAAAAGTGGGCAGACATGAGGTGAGCCTTTTCTTTCTAATCAATAAGCAAACAGTTCCCGGAGTTGCCCAACCTGGCCACAGGAATGTTTCCTGGGTTGCAGCCCATGAGAATGATCGTTTATGGCCTGTGCACGGAGGCAGGCAGGGACAGGTATATTTAGCACGCAGCCAGAGCTGGGGCGGCAAAGCCCTCCTGGTGTGGTGTGGAAGCCAGAGGGGCCTCCCTGCGCTCCTTGTTCTGGGTGAGGAAACCAAACGAGTTTCCCTCCCTATGACAGGCAGGGAAGAAGGGTCCCTCTCCCTCTACCGCTGCAGGAGGCCAGCTATTGCTGCCAGCCACTTGCTATTGTGGAGTTAAATTGCCCCTCATCCCCTTAAAACGAATTGAGAGGAGATGCCTTGCCAGTTAATGCACCCCTCTGGAAAACTGGAACCAAGCACTTGGTCTTGAATTGAGCAGCGAAGTAGCCCAGCTTCTCCTCCCGAGCCCGCTGGGGCCCCGGCCAGGCAGGAATATCGCAATTGAACTGGGTATGGTTTTTGTTGATGGGCACTGGCTGTTCTTGTACGGTCTGGGAGAGGTCTGGAAAGAAAAATGATTTAAAACTGAGTTCTTTTCTGGCCTCGTTGTCAAGAAGGGCATGGGAAATGGGAAGGCCCTCTGGCCCTTATAGACTGAAGGAGCAGGAGCTATCCCCTGCTCACAGGCCTGTGTGGGGCCCTGGTGCGAAAGTTACTTTAATTCCACTAGAACACCCAGTAGTGATTCCAGCAAGCACACAGCAGGTGTGCAGTCCTCGAGTAGACCTAGGAATTCTGCCCACACTGCCGCATGGCTCTCCCCTCTCTCCCGTGTGCCGCTGGAAGTTGGGACAGTCTCTTCCAATGCCTTGGGAAGCTGTCCCTGAATGCCCTTTATTAAGTTGTCCTTTCTCTTACATAAAGCCCTTGGGACTCCCTTACCTGCTTCTATTTCTCTATTACACTCTTCATTCCTGACACTTACTAATTTACTTGTTAATTGTCTCTTCTCCACTGGAATGTAAGCCCCAGGGGCCAGGGACTTTTTTGTTCATTGCTATATTTCTCAGGCCTTAGAAGGATGCCGGGCCAAGAGTAAGGGCTCAGGAGAGGTTTGTTGAAAAAAGAATTGTTGAGGCAATCCCCGGAAGGAGGTAGGGATGCCTCGCTTTGCAGAGTAGGGAAACCGGTGCTCAAGGGAGGTGAAAATAACTTAGGTAGCACCTAAGAAGCAGAGCTGGGATCTGAACCCACCTTAGTTTGACCCCACTCACACAAATGTGAAACTTAGGTAGCACCTAAGAAGCAGAGCTGGGATCTGAACCCACCTTAGTTTGACCCCACTCACACAAATGTGAAACCGTAAACATGTTTGCACTGGCTTTTAACCAGCTCCAGAAGTGCCATTTACGACCTTTGCCCCTGGCTGGTTCTGGTCAACATCCACGGTGTTTACCTTCAGAGAAGGAAACGCCATTAGCCCAAGCAGAACCACGATCCATCGGGAAGGCAAAGAGACACACACTGCCGGAATGACCTGGTGTAGGAGTAACCTTAAAACAGGAGGGGAAAAGTCAAGGGTGATGGATTGATTACCCCTTTTGGCCTTATTTACTCCCCTTTGGGAAGTAACAGGTTAATGGGCCTGGGCTAATTTTTCTTTAATCTTCGACCTCACTGTTTTCTCTCCCTGCACCCTTCCCCCGCCACTGTACCCCAGTTCCCCATTTGCTTTGATGGAAGCAGAAGCCAAGGAGACTTTGCTCCTGCTTCCTGGATAGGAAACGCTCATTGTTGACATCTGTTTTCAGGGTGTAAGTTAGTGAAGACAGAGACCATGTATGATTTGTTCTGGGCAAGAAAGTTTGGGGGAGGTTGGGAGAAAAAACCTCATAAGCTCCATGCAAGTAAAGTTCCCGTCCCCGGGATCCCACAGGAGCTGCCTGGCAACAAGTGGTGCAGGTGGCTCAGCCGCTGCCCCGGGCACACATCACACGGGCATTGCGGACGTTGTGGGTGCACGCTGGGAGTCGCGCTTGTGCAATGTGATAGTCCAAGCTGCTTATCTTCCCTGGAAAAACGCTTGGGGTTGAAACTGGCTGTTTAGAGGAACTCTGACTGATTTCAGCTTATGCAAAGTGATGACATAAAGCAGAACATTCTTTTTTTTTTTTTTTTTTTCATTTTTTTGAGACAGAGTCTCGCTCTTTTGCCCGGGCTAGAGTCCCATGGCGTCAAGCTCATAGCAACCTCAAACTCCTGGGCTCAAGCAATCCTCCTGCCTCGGCCTCCCGAGTAGCTGGGACTACAGGCATGTGCCACCATACCCGGCTAAATTTTTTCCTATATATATACTTTTAGCGGTCCAGATCATTTCTTTCTATTTTTAGTAGAGACGGGGTGTCGCTCTTGCTCAGGCTGGTCTCGAACTCCTGACCTCAAGCTATCCTCCCGCCTCGGCCTCCCAGAGTGCTAGGATTACAGGCGTGAGCCACCAGGCCTGGCCCCTCGCATTTTTTTAAATGTAAAATTACATTTTCCGTTGAGCATGCATGCTCAATAAACGTGTAATGCTCACTGATTTCATGAATATCCATCAAAAGAACATGTGGGCTGGGTGTGGTGGCTCATGCCTGTCATCCCAGCACTTTGGGAGGCTGAGGCGGGAGGATCGCTTGAGGCCAGGAGTTCAAGACCAGACTTGGGCAACATAGTGAGACCCCATCTCTACAAAAAATTTTTTTAATTAGCTGGGCCTAGTGTCACACACCTGTAGTCCCAGCTACTTGGGAGGCTAATGCAGAAGGATGACTTGAGCCCAGGAGTTTGAGGTTACAGTGAGCTATGATGGTACCACTGCATTCCAGCCAGGGAGACTGAGTGAGGAGACCTTGTCACTAAAAATATATATTACAAAGTGTTTAAAAAAAGAACACATGCAAGAGTTACCCAGTGTCATCTAAGAAAATGGTCAACCTAGAAGAAATTTTATACGCTGCTCCTAACCTGCAAAACCAAAACCCCCGGCTAGCTAAATGGGGCTGTCTGTTGCCCCAGGACGCCTCTCATCCATCAAGTTAAACTTCTTGTCTTTGATCCTCAGTATTTAAGTTGGAAACTGAAGCCTTTAGTTTGGGGGTACACAGTGGCAGCATGGCCACCAAAAGCCCCAGAAGCTTCTTTGTCCTCCAGTTTGTATGTGGGACTTTCTCTTCCTGAGGCTGAACGCTCCAGTTCAAATGGTCCTTGAAATAAAGCTAAATGCAGTGTGCTTCGTGTGAGCTGTGGGGAATGCATCTGATGAGAGGGAGACAGTCCATAATGTGCCCCTTTGTGTGTGCTGCGGGCAAAACGCTACTTTCAAGCAGTTGCTTCTAAGAGACTGGGTTATCCCACTGGTTACCGAATAACTCAACTATGGTTAGCTGCCTTTGATAGCAGGCCCTGTCCGTCAATCCCAACATCATCTAGAAATATGTGGACGCTTTTGAGACTGTCTGCCCACTCGCATTCCAGTTATGGGGCCGGTGGGAGGAGAAGAAATGGGATACTATTGGTGGGGCTGTCCCGTGGCCTGATGGCAATTCCAAGCAAGGAAAGTCGCTGAGCGCTCAAAGCCAGCCTGAGGACCAAAAAGCTTTCCATGAACTTCGGTTTCATTTGGCTTTGACCTTCAGTCCTCTTTTCCAGGGTCCTCTGTTGAAAGCTACTACTTTGGCCAAATAGGCTAGAATTACAACATGCAAGAGTCACATTGGGCTAAAAAGTCATTCTTAATAGTTTTTATCACATTTAAAAAACAATTCTAACAGGCAATATAATACAAAGATGTATAACATCCCTACGCCAACCCCACTTCTTTCAATCTTGCCCCACCTCCACCCCAATTACTGTTAACTCTCTGGTGTGTACAATTCTGTACTGTTCTAGACTGTCTTTTCGTTAGTGGTGGTGGTTTTTCCTTTTCTTTCCTTTTTTAATTTCAAAATATGAAGGGGGCACAAATGTTTTAGGTTACGTGGATCACTTTTGTAATGCTCGAGTCCTGAGCCTAAATAGCGTTCATAGTACCCGTTAGGTAGGTTTTTGCTCCCCCTGCCCCAGTTGCTTTACAGTGAGTTTTACTTCCCTCTGTGCACACATGTGCTCATCAGTTAGTTCCAGTTGAATAGTGAGTACATGTGGTGTTTGTTTTTCCATTTTTGAGAGACTTCTCTTAGGAGAATGGTCTCCAGTTCCATCCAGATTGTTACAAAAAGGTATTCATCTTTTTCTGTGGCTGAGTAGAACTCCATGGTGTACATATGCCACATTTTATTAATTCACTCACGAGTTGATGGGCACGTGGGTTTATTCCACATCTTTACAATTGTGAATTGTGCTGCAATAAACATTCAAGTGCAGGTGTCTTTTTTGGTAAAATGACTTCTTTTCCTTTGGGTAAATACCCAGTAGTGGGATTGCTGGATTGAATGGTAGATCTACTTTCAGTTCTTTGAGGAATCTCCATACTGTTTTTCATGGAGGTTGCACTAATTTGCAGTCCCACCAGTAGTGTATAAGTGTTCCGTTCCCTCTGCATCCACACCAGCATCTATTGTTTTTGGATTTTTTGATAAATGCCATTCTGACTGGGGTTTTTAATCTGCCATTCATTGTGGTTTTTAATTTGCATTTCCCTGATGATTAGTGTAGTGATGTTCAGCATTTTTTCATATCTTTATTGGCCATTTGTCTTTCTTTTGAGAAGCTTCTGTTATGTCTTTTGCCCACTCTTCTAGATGTTGGCCTAGGCAAAAAATTTATGAAAAAGACCTCAATGGCAATCCTGGCAACAGCAAAAATTAATAGACGGGATTTGATTAAACTAAAAAGCTTTCTGCACAGCTAAGGAAACAATCAACAGAGCGAATAGACAGCCTACAGAAAGGGAGAAAATATTCATGAGCTACACATCTGATAAAGGGCTAATAACTGGGACTATAGGTGCACACCACCAAGCCTGGCTAATTTTTAAATTTTTTGTAGAGACGGTTCTCACTAAGTTGTCCAGGCTGGTCTGGAGCTCCTGGCCTCAAGCAATCCTTCCACCTTGGCCTCCCAAAGTACTGGGATTTAAGGTGTGAGCCACCTTACTTGGCCTTTATCTTTAACTTTTTATCATAACAGTGTTCAGATATACCCCATCCCCATGTACTGATCCTCAAATTTCGACATTTTGTCTTTCGTGTTTCCTCCTACTTGCTGGCTTTAGAGTTTGCTGTGGCTCAGAGACAACTCAGCCCTTACTAGGTTTGAAGTGGGCTTCCCAGAGCCTTCCTGAGGCTGGAGAGCCCCTCAATCTTTCCTATAATTAACGATTCATCAGCCCAGAGGATCAGGTTGCACGGCAAAATGAGTCTTAATGAGCACCTGGAAATTCAGGTTGGGGCTCCCTGTCACTTCTCAAAGGGTGGGGCTTAGCCACCATTAACGATGCCCCAAAGCAGGTTAAGTGCCTCACATCAAGTTATTTTGCAAAACCATTTTCATTTTTTTAGGCCTCCACACCTGGCAAGTCCAATCATGCTTGTTTCAACTTTCACTGCTCAGATTCGGGCCGTTTAGGAAAAGGAATTCAGGGCATCTCTTGTTCTCTGCTTGCCCAACAAGCCCCCAAACACAGCCTGGCTGCCCCACTACTTCTGCTGGGGATGGGGGAGGGTTCTTTGAAAAGCATCTAGTTTTGCTAGTTTGAAGAGAAATTCCTAGTTTAGACTCCAAATGACCATCCTTTAAGGACTTGCTGTTTCTTCTGGCTCATCTGTTCATTTAGCAAGTACTTGTCTTCTAGCTTGTCTACCCAAGTGCACAGAAAGAACAGTTATCTCTTCTGCTTGCGTGGCTCTTCAGCTTACAGGATGTGATCATATTCACCGTCTTGGCTGATCTTCACAAAACCCCAGAGAGGTAGGCTTGACCCGTGCTGGAATCCTTCATATTCCAGTAGAGAAAACCGAGGACCAGACAGTAAAGCAATTTGCCTAAGGCCACTCAGCAAGAACACTGCAGAGTCTGGGTTTATAATGCAGTTGCAGGCTCTGCGACCAATCCGCCTCCCCTTCTTTGAGACAGGGTCTCACTCTGTCGCCTGGGCTAGAGTGCAGTGGTGTGGTCATAGCTCACTGCAACCTCCAGCTCCTGGGCTCAAGGGATTCTCCTACCTCAGCCTCTTGAGTAGCTGGGACTACAGGTGCCTGCCACCACACCCTACTGATTTTTCTATTTTTTGTAGAGACAGGGCCTCAGTTATTGCTCAGGCTGGTCTCAAACTCCTGGGCTCAACCCATCCTCCCACAATCCTCCCACCTTGGCCTCCCAGAGTGCTGGGATTACAGGTGTGAGCCACCGCGCCCAGCTCCAGCCTGTTTTTCTTGTCTCCGTCTTCCCACCATTTATTACAGCTGCCCTCTGTTCACCCCATCTTCCTCCCCTCCAGTTTGGGAAGTGAGTTGTGGACCCAGCCAAAAGGGTGATAGTAGGGGTAAGGGCAGGGTGGTGATTTTTTTTTTTTTTTCCTTTTAACAAATTTAGATGCAGGAAGGTCAGGCAAGGACCAAGCTCCCTTCCTGTGAACTAACTTTTCTTGGTTTGGTTGCTCAGTTTATTTCCCAGGTAGCAGACTCCCAGCTACTGCATGAGGTGGCCTCAGATTTCTGCCGCCCTTAGGATCTTAGTTTGGAGGCAGAATCCTCTAAAAATAGCCAAGGCCTTAACCAGAGTCTCTCCAGAGAGAGAGGGCGAGAGAGCCACTCATGAGACTAAGTAACTCTTGTTAAGGGCCCGTCCCAGCTCTGCTATTTATTAGTTATGGGATGTTAGGTAAATTTCTTAACCTCTCTGAGCCTCAGTTTTGCCTTGGAAATGGAGACAATTGATGGTTATAAATACCTACCCTCTCACCCCCAAACTCCGTCTTATTTTCTCTGGCAAGAGCAGGGCTGTTGGCTTTGGAAATGTTTGCAAGAGTGGCCCCTGGTGGAAATAATGAAAACTGCAGCCCAGGTATCACAGATGGCTTCGGGGCTTTCTGGCAGAAACCTGATCCTTATGAATGTTGAGGTGTCTAGCCTTGTAAAATGGGCATAACAGCTGGAATTTTTACGAAAGAGCACTTGGACGAAATAGAAATTCCACTGGAGAGATGAGGGGTAATTATTTGAAAGGGAGGAAAACAGGCCAAGTTGAGAATTTCCTAGAATGAACTGTCGTGTCAACTATTCTCTCTGTCTGGAAGTCTCTAGAGCCAGGTTCCTATAAGACTGACTCCTTCAGGTCCCAGCTCAGATTTTTCTACCTCAGAAAGGCCTGTCCTCACCATTTAATGTAAGTTACGGCTTCAAGAAACTCCCTTCTCCCCCTGTCACTCTTGTATCAGCCGTTTTCATAATATTTTAATTCTTTGTATCTAGCACTTACCATTACCTGAAAGTATTGGTTTCTGTATTTGTCTGTCTTTTCCTCAATAGAATAAGCTCAATGAGAGTGGGTGCTTTATCTGTCTTGTTTCTAATTTGCCCTTAGAGTTCAACACAGTGTTTGGCATGTGGTTTGATGGATACCTGTTGAATGAGTCCTTTGGAATTCTGAAGTATAGTGTAGACTCCTTTCACCACAGCTTCTCCAGCTTTGGGTATTACTACCTTTTAAAAGTTTTAATGCTTTAATATTAATAGCTATAAAGCTTTGAGTAGTTTTGTCTCTGAGCCATTGGTCATAATATTCCTCCACCTAAGTAGTCCTTCTCTGTCTTTAGCATTTGTCCTACCGCCCTGTATGGTCAGGTTGAAGACTTTGTCTTATGAATGAAACCTTCATCATCTCTCTAAACTGTCAGTGATCAATTTCTCTTCTATGCCTCAGGTTGCAAACAGGTATTACCTCTTTGTGCCTCGGATACTAAGCATGTAATCAGCACTCAGTAACTATTGACTGTTGTCATTGTCTTTTATGGAACACTTATGGGGGCTGAATCAATGATTAATCAAAGTTATGTTTGTTTTTTAAATTATTATTTATAAAGTTGAAAATAATGTTTCTTATGGGCCAGGCGCTGTTCTGTGTATCTTACAACAGCCCTCATAGGTAGTTACTATTGTTGTCCTTGTTCTACAGATGATTGAAGCACAAAGAGGTTACATGACCTGCCCCGGTCACAGAGCTAATAAGTGGCAGAGCTTGGACTTGAACTAGGCAGTTTGGTCCAGACTCTACTCTTAAGCATTGCGCCATGCTGGCTCTCTTATTATGTGCCACTGTTTAATTGTAAATGATTTATTTAAATGTAGACTATCCATAGCATCTCACTGTACATCGAACTCTAGCTTTCTAACTTTTGGACACAATAGGTATCTTGTCTCTCTGTCTCCTGGGCTAGAGTGTGGTGGCATCATGGTAGCTCACTGTACCCTCAAACCCCTGGGCTCAAGTGATCCTCCTGCCTCAGCCTCCCTAGTAGCTGGGACTACAGGCAAGCACCACCACGCCCAGCTACCTTTTCTATTTTTAGGAGAGTTGGAGGTCTCGCTTTTGCTCAGGCTGGTCTCGAACTCCTGAGCTCAAGGGATCCTCCTGCCTTGGCCCCCCAGGGTGCTAGGATTACGGGTGTGAGCCACTGCGCCCGGCTCTGTCTCTGTTACTTTAGTGGTCTGTTTTCATACTGGCAAGAGGCATGTGAAGGGGAGGCTCCTTTTTTTGTTACTGAAAAAGAGAAGTTCCTTTCTACACAAGATACTGTTTTCACTTGACAAGTAGATGAGAAAAAAATCAGACCACCATGAACAGTCACCCTGTAACTGTGAAGCATATACTGGTGATAACGACTCCTTTGATAGCTTTGTTGTTCTGTCACCAGATTATGGTTTGTTTTGCCTGTGCGGTGCTTTCGTGTCGGGCTTTTGGTGGGTTAATCAAGTTGGCCCTTTGGAGACGTCTTTAACCTGCCCAATTTCCTAATCACTGTGATTTCTGCCCCGCAGTGAGTTTTGAAGGATGCACGGGTCGGCCAAGGACAGTCTATTTTTCTGATGACTCCCGATTCAAAGTGAGCACAGATGGTGAGATCACAGTCAAACGGCCTCTACAACTTCATAACCCAGAGACCAGTTTTCACGTCCACGCCTGGGACTCCACCCACAGGAAGTTTTCCACCAAGATTACGCTGAAGGCAGTGGGGCACCACCACAACCACGACCGTCACGTACGTTGGAGTGTTTCTTGGCAGTTCACTGTTGTTTTAGTCCACTGTCTAATCCGGGTTCTCAGCCTTGGCACCATTGACGTTTTGGGCTGGATAATTTTTTGTTGTGTGGGGTTGTCCTGTGTACTGTAGGATGTTTCGTAGCATCCCTAGCCTTGATTGGCTAGACACCAGTAGCACCTCCACCAGTTGTGGCCACCAAAAATACCTCCATGTGCTGCCGGTAGCCCTTGGGTTGGGGGAAATCACCCCTCTTTGAGAAGTATTGATCTAACTGAGCTAATTCTTGCTGGGTCTTTGGGTTGTTGTTGAGCTGTGGGGATCGGGAAGTATAGAAGAATGGGCAAAGGCCTGGACCCTGTCTGGGATTGAACCTCAGCCCTGCCATTTGCCACCTGAGTGACCTTGGAGGAGATACTTAAGTTGTCTGTGCTTGAATGTCCTTTTTTTTTTTTTTTTTTTTTTTTTTTTGAGACAGAGTGTCACTTTGTTGCCCGGGCTAGAGTGAGTGCCGTGGCATCAGCCTAGCTCACAGCAACCTCAAACTCCTGGGCTTAAGCGATCCTACTGCCTCAGCCTCCCTAGTAGCTGGGACTACAGGCATGAGCCACCATGCCCGGCTAATTTTTTTGTATATATATTTTTTAGTTGGCCAGATAATTTCTTTCTATTTTTAGTAGAGACGGGGTCTCACTCTTGCTCAGGCTGGTCTCGAACTCCTGACCTCGAGCGATCCACCCGCGTCGGCCTCCCAGAGCTAGGATTACAGGCGTGAGCCACCGCGCCCGGCCTGAATGTCCTTATCTGTGAAATGGAGGTGACAGTGAGGACTGAATGAATTAATGCATGTGAAATGCTAGGAATATACAAGGCGTATGATGATTCCCAGTACTCGTTAGCTCTGATAACTTTCCTCTTGGAGGAAGAATGCGCAAGAGGTTAATTCTTTGATCGTTTTGCTGTTGGGGTTTCCAGTGGGGAGGCTCTCAGCAAAGAAGTAGAAGAGCCAGTGGGAAGCTTTGGCCCCGTTAGACTGTAACCTCCATAATAAGATTTGCAGTGCCTGGCCTTAGGTCTGGAATGGAAGCATGTATGTCTGCCAAGTTTCCTGGCAAGAATGTTTCTGTGGGTTGTTGCCAAAACCAAATGCCTTTGCCAGTTTCCAAACTGCTCTCGTGCTGCTTCCTACCAAAATGTGTCTCTGGGGGATATTCTAATTGTACCCAGTTCACTGTCTTGGAAGTGTGGAACGTGTTGTAAATGCCAAGGCCTTTAAAATTGGCACCTATTTTTTTTCCCCAAAGTCTCTTGAGATTCTTGAAACTTAATAGTCCTCCTGATAGATTTGATTTTCCTCCCTGGTGTAATGAGACCAGAAAAATGAGGAATTTAGTACTGCAGCACTGTATTAACATAGCCCTCTGACTTGAGTCTCCAACTCATCCATCATTCATGTGAATAAGTTGAACACAGGAAGTTCTTGCTGGGTAGCTGTGTATGGAAGCCTCTTATGACCAAGAGACAGTTTTGAACTTGGTTCTTCAATTTTTCTTCCCTACTTCTGCCAACTTTGCCTCTGCCTCCATATCTGCTATATCAGGATTGGGTTCAAGTACATATTATATAAAATCCCAAGTTATAGTGATTTATGCAAAATACTCCCTTTCAAGTTAAGAGGTCCAAGGGTAAGCTGTGCCCAGTATGGAGACTTCATAGTCATCAAGAGCCCAGGTTCCCTCTTTCCTTTCTGCTCTGCCATCCTCAGCACATGGCTTCCATCCTCAAGGATACCTCACTACCCAGGATGGCTGCTGTAGCTCCAGTCATCACATACATCTTTAGTCTGGGTGATAAGAAGGAAAAAGGGAAGAAGCACATAAATATATTGCTTAGTTATCTGTCTGCCTTTTAAGAAACCTTTGTAGAATTCTCCAATAACACTTCTACTTATATCTCACTGGCCAGAACTTAGCCTCATGGTCACACCTAGCTGCAAAGCATAGTATAGGAAATGTCTTTTACATGGGTAGGTTGCAGGGTGTAAAATTGAGATATAAGAGAGAGAACATTTTTAAATTTGTTTTTAATCAGAAAGAAAGAATGGATATTGTGTAGTTGGTGGAAGACTCCGCCACAGTTGGTTTGAGATTCACCTTGGTTTGTCTCTGCGTCAAGGGACACTTGTGGAACCAAGTTATACTGTATTAAGAAGGGGCAGCGTTTCTTCTAAAACTTGAGATACACATTTAAAAAGAAGAAGAAGAAGAGGGGATAGAAATCTATCTTACCTTTCTTTTAATTTGTATAAGAATAGATCCAAGTTTTTAATTCTCTCACTTTGTATAGGTGAGTTTTCTGAGTCTGCTATCCTGTTTTTCTGAGGGATGAATTCCACGTTAGTGTGTGTAGGCGTGATTCCCCGTAATTTCACACGTGAAAATGTTAGTGTTATGTTTTGCCAGCACAGTGTTCATCATAATTTATTTTCATTGTCTGGAAATACTCTGCAATCCTGATGTCAGTCAGGCATGCTGTTTGTTTTCCTTTTCAATATGACGCATGAGTTTGCATTCATTCATCAGTGCCCATTTGCTCACCATGGCTGTGTGCAGTGGCCATTTTAAGGCTTAGGGTACGGTGTTGATGGTCAGTTTCATACTTTGTTCCTGTGCTGGGGTCAAATCCCAATAAAACCATAACTCAGTGTTTTCCAACTAGTCCAATAATCATCATTGTTATTTATTGAAGAATTACTATGTTTAGGCACTATTCTCAGTGCTTTATATGCAATACCAACATCTCATTTAATCTTTCCAACAATTCTACAAGGTAGGTACTAATATTATCCCTATTCTAGACATTCAGAAACTGTGGTACAAAGAGGTTAAGTAATCTGCCCTGGACAAGGAGGTGTCATAGTGAGCATTCAAAGCCAGGCAGCCTAGCTCCAGAGCCTGCCCTTGGGGACAAACACCAGGATGTGGAGGGCAGAGGATACATAGGTGTGTATATGCACGTGTGCACGTGTGGCCAGCATGCAGGATTGCGGAAGGGGTCTGTGATGATACCTGGAGACATCTCATATGTATTTGTGCATCTTGAATTTTCAAAAAGCCAGGAAATAGAGCTTGAGTCAAACTTGGCAAACAGTGACGAATAACTGTGAATTAGTATTCTCATGTGGCAGGTGGGAGATGGAATTTTCCTCTGGAAGCTTTACTGTGTTACCAGTAATCACTTTAAAACACTTAAACAATTTGGAAGATATTTTCCTTTCATCTTCAGCTCTCTTATTTCCCTGTGTGTGCATAAGGTTATCTTTATTGCACACGAAAACTGTTCAATACAAGTCTCAAAGGGTGTTTTTGGTTCCTATCCCAACAGCTTCTGTTATAACAAATGGAAAACATACAGATATAATGATACAATGACATTGAGAGATTTGTATTGATCACAGAGCAGTTCTTAGTACCAATTCCCAAAGCATACTCATTTTGGCTGATAACTCCACTTTGGGGACCTATATCCCTAGGAAAAAGAATAAAAGAAAAGAAGTGGAAAACACCTGAATATTGAGTTGTTGAATAAGCTCTGATATTAAATCATTGGTGTGTAATATTGCTATTAAAAATGACAGATTGGGCCGGGCGCAGTGGCTCACGCCTATAATCCTAGCACTCTGGGAGGCCGAAGTGGGAGGATTGCTTGAGGTCAGGAGTTCAAGACTAGCCTGAGCAAGAGCGAGACCTCGTCTCTACTAAAAATAGAAAGAACTTATAGGGACAACTAAAAATATATAAAAAAAATTAGCCGGGCATGGTGGCACATGCCTGTAATCCCAGCTACTCAGGAGGCTGAGGCAGTAGGATTGCTTGAGCCCAGGTGTTTGAGGTTACTGTGAGCTAGGCTGATGCCACAGCACTCTAGCCTGGGCAACAGTGAGACTCTGTCTCCAAAAAAAAAAAAGACAGATTGGCCAGGCGTTGTGGCTCACGCCTGTAATCCTAGCACTTTGGGAGGCTGAGGTGGGAGGATCCCTTGAGCCCAAGATTTCAAAATTAGTCTGGGCAATAGGGAGACCCTGTCTGTACAGAAAATAAAAAAATTAGCCAGGCCTAGTGACGTGCACTTGTAGTCCCAGCTACTTGGGAGGCTGAGGCAGCAAGATCACTTGAGCCCAGGAGTTTGAGGTTGCAATGAGCTGATTATGATGCCACTGCACTCCAGCCTGGGCGACAGAGCAAAACTCTGTCTCAGGAAAACAAAAAAGACATGTTGTGTAGGCTTGAAATAACTTGTAAATTATAACATCAAACCCTCAAACCTGTAATTGTGTATGTAAAATGACTTGAACTCTGGATCCTAAGAAGGATAAAAGTTGAACATGGTCTTTATTATATAGCAAAGGAGTTCATTGGGTTTTGTTTTGGCTGTCGACTTTGGAGGGTATATATATATAATTTGTCACTGATAAGAGAATGTGTCATTGAGTTAAAAACCATACACTGCCCTCAGGAGGCTGGGGACACTGGCTGGGCAGGTTGGACTGTTAGAACCCACATATGTCTCCTGAATCATCTGTCTGTTCTACGTCTCCTTTTCTTTCAGGACTCTGCCTCTGGCGCCCACGTGGAAGTGCTCACATTTCCCAGCTCCCGCCATGGTCTCAGAAGACAGAAGCGAGACTGGGTCATCCCTCCCATCAGCTGCCCAGAAAATGAAAAAGGCCCGTTCCCTAAAGGTCTGGTTCAGGTAAAAGAAGCTCTCTATTTCTTTGGGAGGGATTTAGCAGAGAAGGACCGAGGAAAGGCAGGAAAAGACGCACTATCGGGACCCTTCTTTGCCAATTCTGTTTCTTTCCTCTTGTCTTCAGATCAAATCCAACAGGGACAAAGAAACCAAGGTTTTCTACAGCATCACTGGCCAAGGAGCCGACATACCACCCATTGGTGTGTTTATTATTGAAAGAGAAACAGGGTGGCTGATGGTGACGGAGCCTCTAGATAGAGAAAAAATCGCCAATTACACGGTGAGTATCTCTCAGAAGCTTGTGATAATGGGGTAACATCCGTCCAACGGTTTTTGGTCAACCCATGTTGGATCCCCAGAGGGGATCAGAGGCTCTGGAAATGTGAGGAGCTGAACTTGACAACTTGACCTGTTGCTAAGGAGAAATGACAGGAGAACCTGGGATAATTTGGGGTTGTTAATATTTTCCTGGTTGGGGAAAAAGGGGAGGAGAGTCCTCAGGCATCATGCACAAGTCTAGACCCAAGCTATCACCCTGTTCTTGGGGCTGGAAGCCTCTGGCCTAAAGGAAGAGGACAGTGATGATATAGGGGAGAAAACCTGTTTCTGGGACTTGGCAGCCACGTGAGCTCAGGGAAGCCGGGAGGTAATGCTCTGACACCAAATTCACAGATAGCTGGGGGGAGCGCCAGACTGGGGTAGACAGAGCAAGTCTCACCCTGCATAAAGTAAGTCAGAGATTTTTAGATCACCTTTCTCTCTGGCCCTGGTGCCCCAGTCCTCGTGTGGGAATCGGGAGGGCTGACCTAGTCAGTGTGTTCTCCAGCCCGTGGGTCTTCCCTCGTCATGATGTCACTGAAGCAGCAGCAGCACACATGTGGGAAAGTTCTCTGCTGGGGGGTGTCAGAGAGTGGGAAGGCGTGGAGGCTAAGGAGAGCCCGCTCTGCTCTGGCCAGACCCCTTCTCCCTCCTCTTCTTCCTCGTCAGGGCTCAAGTCACCCTCACTTGGCTCTTGCAGCTCTTCTCTCATGCTGTGTCATCGAACGGGCAAGCAGTCGAGGACCCAATGGAGATTGTGATCACGGTGACAGATCAGAATGACAACAGGCCCGAGTTCACCCAGGCGGTCTTTGAGGGGTCTGTCACGGAGGGTGCTCTTCCAGGTATATCCAATCATGAGCTGAATACCTAGAAAGACCCTTAGATTCTTGGGACCCCAAAGTGTTGTCCAACCCCAAAGGCTGGAGCTTAGGGTCAGGTCACTGAAGTTGACCCTTCAAATGAACGGAGCTTCGTTGGGTGTGTGGGGGGGTGGGGGGAGGAACATTCTACCTACAGGAACTTCTATAAAATAAGAATAGTTTAAGAACAACCTTTCTGCTTAAGAAACAGATCCTTGCTGGTGCCTTAAACATCTCTACCACCTTCCTTGAGCACATTCTTTTCTCTCCTCCATAAAGGAAACCATTGCCCTGACTTTTGGGGTAATTGCTCTCTTTCTTTTCTTTCTTTCTTTATTTTTTTAAAATTAATTAAAAAACTTAAACTGGTTAATTTCTTTCTATTTTTTAGTAGAGACGTGGTCTTGCTCTTGCTCAGGCTGGTCTCGAACTCCTGACCTCGAGCGATCCTCCCGCCTCGGCCTCCCAGAGTGCTAGGATTACAGGCATGAGCCACCGCTCCCAGCCTTGATTCTTTTTTTTTTTTTAGCTTTATTTTTTAAGTTTTTTTTTTTTTTTACTATATATATATAACAGTTGTACCTGTTGAGTCTTAAGAGTTATTTAGATGTTCTGGGTACTAGTCCTTTGTCAGTCACATGTGTTATGAATGTTTTCTTCCACCTTAAAGGCAATGATCTCAAATGACCATTCTCTTTCATGAAAGCAGTGGCTGAGAAGCCAATTGCAGAAAATTCTGGAATTAAAAAAATTTTACATACCATTCCCTCAATATAAGAGGCAGTAAAATGTCATATTTTGAAGTTGTTTGTTCCCCGTACTCTTCCCCACTTCGCCCCCACCCAGCATGTGTTGGAAAGGTGGAGTCTTCTGCACTTCGCTCGTTGGGTGTGATGTTCTCCTCCTCCCCTGGCACTTGGGTAAGAATTTTAGAAATTGGAGAACAGGGAAACTGTGACTTGGTACCAAGCCCAGGGCCCCTCCTTTCTCACTCAGGACAGAGCTGGGCTGAGTAGTGTTGACCAGGTCCCCAAGCGCAGCTTGACTAAACCTTCTTGAATATTTCCAGGGACCTCCGTGATGCAGGTCACGGCCACAGACGCGGACGACGACGTGAACACCTACAACGCCGCCATCGCTTATACCATCCTCGACCAGGAGCCTAAGTTGCCTCACAGAAACATGTTCACCATCAACCGGGACACAGGAGTCATCAGTGTGGTCACTGCTGGGCTGGACCGAGAGGTCAGGGGTCAGAGGGACCTGGAGGGTGTCGGAGGGTGTTGGAGGCAGATGTATATTAGCTAAATCCCATAGACAATGCAAACTCTGCTGGGGCCAGTCATTAGCATGATGATGGTCTACGCTTTGCATCTAAATATCTGCCCAGAGGTTCTGTGCCTAGAAGGCGGGCAGGCTGGCGTTTAGGCAGATGATTACATACTCTGGTTCTGTGCAGTGGGCAGGGCCTGAGGTGGCTAGTGGTCTTGGTCCTCACTCGGGTGTGTCGATCTCTCTGCAGACGTTTCCCAGGTATACCCTGGTGGTTCAAGCTGCTGACCTTCAGGGCGACGGCTTAAGCACAACAGCAACAGCCGTGATCACCGTCACCGACGTCAACGATAACCCTCCCGTCTTCAATCCCACCACGGTAATTCTGCAACTCCTTAGGCGGTTTCCAGGGAAAGGTCTTTTGTTGTTCGCAAACTGAGTTTCACGACTCCTCATGGGTGAACTCTTAGAAAACTCTCTCCAGACTAGTGAACATTAACTTTAAACTTAGAAGTAAGCATACGGCGGTGGCAGTTGTCTTGGGGCACTTTTGTTCCATCCTTGGCCTGGAGCCAATTGGCACGGGATTGTGAAGTTGCCGATAGCACCTGCTGAATCCGTGTTCTCATGTTGTGCATCTTTGTAGCAAATATTACTGGGTTTTATTTATTCATTGAATGAATATTTTCTAAGTTTATACTAGGCACTGTGTTAGACACTGGAGATATAATCACAAATAAAGCAGACCAGGATTCCATTCTCACGGAGCTTATAGTCTAGCTAGGGAGATGTTAGGCAATTTATAAGAATTATTGAATACTTATGCCACCAAAAGTCTGGAGATACATGGTCTATCCTGTCAGTAAAGACCAAGCCTCTTTTGCCTTGCTCGTCCATCATCCTTAGTGCAAGGCTTCTATCCTTAGTGTCACCTTGTGACCCAAGAGGGCTTCTGGAGTCCCAGTCAGTCTGTCTGTGCTCTGTGCAGGAAAGGGGCAAGAGCAAGGGGCACAAAACGCATTGTCACCGAGTCTGGTTCTCTGATTAATGACATTTCAGTGACAACCCATTCTGCAAGTTTCGCTTGCATCTCATCGGCAACTGCCATCTTCCAGGGAGACTGGGAAGTGTAGTATTGGAGGTGGGCACATTGCTGTTGCCAATGGTATAGTTAGTGAAGGAGAGAATGGATATCTATTAGGCAATTAGCAGCGTCTGCCATCCTAACCTAATCACTGGGAGTACAAAAAAGCTTCACAAAGACAGTATGTGACATTTCTAGTAAGACTTGAAAGAAGGTCAGGCAAAGGTGGGACCGGGGAGGGTGGAAAAGTGTTTTAGGCTGCGGGATCTGCATGTGCAAATGCTCTGAGTCAAGAGAAAGCTTGATGCACAGGAAGATCCGAAAAAACAGCCGGCGCGACTCAAGTGTAGTAGCCAACTAAGGCAGGAGCTACGGGACCTTGTAGGCTGAGTGAAGACTTCTAGAATTTATCCTGAACACAAGAGGATGTCATCAAAGGGTTTTAAGCAGAGGATTGTAATGACCAGACTTCCATTTTATAAAGATTGCTGGTAGAGAGCGCATGGGGGCAGGGGCTGGGGTGAATGGTGGTTAAACCACAGTGTCTTGCACTTGACTGAGATTGCAGTTAGCTCCTGGGCCGGCATGTGCTAAGGGGCTCTGGTGCCCAAGGGCCTTGGAGAGCAGTTTGCAGTACTCACAGAGGAAGGTACTCGAGTACTAGCTGCTCCGCTGGCGTGGAACAAGGGCCTGCTCGTGGAGTGGGCACTGCCTCCGAGACCTGTGCCCACCACCTGGCTTCTCGTCACCTCTTCCCAAAGCCTGGGCTCAGAAGGGACTCCATCAGCCCCCTGAGACCCTGCTCCATGCTCAGGCTCAGCATGTCATGAATGACTTGTGGTTTCCTTTTCTCTGCAGTACACGGGTCAAGTGCCTGAGAACGAGGCCAATGTCGTCATCACCACACTCAAAGTGACTGATGCCGATGCCCCCAATACTCCGGCTTGGGAGGCCCGGTACACCATATTGAATGATAAAGAAGGACAATTTGTTGTCACCACAGACCCAGGAACCAACGATGGCATTTTGAAAACAGCGAAGGTTTGTGTAGTGCCTGGCAAAATGCAGAAACCCCCACCCTGGCAGCTGTCCACTCCCTTGTCCCTTGGTGTCTTGAGAAGTTGATTAGCATTGGCAGGGCAGGGGTGGGGTGGCCCGGTCCCATATTCTGATGGATGGGGCGGGGTTTGTGGATACTCCTGAGGCTCATGTGAAAAATCAAGAAGCTCCTACATAAGACCCTAAAATTGAAGAGGAATTACTGTCTACTCTAATAGGCTCTTTCCTAGAAACATTCGCCTCGGCCTCCCCCATTTCCATTTTGCAAATGAGAGAGTTTTTTTTTTTTTTTTTGGAGTCAGAGTCTTGCTCTGTTGCCTAGGCTAGAGTGCCATGGCATCGGCCTAGCTGAAACTCAAACTCGTAGGCTCAAGCGATCCCCCTGCCTCAGCCTCCCAAGTAGCTGGGACTAAGGAGCATGCCACCACACCCGGCTAATTTTTTCTGTTTTTGATAGAGTAGGGGTCTCGCTCTTGCACAGGCTGGTCTGGAACTCCTGACCCCAAGCGATCCTCCCGCCTGGGCCTCCCAGGGTGCTAGGATTACAGGCGTGAGCTACTGAACCCGGCCTCAATTTTGCTGGATTATTTTAGAAGTGGGGCAAATCTGGCTGTTTTTGGAAAATGTCTTAGAAAATTTGGAAACTAAGAAATTGGGTGAGTTGCTTGTTGCAGTTAGTCAAAGAGTTAATAGATCCTGGAATAGCCCCAGAGCTTTGACCTCCTCTTGAGCACGTTGTTAGCCAGATTTGAGAACCACTGGTAGATGACTGACCAAAAGCAATAGCTAAGGATTTCTTTTCTTTTTTTTTTTTTTCCTTTTTAACCAACACAAAAATGTTTGTTTGTTTTTAACCTCATTTTTTCCACTCTCTAGGGCTTGGATTTTGAGGCCAAGCAGCAGTACATCCTACACGTGGCAGTGACCAATGTGGCCCCTTTTGTGGTCACTCTGACCACCTCCACAGCCACCGTCACCGTGGACGTGCTGGATGTGAACGAAGCCCCCATCTTTGTGCCCCCGGAGAAGAGAGTGGAAGTGTCCGAAGACTTCGGCGTGGGCCTGGAGATCACGTCCTACACGGCCCGGGAGCCAGACACGTTTATGGAGCAGAAGATAACGTAAGTGTGAGGATTGTGCAACTGACTTGCAGCAACTGGGTATTTTCATGTATATATAATGTTTTAAAAAATATGTCATTTTATATAAATAGGAATAATATATAGTTGATGTAGGCATTTATCATCATTTGTCTTTGCAAGACCTTCCTCTTGTTTAGTTTATTTTTTTATTGTCTTTTACTTCTTTTCCCTATACGTTTTTCCCTTTCCTCTGTAGAGAGCTATTCTAGGTCTAATGTGCCTCTTCTCCTCGAGCTCTTGTACTGTAGCAGGAATGTGATTTTAATTTACATACATGGTATCGTGCTATAAGCTTACTGTTCCTTCTCTTTCTATTTTGTTTTCTTTTGTTTTCTTCCCCACTCCTCTTCTTCTCTTTCTAAACCTGAAGACACCTCTATAATGTA
Source organism: Lemur catta (assembly GCF_020740605.2). Classification (NCBI taxonomy): domain Eukaryota; kingdom Metazoa; phylum Chordata; class Mammalia; order Primates; family Lemuridae; genus Lemur; species Lemur catta. The sequence goes on along the minus strand of NC_059147.1, from coordinate 22,446,163 downwards.
AATCACAGCCACAGATGATGAAAACCCACATACAAGCCAACCAATCACAATGATTGCTTGAAAATACTCTAATTTTGTACATGTGGTCAATGTACTGCTCATAGCCAGGGGATACTGCTAGGTGGTCCGAACTGTTAGGCCTGGTAATCAGAGTTTAAAGAAATAGTGAAAAGCCAAAGACAGTAATGTAGGATTTTTTGTGGTGATGAAGCCTTGGTTCCCAGGCTGGGTTGATATCTTAGCTTGTAGTAGTGAAATACATAGTTCAGAGCATCACCTGGGACCCGTTCAGGGACCCTCTATAAAAGTGTTTGTAGATGCCCTTACCCCTGGAACAAAGAACACTATGTAATTCATTGCTTTGCTCTTCTAATGAAGTGAGGTCAAGCCCACAGGTTTCTAGAGCCCCTTCCTTCTTCGATTTCTTAGCTTCCCTTTCTGAGCTTTTCTGTGACTCCAGTAGATAATAGGGCAGTACATCTCTGTTAGCCTCTCTGGCATCTCCCATGAAATGCCAATAATGCAGCCCACGCCTAAGTCAACGTGTCAACCTAAATCTCCAAATATTCGTGGCAGGAGAGGAGGTCGCATGTTGCCACCATTTAAAAACTGCTGTACTCTTTAGGGGAGCTGCTTTTAAAAATAAGTAAGGATCATAGTAATCATTGCTTCAGGCAAGAATTACCCATAGATGTTAAATCCATCGGGTGAAAGTTAGTTGGTGAACAGGATATTCTCAGATTATCTGCCTGCAGATTATAGATTAATCACAAAAGGAAAAAAGACACCTTTACAATGAAGAAATCTGGTGACTTTTCCCTTATCCACGTGATCAAAGTTAGCATCACCAATAAAAGAACAGACATCACGTGCCTCCTGATGTAATGCACTGAGGAGGAGACAGCATCACCTCTGTAGTATTCGTGTCCCCTCCACAAATGGGTAACCTGAATCTCATTATGAGGGAGCAATCCGACAAACCCCAGTTGAGGGACATTCTGCAAAACAACTGGCCTGCACATTTCAAAAGTGTCAGTGTCAAAAAAGAAAAGAAAGACCCAGGAATGGTTCCAAATTAGTGGAAACTAAAGAGACATGCCCCTGAATGCCATGTATGGGTCCTCAACTGGATCCTGAATCTGGCAGGATGTGGGGTTGCTAAAAGAACATTTTTGGAGAAATTGACAATTTCAATATATACCGTATATTCAATGATAGTATTTTACCAAAGTCTTATTTCCTAAAATTGAAAATCAAATAATTGTGGTTTTGTAAGAGAATGCCTTTATTCTTAGCAGATAACACATTGAAGCATTTATGAGAAAGGAGCACAATGTCTGTAATTCGTTAGCAAATGGTTCAGCAAAACAAGAAATTATGTGCGTGTCAGTATACATATAAAGAGAAAGCAACTGTGGCAAATTATTAACAACGGGTAAATCTAGGAGAAGTGTATGGATGTCGTCACACCATTCTGGCAACTTTTCTCTAGAGCTGTTGTTTTTCAAAATAAAAACGTTGGAAGTAACTGTGTAAATGAAGAGGAACCTTAGCTTTCTTCAGCTACATGCTGTTGACTGTTCTTGTCCTAAACGAGAGCTCATGCTTGTTCAGGTATCGGATTTGGAGGGACGCTGCCAGCTGGCTGAAGATTAATCCGGACACTGGTGCCATTTCCACTCGGGCTGAGCTGGACAGAGAGAACGTCGACTACGTGAAGAACAGCACATACACGGCCCTCATCATAGCGACGGACAACGGTAGGTGCGGCCTGGGGGAGCCTTTGCTGCCTCGCCCCATTCTCATTCTCAACAATTCAAAGAAAATGGGTGGAGCAGAAGTTCCTCTTTACCACTTCCTCTCTAAACCTGAACCCTACTCCTTCCCCACGGGAGCCAGACCACCAGGGTTTATATCCCAGGTCCAGAGTTTTACACCCATGTGACCTTGGATTTACTACTTAATTTTCATGTGCCTCAATTCCTTTATCTGACAAAGTGATGATACCCCATCTGGATTAACTGAGCTAATTTATGTAAACGTGCCCTGGAATAGCATCTGCCACATAGTACACGCTGTATGAGGGCTGTCGTCATTTTTATCACCACCATCATCATCATCATCAGTTAGGTGTGGGTCCTTCCAGACTATTTCTTTGTGTTTAAATACATTTATATACATATAGAAATATAGTTTATTGTAAAATCACTGTCTGGTTTATAGCCATTTTTTATCTGATTTTATTATAGAAACCATTATCTTAAACCTTGTTGTAAAATGTTATTATTTATTATTATTATTATTATTATTATTATTATTATTTTATTTGACAGTATGTCTTTAAGACATAGAGCTGTGCTGTGGCACATTATAGAACTCTTTAATGAGAACTGAGTATAGCACAATTTAACCATGCACATATTAAAGGACATTGGGGTTGTTTCCAGTGATTCATTGTTTCCATGAGTGATAGGTGAACATCCTTGTGCATGCCTCTGTGCACGAGTACTTCCCTTGGATAGATCTCCAGAAGCAGAATCATTTCTAAAGAGACCTGTCAGCTTCCCACGGTTAATTCTGTCTCCTCTCTCTCACTCTCCAACCTCAAGAAGTAGTAATTCCAGGTTTGACAACCTAGAATTTATCAGACAAGCCAAGCAAGGCCGTAGCGGGGCTCTGTCCGCAGAGCACCCTGCATTAAGGGAAAGCTAGCCCATCGCCTCGGCCTGCAGTGCTATCCTGGCCAGCTGCCTCTGGCTGCATGGGGATTCCTTGGCCTGGCCTGGGAGTAAATTGGGGTAAATGACTCCCAAACCAAGGGTCGACAGACTTATGCTATAAAGGACTGGGGGGTGTGTATGTGAAAATTTTAGGCTCTGCAGGCCCATACAGTCTTTGTTGTAAAAGAATGAGCAGAGCTGTGGTCTAGTTTGGCCAGAAAGCTTTAGTTTGCTGACCCCCTGGCCTACATAGTCATAGCCAAGGTGTGATGGTTCTCAATGATTTCCTCAGGTGTTACTCGGATTGTACATGCCTTTTAATGTAAGGTCTAAGAAGAGAATGAAGTTTCTTCAGAAAATCTATTAGGGCCCAGCACGGTGGGTCACGCCTGTAATCCCAGCACTCTGGGAGGCTGAGGCAGGAGGATTGCTTGAGCCCAGGAGTCTGAGACCAGCCTGAGCAAGAGCAAGAGCAAGATTGCCCCATCTCTACTAAAAATAGATAAATTAGCCAGGTGTGGTGGCGTGTGCCTGTAGTCCCAGCTACTCCGGAGGCTGAGGCAGGAGGATTGCTTGAGCCCAGGAGTTTGAGGTTGCACTGAGCTATGATGACACCACTGTACTTTAGCTGGGGCAACAAAGTAAGACCCTGACTCACAAAAGAAAAAAAAAAGAAAGAAAGAAAGAAAGAAAGAAAATCTATTTGGTAATTAAAAAAATTTTTAAAATTCGTCTTAAACGACACATGCTTATTGTTAAAGAAGGAAATTCACTTGATAAAAAGGTCAGCAAAACCCAAAAAACAAAAATTCCATTCTGAGAGGCTGAGGTGGGTGGACCGTTTGAGCTCAGGAGTTCGAGACCAGCCTGAGCAAGAGCAAGACCCCCATCTCTACTAAAAATAGAAAGAAATTATATAGACAACTAAAAATATATATAGAAAAAATTAGCCGGGCATGGTGGCGCATGCCTGTAGTCCCAGCTACTCGGGAGGCTGAGGTAGGAGGATCGCTTGAGCCCAGGAGTTTGAGGTTGCTGTGAGCAAGGCTGACGCCACTGCACTGTAGCCTGGGTGACAGAGTGAGACTCTGTCTCAAAAAAAAAAAAAGAAGTAAAAACAAAAAATTCATAGTCTTGCCATGTAGGCAAGAACTATGTATATATAGGTTTGAGATAGACTCCTCTGCTGTTATTGTTTCCCTGTCATGTAATAATATCGGTGATGGTTCCTTGGGTGCCTATTTTTTCTGCTACCATATGCCTGGTGCTGTGTCAGGATGTAAAAGCAATGCAAACAGTACGTGTGCGAACTTCCAAATCTATTTTGAAAAGCAACTTGCAGTGATTTAAAAAGCCTCAACCCCTTTGATAATGACCGTAAATGGCATAGAATTTCAGAAAAAGGAAAACTGGCGAGGGAGCAGTGAAGGGAAGGGGGGCAATAAAAGCTTCTGGGAGTAGTTAAAGTTTATGAATGAATAGAGTCATGTGAACAAGAGGAAGGAGGTTGTCTTTGGTGTGAAGAATAACCTGAATCATTGTTATCAAAGTGGAGAATAAGCTACTCCAAACGGTCAGGGTCCTGCCCACCTGGGAGTGCAGGAGGGCTGGGACTGGCAGGACAGGAGGCTCCTGGGGTGCGTGGGGCCTGGTGAGAGACCACTGAAACCAGGACAAGGCAGTGGGGAGTCATACTGTTCCTGAGCTGTGACATTTCCTCTATATTTTCTTAGGCTCTCCAGTCGCTACTGGAACGGGGACACTTCTCCTGGTCCTCTCTGACGTGAATGACAACGCCCCTGTACCAGAACCTCGAAGCATGCACTTCTGCCAGAGGAATCCAGAGCCTCGTGTCATAAACATCTTTGATCCAGATCTTCCCCCCAATACTTCTCCCTTCACGGCGGAACTAACACACGGGGCAAGTGTCAACTGGACCATTGAGTACAACGACCCAGGTGGGGACTTGAGCTGTACTTTGGAAACATTGCTCTGGCTGCCCTCCTCCCCCTTGCCCCACTTCTCAACTTCTCAACTTCCAGATGCCACCCTTCCCTTGACATCTGGTTCCTTGTCCCTTGTCCCTTTGAGGCATCGCATCAAAGGTCTTTCCTTTTCTGGTATCTAAGTTTTGTAGCATACTTCCCAGTAATCTAAAACCCAAGCAGCTCTGCTCTCTTCACTCAGCTTTGAGATGTCCTTAGTTCCCTACCAATTTTATCCTAGAATGAGCTTTTTTCCCTCTGGTCCCATCACTTCTTTTTATTGCATTCCCCAGGCCGAGAGTCTATCATTTTGGAGCCAAAGAAAACCTTGGAGTTCGGCGAATACAAAATCAATCTCAAGCTCACAGACAACCAGAACAAAGACCAAGTGACCACCTTGGATGTCTCTGTGTGTGACTGTGAAGGGACCGTCAGAAACTGTGTGAAGTCGCAGTATGTCGAAGCAGGATTGCAAGTTCCTGCCATTCTGGGCATTCTTGGAGGAATTCTTGCTTTGCTAAGTAAGTGCAGCCGGCAGGTGTTTCAGCCTTTGACTTTTAAAATGGGGGAGGTTTGTTTGCTAGAAATGATTTTTCCTCTTGCATTAATTAGGGTACAGGTTAAACTGATGTAAGAAAGAAACTCCTGAGTATGGTGGCTTAAATAAAATAGAAGTTTGTCTGTTTTCAGAGGTGAGTGGTCCAAGACTACAAGGCAGCTCTGTTCCATGAAGTCAGCAAGGGGACCCAGGTTCCTTCTTTTTTGTTTCTTTATATCCTTCAAGTCGGTGCTTCCCAAACTTGAGTGTATACAAATCACCCGTGCCTCTTGGTTAAAATAAGAATTCTGATCCAGGAGGTCTGGCGTGGGGCCTCAGATTCTGCAGTTCTCACCAGCTCCCACGTGATGCTGATGCTGTATGTCCGTGGACCACATGCAGAGTAGCCAGGCCTTGGGGTGCTGTCCTCGGCATGGTCAAAGCTGGCCAGCTCGCCAGCACCACCTCTACATTCCATCCTGGAGGGGGAGTGAGAGAGGACTTGGGAGCTACACATCTGGAAATCGCATAAGTCACCTCCACTCACATCCCATTGGCCCAAACACAGCCACACCTAGCTGCAAGGGAGCCTGGAAGCCCCTGTGCTAACTGGGTGACCACGTGCCCGATTAAAATTTGGCGGGGGGGGGGGGTCTGGTGGACTGTGGGGTGAGCAGTGAGTATCAGTGACTAAAAGGATGAAGGAGAAAGAGGTTGCTGGGGAAAAACTGACGTAGCTGGAGCCCACCTCTGGAGGGAGCTCTGGGGTTGACAAAGATGCTGTCATGGTTTCTAAAAGCAAGTGAAGACAAGTCAGTTAGAAAAGTTTGAAGACCACATATGCTTAGGGACTGCGAGGAGTGGTCCCGCTCATAAGTGCCTTTGCAGTCAGAAAAGCCTGTTAATTGAGTCTCAAGGAAGGTTTTGTGGGAGGTGTAAGTGGATGGGCCACGGGGGCTGGTAGAGTTCAGACAGGCAGAGGGGCATTCAGGAAGGTTCCCCAGGGGGCTCTGTAGGGCGGAGAGCAGGCCACCCTGGCTGGAGTGAGAAAGGTTTGCAGAGGAAGCAGCAGGACTAAACCTGCGGCTTTCAATTTATACCTGGCGTGGGCACCATACGTCCTGCTGCTGCTCTGGCAGACTCCAGTAGGGGGCGTCTTTCAACCCTCAGGACATGTGTGCTGGGAACCTTCGGCTTCTGCCCTCTGCTGCGGTGACCTCTCACAGTTGAAGAGAAGGACAGTGCTGTTGAGAATTCAGAGCTTTCTAGGCTTTCATTGCTCCGGGCTTTACGTGGCTTTATTGTGCCATGAGATTAGGTGGATTTGCCTGTCCTCTGTCCTCGTCTTGGGTGCAACAACACGAGCCTGCCTGCCCGCCTCCTAGCCAAATGCTATTCGCATGGACCAGTCTGCTTTTGGGATAATCGTCACTGACGAGCATGTTCGTTCTGAGGAGAACCTTAAAGCTTGTGCCAGGCTCTGCCAGGCACTGGGGCCACCGGCTTTCAGTATAGCTGGTAAGGAACAGCCTTTTGGAAGCCATAAGCTGTCACAAGCTCGTGCAGCCTCAGTTGTCTGTTCAGCACCGTGTCCCTGTGCAGAGACAGGGCTTGACCCATGCAGCAGGGGCTCAGAACTCTCGTTGCTGAGTCCTGAGCAAGGGAGATACATTATTTATCTGAATAAGGTCTCTGGCATGCTTCTGTTTTCAGAAATAGTAGGTAGGTTAGTGCCTCTGAGAAATCTTTTCCCCGAGTTCATGCTGCCTCCTGTGTGAATCTTCGCTGGGGTGCAATGTGCAGGTACCTGGGCACGCGTAGCTGCAAAGAAAACACATGGAATCATATATTTTTTTTCATTCACAATGAATCACATAATTTTTTTTAAATTGAGCATTAATTGTATATATCTTAGAAATAATCCCAAGATCAGATGAAACCCTGATCTTAAGCCCTGATAATTAAACAGATTTTAAAGCTAGCTTACATGATTTTTATCTTAAGAGGAAATAAGGAACATACCAGGTGATTTTATAATATGTGTCCCCCTGTCAACTGGTTAACAATAATATGCATTTATCAGTCACATTTGGGCTGACCCAGCAACCCTGCTCACAAACCTTCAGTGGCTTCAAAGTCCTTACGGTGGGCCACACAGTCCCTCCCGTCCCTCTGGCCTCTTGTGCACCTCCTTCCCCCTTGCTCTCCCCGCTGCAGGCACGCTGGCCTCCTCACCGTCCCTCCGTCACACCGAGCATGCACCTGCCTCGGGTTTGGCCCTCGCTGTTTCCTCTGTGTGACACACACACGTTCCCCCAGATGTGAGGAGATGACAGCAGTTGGTTTTAAGATCCCTCGGCAAGTTAAATACCACACTTGAGTTCGCATGTCACTGTCCACCATGTTGTACTGCATAGATGAACTGCAGGGATGTGAGCACCATGTGCCTTGACATCTGCAAGTGTTTTGAAGGCAGCCAGGGGCTGTCTAGGTGCCGCTTGTCTGGCGTGCGGGGCAGGGTGCGCTGCGACAGCCGCTGCCGCCTTCTCCGCCTGCGGCGCTCATCACGCTCTCGCTCACTCTCTCCCATCCCAGTCCTGATTCTGCTGCTCCTGCTGTTTCTTCGGAGGAGAGCAGTGGTCAAAGAGCCCTTACTGCCCCCGGAAGATGACACCCGGGACAACGTTTATTACTATGATGAAGAAGGAGGCGGAGAAGAGGACCAGGTGGGTGCTTAAAACCATGGTGGCTCAATGGCAGTCTCTCTATTTGGAAGAAGCAGCGATTAGGAGAGGGCAGACGTTGAAATAGCTCTGCGTTACTTTGTGTACTATATTTTTTAAGGCTTTACCCAGGAAAACAGACATTGTCGTTGGATGCCATCATCATCACCAACACAGCTAACGCTTATTGAGCGCTTATCGTTCTGCACTCAAATGACTGAAATGAGACACAGAGCAGTTCAGTAACTTGCCCAAAGTCACACAGCTGGGGAGCGGTAGAGCCAAGTCGTCTGGCTCCACAGCTTGCCCTCCTCACCGCTGTTCTTAGACGTGAACTTCAGTCAAATTATCTTTGACTTAAAGCAACTGATCTGTTTTAATATTTTGTTTCTCTTAAGTTTTTAACTAGACGAAAATGTTTTTCATTTGTGGATGTGAACTTTTTACGCCGTCTGTATTTCCCCTGAATTTGGAGATGATCTTAACTCATCTTACCCTCAGGTTTTAACTGTTCAGGGTCTTAGACAGTCTGCTTAGAAAGGGAACCCTGGGGCCCGTCAGAGTCCTGCTTTTGACTTGGGCCATTTGCTGAGCTCTGTGGTCTACAAGAAGAGCCACTGATGAGGATTTCAGTTCTTGCTGCATGCAGGATATTGGGGGATTGGGGGTACAGAGAAGGGTAAGGTGTTGTTCCGGGTTTCAGGGACTTCTAAGTCTGGTCGGAGATACCAGATATATTGTATGGGTGAACAGTATAGCAAAAAATCCCAGATCTCAGTGGCTCACAACATGCATATCTCTCTCATGTGTTCATGGTTTAGCAGGGGCCATTGGGCTCACGAGAATCTACATGATGGCTAAGGCTCAGCGCGTCTAGGCATAGTTTTGCTGAAGGGCTCTAAGCTATAAGTTGTGTCCAGGTCTCACCTTTGTACCAGCAAGCTAGTGCTATTTGGGAGACTTTCAGTTTTAAAATGGTCGTTTCACATGAAATTGTGCACATGCTGGTAAATATAGAGTTGGCAGTTAAGGCATGATGCAATAATATAGTCTATAAACCAAATAGAGCCTTGTGTAGATGACTGATTCTTACTCTTTGTGACACTTGTCTTTTGCTCCAAAGGACTTTGACTTGAGCCAGTTGCACAGGGGCCTGGATGCTCGGCCTGAAGTGACTCGCAATGATGTCGCACCAACCCTCCTAAGCATGCCCCAGTATCGTCCCCGCCCTGCCAATCCTGATGAAATTGGAAATTTTATCGATGAAGTAAGTAAAGTCAAAAACCAAGGCAGGACTCATCCCTAAACTCAGAAAGGAGCAATTGTGTCAAAAATGAGAAAAGAAGTCTTTAGATTCTGTCTCATCTGAGTTTTGGAACTAATAGCACTTCGAATTAGTCTTAGTGAATTTGCAAAGCCCATATGACAAAAACTAAGAATTGCTTGAAAGAATTTAATACATCTAGAAATGAAACTAAGAGATTCATGAATTCAGTTTGGTTTCACTAATGGCTTCCCTTGTATTCCCATGTAATGTTAAATGTGTATCACAGATCTACCTGAGTGCAAGAAAAATAGCATCCATATAGTACATGCCAGAAGTGCATTCAGTTCTAAATATGAGAAGCTGCAACAGGTAGGAGTAGATTTACCTTGTGTAGATAGAAAGAGCAGCAAGCAGTCTAGGCTGGTGCATCAGGCTGTTCCAACTTTCTTAGCATGTAGATCCTTGTTCTCATACCTGTGGCCTCATGATCACAAGATGGCTGCCAAACTTCCAGGCCTTGGGTCTATATTACAGTCAGGAAGAATTATGAAGAGCAAAGTGAAGCACAAAAGAAAAATCTTTCTTCTAGCAAACTGTCTTTTTACCAACATAATACTGGCCAGAACTGTCACAAGATTGTCTCTACCTGCAAGGGAGAATAGTAAGTCATTAAATTAATTAGCTTAGGGTAAGATGAGAAGGAACCCAGTAAAAGGAATAGTCTTGCAGGATCTATTTTCTTACACTATGTTACCTAATCATTTGCTCAGTTATTGGAGTGATCCAGTGACCCTCGGTGCCTCTTTATGGTGGGGGCTGGTTTTACTTTAGTGCTTCCTATGGGAGTTATTGTCACTAAGGACTATACGAGGCACAGCAGGGTTAAAAGTGATCAAGCCACATCTGTTCTAACTATAGGATCCTTGGAGAAAACAAGGAACATGAAGGACGAGTTTAACCATCCCATTTATTTATGTATTTGTGTATATATGTATGTACAAACCGGGTCTCGCTATATTGCCCAGGCTGGTCTTGAACTCCTGGCCTCAAGTGATCCCCTGCCTCAGCCTCTTCAAGTGCTGGGATTACAGGCGTGAGCCGCTGCGCCCGGCCTAACCACCCCTATTAGATACATCTCGACTCAGGTCCTTTCCTCCATTCACATTCATTGCAAGTGATCACACATTTATTTGTAGTTTTTATTTAAACTATAAAAATAATATGCTATTTTAAAAATATAAATCATGAAAATATCTACATAAAGAAAAAAATATATATATTCTTCCTCAATTCCTCCACCTCCACTCCCCAGAAATTAACTGTTAACAGTGTGGCATTCATCCTTCTAGACCTTTCTGGGCTGAGATACAGCCTGTGCGCACCAGTATGCTTGTTGTTATTGTTTTCAGCCTCTGTTCATCCTGATTGGTTAGTGCTTGTGGCTCCCCTCCCTACATATAATTTATCATTTTGGTTTAAGGGGAAAACCTTCTGCGCATTTTCCTCTGACCTTTCCCTTTCATCAATAACATGTCATGCCCACGTGCCAGTTTGTGTAAATGTACCTTGTTGGCGTTGGTTGCTCCGTGGTGTTCTACGTTCTGGGTGTGCTGCCATGTCTTACATGTTGCTTGAGGCACCAAGAGAAGATTTCTCACCTGAGATGACAGGTGTGCCCTCCCTTTCACTGAAAGACCCTTTTGTTCCCCTTCCTTAGAATCTGAAGGCGGCTGATGGTGACCCCACGGCACCCCCTTACGACTCTCTGCTCGTGTTTGACTATGAAGGAAGCGGTTCCGAAGCTGCTAGTCTGAGCTCCCTGAACTCGGAGGAGTCAGACAAAGACCAGGACTACGACTACCTGAATGAATGGGGCAGTCGCTTCAAGAAGTTGGCGGATATGTATGGTGGCGGCGAGGACGACTAGGGGACTCGAGAGATGGGTCCCTAGACCCAGACGATGGAAATGCAGAAATAGTGTTGCTGGTGGATTTTCAGCTCCCTTCCCTGGAGATGAGTTTCTGGGAACAAGAGACTGAACAGTGATGCAGTTAGGATAGTTCTGATTTCCACTTTATAGCTCTAATCTATGTGTTAGAAAGGTTTTGACCTATGCCTTGAATCTTTTTTTTTTTTCCTTTCATCGCTCCTTACATAGTGATGAAGTCCAAGTCCCCCTGATTTTAATATTTCAGAAGGACAATGTTAGCCTCAGAAGGTTCTGCCAGCAACTTGCAGATTTCCTTAAGGGGTTTTGCCTCATTTTTAAAAGGAGATTTAGTTCTGTTGTTTTGTGTTTATTAAAAAAAAAAATTTTTTTTTTAAATTTTTTTTTAAATTTGTCTGCTCCTTCCTGCCCCATCACTGCACTGCTGTCCCATGTCCTGACATCCACTCTTACTCCTCAGTTCTGTTGCTTTACCCAGATGGAAGTTCTCTGATGCAGAAATTTCCGAGCCCTTTTAGTGGGGGAACAGGCTTGTGTCTCGGTCTGCACATCTTGACTGGATATTGTATACTCCAAAGACCTTTTTCACGGTTTCCCTTTTTCGTCTCTTGAGTACATAACTCGAGCTGGGCATGACTCGTTCGAGTAAGACTGTTATGTGAATGTCCTTATGCAGTACTTTGGTTCTAAATGGGGAGACTTGGCCAGAAAATGTGGTGAGTTTTCAGGTGCCACTTTATTTTCAATGTTTGTTTGACACTGAAACAGAGGAGTGATGTATTCCGAGACACAGAATAGTGCCTAAGGTGCTGCAGCCAAAGACAGAGGGGGTATAGGAAACGTGGGCTTAGATGTGGCAGGAGAGCTTGTCCTTGAACCTGGCAGTTGAGCAAACTGATGCTGACGATGATTGAGGTAGATCTATCTCATCTCTGAAAATTCTGGAAGAATGGAGAAATCTCAAAATGTATTTCGCCACCCAGGATCCTTGTAGCATGGTTTGTATGTGGAGCCAAGAACCCCCAAGTGCCTGCCTTTGATCATGTTTATAGAAAATGCTAGCTGATCTGAACACACTTGCCCAATTCTGAGTGCACATAGAAAACTGAGAATCTTAGAAATTCCAATTTTTTTCTTAGAAACAGGAAGAAAACTTTGCCTTAATGGTGTTAAGCAGAGGGAGGAAAGGGTAGAGAGGATCTTAATTTGGAATTTTTTAAATTGATAATGCAAATTTTAACTTGTAACAACCACGAGAAAGAGTTTTACTGAAATAGCTTTACTGTCTGTCAAATGTTTTTGAGGAAAACAATCAGCTCTGCAATCACTTCTTGGAATCATCTTGATTTATCCTCCTTTGAGACTGTATCTAATGTAGTTCTGTATAGAGAATGTCACGGTAGTTTTGTGTGTATATGTGTGTGGGTGCTAATAATTTTGTATTTTCTTTGGGGATGGAAAAGGAAAACAATTCAGGCTGAGAAAATGACTCTCAAAAATGCATTTTTATAAATTTTATTAAAGAATTTTGTTAAACCATTGTCACACTTGTTTTATTTGATGCCACCCCAGCTCCAGGCAAGACAACAGATAGATGAGGGTGATGAACTTAGTCAAAACATGGAGAAAGAAGCTTCATGCTGAAATGGCTTCTCTAGAACTTTCTGTCCTACTGGGGGCAAAGTGGCAGAAACTACGTTCACAAAGTAACTTTATTTGAAGAACATCCGTCTATGACCAAGAAAATTCCCATGTCAATGGGGGACGACTATGGGCTGAGCTGAGGGACAGAGCAAAGTTTCACACAATGTCCACCGAGTCAGCAAAGTTAGTGCAGATCAGTGGTTCTCTGCTAGGGAATATTGTGGCCCCCTCTCTCAGGGGACATTTGACAATTCTGGAGATACCTGGGGAGGTGCTCCTGTCATCAAATGAAGGCCAGGCATGCCGCTAAACATCCTATAATGCACAGGACAGCCCCCGCAACAAAGAATTGTCCAGTCCAAAACGTCATAGCGCCACTGTAAAGAAACCCTAGTGTAGGCCTACAACTTCTCTTCTGGAGGAGTATGAATTTTTTTTTATAACTTTTTTATTGTGGTGAAATATAAAATTTACTATTTTAACCATTTTTAAGCGTACAGGTCAATGGCATTAAGGACCTTCACATTGTTGTGCAGCCATCACCACTATCCATCTTCAGAACTTTTTCATCATCCCAAACTGAAGCTGACACTGGAGACGAATGAATAGATAAACAAAATGTGTACATACGTAGAATACTATTCAGTCTTGAAGGGGATTCTGACACATTTTACAGCATGGATGAACTTTGAAAATATGCTAAGTGGAATAAGCCAAACAAAGCGACAGATATTGTATTATCCCACTTGTGGCAGAACAGTCAAATTCAGAGGCATAGAATAGGGGCTACTAGTGGCTGGGGAGAGGGAAACGGGGAGTTGCTGTTTAATGGGTACAGAGTTTGTGTTTGGAAAGATTAGAAAAGTTCTGGAGACAAACAGTGGTGATGGCTGCACAACAGTGTGAATGTACTTAATTCTACTGAACCGCACACTTAAAATTGGTAAAACTTCATGTATATTTGAATACAATTTTTAAAAGTTGGGGGAAACTAGAATGAGGACAAGTAAAAATAAATGGTTCTACATGGAATAAAAATTAAACTGTTTTGGCCGGGCGCTGTGGCTCACGCCTGTAATCCTAGCACTCTGGGAGGCTGAGGCGGGTGGATTGCTCGAGGTCAGGAGTTCGAGACCAGCCTCAGCAAGAGCGAGACCCCCGTCTCTACTAAAAATAGAAAGAAATTATCTGGTCAACTAAAAATATATATGTAGAAAAAATGAGCCAGGCATGGTGGCACATGCCTGTAGTCCCAGCTACTCGGGAGGCTGAGGCAGGAGGATCGCTTGAGCCCAGGAGTCTGAGGTTGCTGTGAGCTAGGCTGACGCCACGGCACTCACTCTAGCCCCGGCAACACAGCGAGACTCTGTCTCAAAAAAAAAAAAAAAAATTAAACTGTTTAGAGCACCTATAATGTGCAAGGAACTGTACCAGCAAGACGTTAACTTCTGAAAAGGACCGTGGAGAAGGAAGTCGCACCCAGTGGGGGCCGAGGAGCCTGGGAGGCCAGGGGGACAGAAGGCTGCTCCCTCTCTGGCTGGTTCCTTAGATGCCAAGACGCAGGTTTAATAAACACTGAATTTCCAGGAATGCAACAACCATGTAAATAGAATAAAGACCAGACTTTTACTGGGAATTTTACTAAGTCCATTTCAAAAAGAATCGCATCACCAATAGTAAACATTTGTAGCTATTACAGTCACAATGGATATGTATGTGTGTATATGTCTATATTTAGTATTTATTTTTAAATGTCACTTATAAAGAAATTCAACAATATTCCGTTGACTGTTGTTTTACTTAGTCATACCTCACTATAAGTAGGTGCAAACATCTATCTACTTCATTATGTCTGCCAGTGTTTGGTACCTGAGTATTTTCATACTGAAATACATATTATTTTATGATAAACTACTTCTCCCTTCCTTCTCCTTTACATAGCAGTTAATCACATTGAGTTTCTGAAATTGTTCGTGTAGGCAGCTTGTGTTAGCTATTTTGGGGGCTCCCCCCACCAGGGGAGTAAAGGGGGTCGGAAAAAAATATTTGTGATGTTTAGGCGGCGTTTTCAATCGAGTAAGCCCCGCCCCACGCCGCAGGCCCCGCCCAAGTGTGCGCGGGCTCCTCTTGCCACACTCAACATGGCGGCACCGCCCGCCCGCCGAGGCGCCTGAGCTGGTCGCAGGCGACGCGTTCCACTCCAGTCATGGCGGCCCCGGGAGAAGCTGTGGGTAGCGGGGCTCTGGAGACGTGCAGTCTGGATCAGATATTGGAGGCGTTGAAGCTGCTACTGAACCCGGGAGGTGAGAGGACGCTGTTATAGTGCTGAGTGCGAGAAATGACCACCTTGAAACAGAATTGAGCCAAATTATGAGTCTTTATTAGCTGGCCAGCGACCACCCCCTGCCCTGTTAGGGTACAGGTACAGAGAATGGTGCTGAGCTGAAAAAGCATGGAGGTTTTATACTATCCTAAGTTAGAGCTACTGTGACTTTGGGCACGGTGGTAGAAACAACATTATATCATCTTTTCCACAGATGTGGGGTCTGGGACCAGCCTCGGACCCTCGTTTCGGTTACAATGTTTAAGCGAGCAGGTTTACAGAAACAGATAGTATCAATTAAGGAGCATTCTTTCAGGCGTTAAGCAAGCACAACAAATTTTACGACAGGCAGCTGGGAAGTTTAAACAATCAGTTACAAGTTAATTGCTTTAATTTATCTCTGCAGGGTACTTTTTCCCAATTACAGACATAGGTCAAGCGAACATAGGACACCTAGCGAGTGGGCTTTTACAGACGCATCTCCACGCCGGGCTGGATCCGGGACTCTCAGGGCCACCAGGCTTCCAGGGCTGTCCTGCCTCCCGCAGCGTGCGCACCTCGGGCCCTCTCTGGGACCCCTACCCCGCTGCTGGGGGGCTTTGGGCATTGTCTGTTCAGCCTCATTTCATCCTTGAGGAAACCGAGGCTCAAGGAGGGCACGGGACACTGATGTAGCCACCATCTCTTGAGCGCTTGCCTTGTGTTAAGCGCCTTGGGGTCATTATTTCATTCAGTCCCTACTGCAACTCTCTTAGGAAGAGACTGCGAAAACCCTTTCAGAAAGGGTTAGGCGCCCGTCATGTGTATTTAGGCGCCCGTCATGTGTATAAAGTGAGGTCCCAGACGCTTCCCAAGCGCGGGGGTTAATGTGGACGCTTGAGGTTTGTACAAAATTGCAAGGAGTCCAGAAATCGGAAGCAGTGACGTTTAAGCTGGGTTTAAGGAGAGTGTTTAGGGATTTAGAATCTGAAGGGACATTGAGAGTGGATGAGGCTATCACTCTCCTTGTACAATTGAGGACACCTGAGGCTCATTGAAGAGATTAAGTAACCTGCCCAAAATCATGTGGTCAAATTAGGGGAAGAACACCTACCTAGGACCGAGATCTAGTGAACCCGAGTCTCTGATGTTATCTGGAGCTTTGGGAAAGGACACAAGAAATGGAGTTCTGCTTCAGATTGGAGTGTGTATTTTGGGGGAAGAGATCTGTAGGATTAGCAAGGTAAGGAAACATGAAAGGCCATGAGGTGATGTGACCAGTCTCAAATTTTGAGATATACCCAAAACTGTGAAAACTCCTGCAAACTTTACACCACACCAGTAGGAAGTGAAAAGAAATTATTAATAATAGTAAATGAGCCAGGCAGGGTGGCTTGCATCTGTACTCCCAGCTACTCAGGAGGCTGAGGCAGGAGGATCACCTGAGGCCAGGAGTTTGAGGCCAGCTTGGACTACATAGGGAGACTGTCTCTTTTTTTTAAGAAAAAAAAAAGGTAAATGAGTGCCTACTAAGTATCAGTCCCCATTGTATGCTGTTTAAGTATATATCATTTAATCCTCATAACAATCCCATGAGATAGGTATTACTTGTATTCCATTTTTACTGATGAAGGAACCAAGGCTCCGGTACATTGGAAATTGCTAGATGTCAGACTAGTAAATGGCAGAATTTGAACTTAGGTTTCTTCCACTAAAAGTATGGCAAATATACATTGCCCCAATTAAGAGTCAAACTGCAAAATACAGTTTTAACCTGCTAATCAAGAGGTCACTTGTTTAACAACTACAACTATCTACAACACAACCGAGAACAAGATTAAATTTTTAACAAAAGCCTGGAAGTAATCATCTATCACAAAGCACATATAATGTACTTCATTTATAGAAGACTCTCTAATCTCCAAGAATATGTGATGGACTTATATACATGTACTCACTGAATTTATGGGAATTCGAGCATTCCTATTTGAAAAAGAATAATTTAGTGTGGTAAAATTATACTATTTTGTACATGTCTATTATATATTGTATGAGTCTGCCTGCTGTTTTCTTTTATTGTGTTAACTACTGAGAGAATTTGAAAAATACCTGTACGTAATGAGTACTCAGATGTCCATGGTGGACAGAGGCTCGGTGGCCCCTGTAATCCTAGCACTCTGGGAGGCCGAGGTGGGAGGAATGCTTGAGCTCAGGTGTTCGAGACCAGCCTGAGCAAGAGTGAGACACTGTCTCTACTAAAAATAGAAAAATTAGCCAGGTGTGGTGGCCCACACCTGTAGTCCCAGCTACTCGGGAGGTTGAGGTGGGAGGATCACTTGAGCCCAGGAGTTTGAGGTTACAATCAGCTATGATGAGGCCACTGCACTCTACCTGGGGTGACAGAAGGAGACTTTTGTCTCCAAAAAAAGTGAAGTTTTATTTATTAAAAATGCAGGCCATCTCGGCAATAGTTTTGCTAAAAAAAATAGCTTTCCATGCCAAATATAGATTCACTGAACTTTGTTATGAAATTTGAATTACGTGGGGGAGAAGGAGCTGAAAATCCCAATAACATGTAAATAATGAAGCTGTGTCACACTTATATTTGCACGCCATATTGCTTTGCAAGCAATAAAAACTTCATAAAAAGTACCCCCTAAACTTAATAAAGAGTACCACATAAGTTGTGAAGTCTGCTTTTAAATGTCACAAAGACTAGACATTTAAATTGGTGATTGGGAAGAATAGATAATATTTTTCATGTGGGCAATATTTCCCAAAGTGTGATGCAGATGGTTTTAGATGGTACTTTCTGAGGTTGGATACTGTAGTATAGTGTAGTGATCTAGGACTCAGGTACTGGAGCCAGACTGCCGATTTTGTTTTTTCTTTTCTTTTCTTTTTTTTTTTGAGACAGTCTTACTCTGTTGCCTGGGCTAGAGTGCTGTGGTGTCAGCCTAGCTCACAGCAACCTCAAACTCCTAGGCTCAAGCAATACTCCTGGATCAGCCTTCTGAGTACCTGGGACTACAGGTGTGAGCCACCATGCCCGGTTAACTTTTTCTATTTTTTTTGTAGAGACAGGTCTTGCTTTTGCTCAGGCTGGTCTCCAACTCCTGGGCTCAAGTGATCCTCCTGTCTTGGCCTCCCAAAGCGTTAGGATTACAGGTGTGAGCCACTGCGCCTGGCCCTGACTTTGTATTATTATGAAATAGTTTTGACCTTGCAGACCCCCTGAGAGGATCTTGGGAACCCCCTGGCAACCCAGGCCCCTATATTACTACACTTTGAGAGCTGCTGCTTTCAGGCAATGACTCCATTTATTTTCAGGTAGATATTATTTCATCACCAGTAGAGGGCAGAGAAGACTACTTCATTAAATGGGCTCTTGAAAAACTTCCACTGAGAGCTTTTGTTTTAAGTCACTTTCTTTGTGTTCCAAGTTTGGGTTCAAAGATATTATAAAGTCAACAGGAAGTCAGGGGTTGGTTAGTGATCTTAATGGTTAGTAGCAACGAGCTATAAGAGCACTCATTTCCTTCTGAGGTATATATTAGCCAAAGGAACCACATATTCATGCCAGTGGGTCAGAACACTTGTCCTGGAAAGTCCTAGAGAAGTAGTGCAAAATTCTTACTCTTTTGATTCTCATTATTTTTAAAGAACAATATTATTGTTCCTTTTTAAAAGTAGAAGTAGTTAATGTTTACTATAGTAAAAGCAAAAAAAAAAACCCAGAAACTAAAGAAGAAAATTAAAATTACCTTAATCTTACTACTCAGAGATTACCACTACTGGCAATCTACAAAATATTATTTTTCTTTTTTTAAAAATTGGACTCACATATTACATGTTGTTTTATAACTTTAAAATAACTTTTAGAATAGAAAAAATACTTGTTTAATGTAGAAAAAATATATATAATTTAGCAAAAAAAGAAAAATGACCCGTAACCCTATCACCCAAAGATCATCGCTTCTATTTTATTTATTTATTTATTTATTTATTGAGACAGAGTCTCGCTTGTGACTATGTCATTTTGCATTTTGCCTGTGTCTCTATCAGATTCCTAAAAGTGGGATTACTGGACCAAAGAGAAATGCTTATGTAATTTTGCTAGATAGTGCCAAATTTCTCTCCTTCGGGATGTACCATTTTAGTTCCTACCAACAATGTATTGAGAGTGTGTGTTTCCCCACAGACTTGCCAAAGAATGTGTTATAAAACTTTTGGATTTTAGCCAGTTTGGTAGATGGGAAGTGATATTTCAGTATAGTTTTAATTTACTTTTCTCTTGTTATGAGCAAGATTGATCATATGTTCATGTTTAAGGGCCATTTGCATTTCTTTTTCTATAAACCGTTCGTATCTTTTGCTCATATAGTGTTTCACACTCTTTGTTCATATTAGAATATATTATGAACATGTCATTAAATAATGTTCAACATCATTTAATGGCTGCAAAATAACCCATTATTCATTCATTTGACAACAATTTATTGAACAGCCTCTCTGTGTCAGGCCTTGTTCCAGGCAAAGAATACAGCAGTGAACAAAATAGATCAACATCCCTGTTCTCAAGGTGTTTTTATTCTTGTCGGTGGAAAGACAATAAACAAAATAAGTACCTCACACCTACGGTATGTTGGATACAAGTAGACCATAATTTACTCAGCCAACCCTGTTATTGGATATACGTTTCTAATTTTATACTAGCATAAATAATGCAATGTTGAACATAGTTTTCATCAATTACATTTTGAGTCCTAATTTGTTTCTTAAAAGGTATATTAACTTTAGTTCTAAGGTCTGTTGCTTCTTATACCTATTTATATTTTCAACATTTTTCTTATGGTTTTATAAACAAATACAAAAGTTGAAAGAATTGTATAGTGAAGACCCTTAAGCATACCATTTAGATTCCACAATTCACATTTTATCATATTTGCTTTATCACATTTCTATCCATTTATCCATCAATTCCTCTTCTTTGTTCTTTTTTTCCTTGATGCATTCAAAGTGAGTTGCAGATATCAGTATGCCTTACCCATAAACACTACAGCATTATAACATTAGCTAGAGTTCAACATTTATTTGGATTTTTTTTGTGGTTTACTCATTTGTTTTAGGTAAAATTTACATAGAGTGAAATGCACAAATAATAAGTGTACCATTTGGTGGGTTTTAAAAATACCTATGCCTGTGTAATTCAAACCTTTGCCAAGATACAGATCATTACTATCACCCCAGAAAGTTCCCTCCTGCCCTTTCCCAATCATTCTCCACTCTTGCTCCCCTAAAGGGAACTGGTCCTGGGTTTTTTACCCCATAGATTAGTATTGCCTGTTCAAGTCTTTGTTGTGAACATAAGTATTACTTAGGTAAGTATGTTGGAGTAGAATTGCCAGATTACAGGGTCTGTGTATGTGTGGTTTTATAAGAAACTGCCAGACCAACTGTGCCTTGATCATGCCATACTTCCACCAACAATGTATGAGAGTTCTAGTTGCTTCACATCATTTGGTGTTATCAGTCTTTTTAAATTTTAGCCTTTCTGGTGTGTGTGTGTGTGTGTGTGTGTGTGTGTGTATAGCAGTATCTCATTGTGGTTTTAATTTGTATTTCTCTGATAATTAATGATATTGAGCATCTTTTCATATGTAGTTGGTCATTTAAATACCTTCCTTTCTGAAGGGTCTGTTCAAATAATTTGTCCATTTTTTATTGGCTTGTCTTATTGAGCTATAAGCATGCTTTTTTTTTTTTTTTTTTTGAGACAGAGTCTCACTCTGTCACCTGGACTAGAGTGGCCTGGTGTCAGCCTAGCTCACAACAACCTCAAACTCCTGGGCTCAAGCGATCCTCCTGCCTCAGCCTCTGGAGTAGCTGGTACTACAGTAGGCGCACGCCACCACACCTGGCTAATTTTTTCTATTTTTAGTTGACATGGCGTCTCACTCTTGCTCAGGCTGGTCTTGAATTCCTGAGCTCAAGCAATCCTCCCACCTTGGCCTCCCAGAGTGCTAGGATTACAGGCGTCAGCCACTGTGCCCGGCCAGCATTCTTTGTATATTCTGAATCAATTTGTTTGTCATATATATCTCCCAATCTGTGGCTTGCCTTTTCATTTTTAGGATTGTATCTTTTTTCTCTCTTTTCTTTAGAGACAGGATCTTACTACTTTTGCTATGTTGTCCAGGCTGGACTTGAATTCCTGGGCTCAAGCGATCCTTCTGCCTCAGTCTCCTGAGTAGCTGGGACAATAGGTGTGCATCACCATGCCTGGCTCTTGAATTGTATCTTTTGAAGGGAAGTTTTAAATTTTGATGAAGTCTAATTTTTTTCCCTTATGTTTTATGCTTTTTATGTTATAAAAAATCTTTGTTGGCCAGGCTCAGTGGCTCATGCATGTAATTGTAGCACTTTTTGAGGCTGAGGCAGGAAGATTGCTTGAGGTCAGGAGTTCGAGACCATCCTGAGCAAGAGTGAGACTCTATGTCTACTAAAAATAGAAAAAAAATTCCTCCATATCTTTTTGTGGCTTGACAGTTCATTTCTTTTTATCACTGAATAATATTCTGTTATCTGGATGTAGCACAGTTTATCCATTCACTATGTTTTCTTTTTTAAAAATTTATTCACCTTTTGAAGGACATCTTGGTTGCTTCCAGTTTTTGGCGATTATGAATAAAGCTGCTGTAAACATACATATGCAGTTTTTTGTGTGACCATAAGTTTTCAACTCATTTGGATAAATACCTAGGAGTACAATTGCTGGATCATATGTTTAGCTTTTTAAGAAACTGCCAGGCTGTCTTCCAAAGTGGCTGTATCATTCTGCATTCCCACCAGCAGTGAATGAGAGTTCCTGTTGCTCCATATCCTTGCCAGCATATGGTGTTGTCAGTGTCCTGGTGTCCTGGATTTTGGCTATCCTAATAGGTGTGTAGTGGTATCTCATTTTTTTGTTTGTTTGTTTGAGACAGAGTCTCACTCTGTTGCCTGGGCTAGAGTATACTGGCATCAGCCTAGCTCACAGCAAACTCAAACTCGTGGGTTCAAGCAATCCTCCTGCCTCAGCCTTCTGATAGCTGGGATTACAGGTGTGTGCCATCATGCTGGCTAATTTTTTCTATTTTTGGTAGAGATGGGATCTCTTGGCTCAGGCTAGTCTCGAATTCCTGAGCTCAAGTCATCCTCCTGCCTTGGCCTCCCAGAGGGCTAGAATTACAGGCGTGCACCATCACGCCTATCCTCATTGTTGTTTTAATTTGCAATTCCCTAATGACATATGATATTAGGCATCTTTTCATATGATTATTTGCCATCTGTACTGTTAAGGATTTTTAAGTTTAGGTTCATGAGGGATATTAATAAGTAATATTCTTTTTTGTGATTTTTTTTAGGGGTCAGGTTTTGGTATCAGTGTTTGGTTGACTTCTTAAAATAGAGAAGCATTTCCTTGTTCTTTATTTTCTGAAAGAGTTTGTGTAACGTTGATGTTATTTCTTCCTTAAATGGTTTACTAGTGAAACCATCTAGGCCTGAAGTTTTATTTCTTGGAAGATAGTTAGATAACAAATTTAATTTCTCTAATAGATATAGGGCTATTTAGATATTCTCTTCTGTCTTATGACAGCTTTGGTAAATTGTATTTTTCAAGGAATTTTTTTCATTTCATCTACATTGTTGAATTTTTAGCATAATGTTCATAAATTTCGCTAGTTATGCTTTAAACCTTTTTTCTTTTCAAATGTAAGTTTTACAGCTATAAATTTCTCTGTAAGCACTGCTTTAGTTGTATCTCATAAATTTTGATGTTTTTCGTTAGCATTTAGTTTGAAATCCTTTCTGTTCCTCTTGCAATTTCTTTTTTCATCTGTAGATTATTTAGAAGTATGCTGTTTAATTTCTAAACATTTGAGGCTTTTTGGATATTTTGTTGTAAATGCTGTTTTAATGCCATTGTGATCAGAGAACATACTCTGTAGGAAAATAGGTATCTGTTGAAAATACATATTTTGGGAGTCTCTGGTCTCAAAATGTGTGGGGAATAGAAACAGACTAGATAAACTGTAACATGTGAGGACATTCTTCCAATTACATCCAAAGCACTATAGGAAAGCAGGAAATGTGGTCTTGAATTCTGCCTGGGCTGCGTTGGCACGACTGAGGGAGGCTTTCCATAGCCAGTGACAGCTGAGCCAGGCCTCCGGGGATGAATGAGTGGGCAAGGCATTCCACTCAGAGGGAAGTACGGTTTGTGTTCCATGTGTGTAATCTCCTTTTTTTCCTTTAAAAGGATCAGGCTCAAGTTCACTACAGATCCCAAAACATGATGTCTTGTTGGCTAGTTTAAAATCGAACCTGTCTGCTTTGGAGGACAAGTTTCTGAAGGACCCTCAGTGGAAGAAATTGAAACTTCTAAGAGATGAAATTGCCAGTGAGGCAGAGTGGACACAAAACTCTGAGGATGTCACTTGGAATTTTACTTCTCAAACCTTGTTGTTGCTGCTGTGCTTGAAGGAAACCATGATCCGCCTTGCAGCTGATTTCACTCCAGGTAAACCCAACCCTAGGACTCCAGAAGTCGCTCCTGCCCTGAGCCCTGATGCACTTAGCATCTCACAGCAGAAGACTGTCCAGTCCGTTTTGCAGTTCGTAGTCACCTTAGGTGTCTGTCCCTATCTCATGCCTGGTGTGGGAGTCCCTTTGAGATTCAGGACTGAGTTCGGTGCCGTTGTTCAAGATGTGGTATGTCTCAGTGCTGCTCCTCATGCAACTCGGAGATTGTACACCAGCTGCAGGGTCCTTCTGAATGTTGCTCAGCACGCGTCTCTGGGGAGCTTGATTTTCTGCCGCCATTTCGGGGACATTGCAGCAGGTCTGTGCCAACTGGGATTCTGCCCAACCAAAAGAAAAGCACTAACACCTGCGGAAGAGGTACATATACATTGAGTGAGAAAGAGACTGTGTGTGTATGCGTGTGTGAGTATGTGTATATAGTTGTGCACAGTTGTTATAAAAGACAATTCTTAGTTCTTTGGAAAAGGGCTGATTGAAAGATCTAGAATGTCTGTTGAATGCCAAAGTATATCCAATGGGTAGATGAATCTTTTTTGGGGGAGGGTTGCAGGTTTCATTTGTTGGGTGCTAGTCCTCTGCACACCTGGAGAGTCCATTTCACCTGTTCCTTATCATGTTGTAGAACAGCTACTGTAGGCTATTTCTTTGAGCCTCTGTTTCTTCTTTCATAAGATGTGTACATTAATACCTGCCTTGGAAAGTGGTTGTTGAGGATTAAGGATAACGTGTATAAAGTATCTAACCCAATCTCTAGTAGTGCTTATCAAAAAGTAATTACCACTAATATTAGTATCAAACCATCCATATCTCCTTCATTAATTTCTTGGGAGGATTAAAGTGAGATAACGTATGTAGAGTACCGGGGACACTGCATAACACAGTGTGCATTGTTATTTTTAGGTGTTAGGTGTCATATGCCTGTTTTTTTGCTGTCACTCAGTAAGCAGTTGAGTTCCTGGACTACAGAAGTTGCTGTGGAGGTTACAGAGACATAAGACATGGTCCTTTTCTTCAAATAACTCGCACACTGACTGGGGTGCTAGGACTTACAAGTATGACACAGCAGGAACCCACACCTACCCCCCGCATAGGAGGACCACTGGCATCAGCACAGGAACTAGCCAGAAGAAGGGGTTAGGACATAAATGCATCAAGGGCAAGTGTGGTTCCTATGCAGGGTGATTTCTTAGCCACCACAGCCAGGTCTCACAATGCCCTCATTTCTCTGTCACCCTCATACTTGTACCTTTTCTGTTTGTTCTCCTTTTCTATTCACTCTCCTGCCTGTGTTCATAAACAATTTCCTGAAAGCCAAGACCACCCAAGCAGGGGCACGAAATTATGAGGTCCCGCAGTGCCTTTATGTTATGGCAGCAGAACACCTCCCCTCTCCTACAAGGCTGTGTGTCTTGACAGTTCTAGCAATGCCACTTCCCTAAGGTAGGGGGATCTGGGTTGACAGGTCATAGTACTGTTACTGAGGCTGAGCAGGGCTCTGGGGGTCTTAGGCAGGAGAGAGAAAAGAAAAGGGAAACACACAGAAAGAATCAAGTAGGGAAGTGGGAGAAAGAGTTGAGAGAAGGGGAAACATGATGAGTGTGTGTTATGAAGCTGGACAAAGTGCCACCAATAACTGCTGCTCTGAGTAGCACCCTTACCTCAGTGTGTGAAGTGGGGTAATGGGCAGGACCCTGACTGTTTGACTATGAGTAGTAATCACCAAAGGGGACAGCACTGTTGGGGCTCCAGGGTGCCTCCCAAATAGCACTGCTTTTTTGTTGCTCAAGTTCTGAATGCATTAAAAGACAGTTAACAGAGTGAGAGAGACGAAAAGTCGAAATGTTACCTCTATTGCTCATAAACGCAAGTTGGAGGCTGCACCTTATGGATGGAAGCAGAGCTCTCCGGAATTAGACACTCTCACTACTCACCCAGTTTAAGGAGTGCTGGAAAACTGCAGCACCTTCTGCCCGCTAGCAGGGGATAGGCCTCTGTCAAATACACAGCAAGGAAGAGCAGAACAGAATGTGTACTGACTCCCCAACGAAGAGGAACGAGCTGAGCAGTGCGTGCCAAAACTGTTCAATAAGCGAGTTTATTCCATGCTCACCAATAAGATGAGTCACATAACCTGCCTAGAAGTGGAGTGAGTGAGGGATGGAGAGAGAGCCAGGGCTGTTTTATTATGGTAGCCCAGCTTTCTCCATGTGAAAGGAAATCATGAATGGATAGAAGCCTGCCTTCCTCTCCCCTCACAAGCATCTTGGTACACTGTTGGAAAACATTACCTTCTATTGCCTGCCTGGTTTGTATTCTACTAAAGCCAAGTGCATGTGTCTTTTAGGTTTTAACTGAAGAGGAAAGAACCCTATCCATGGAGGCCTTGAGAGACATGTTGGATCAAGTGTATCAGCCCTTAGCAGTCCGAGAATTACTTATCCTCCAGGGAGGACCACCCCAGGTATTCAGGCCCGGGGACTCTTGTGGGTGGATCATTAATGATAACATGTCCTGCGCTGTCTTCTTCTCCTGGAAGATTAGGTAGCTTTAGTTCCCAATTTAATAATCTATTAATAGCTGAGCCTTATTTCATCTTTTAGATCATTCAATGGTATTTATAAAACTAAGTGACACTGATGCTTAGGATAATTTAAAAGACCTTTTCTTTAATAGAATAATGGATACCTCTCCCAGAAATATTGTGATCACTTTTTTTAAGGCTTACGGCAATTTTATATATGATATATATTATGCATTCTGAAACTGAGTATTTTCTTAAACTAAAGTTTGGCTGTTTGGCAATATGTTCTTTTGGCAGAAGTATTTGGGCACCTTATTCTTAGAATAGAGTGTGTATTCAGAGTCAAGAAATTAGAACTAGAACTATTATTGGTTCTATTCTTTGCTCCTTTGTTTGGAAAACATAATAGTATATACTCTGCTAGGCATACAATAGTTTCTTTTCTTCCTGAAAAATAATTATCTAAAGTGATTTAATTTGATGATTTAGATGGAATGGTCTATTTGCTTTTAGTACCTAAATTTTAGTCATGAGTCTAGGTGTGTAAAGAGTAGGGAGCCAGAGGAATTGCTGTAGGTCAGGAACAAGGACCAGCTGAAGCTGGCTACAAAGACATCTAGTTGAGTCATTTTCACCTAATTCCTGGAATCTTACTGGAACCTTCCATTAGACCTCTCTGGCCTCACATTCTGCTTCTATGAATGAGTCCACAGTTTGCCAGATTAAACTGAATGTATTCTAAGAGGCTGGTGAAAATTAGAGGTCCTAGGGTTCAGCACAGCAGGATTCAAGCCCAGGATGCAGACGTATGAGTCTGTAAACCTTTCCATTCCTCAGGTTCCTTATATATAAAATGGGGATAATGACAGTGCCCCTTGTCAGTCCCTTTTGAGATTATGTGGGAGGTACTTGGCACAGTGCCTGCACATGATAACCCCCTCAATAAGTGGTAATTATTAATCCTCAAGTGAAAGAGAGAAAGACGACAGGCAAGTTAGGATTAAATATTTCTGTCGCTAATTTTGATGCTTATGTAGTTAAGTACAGTCGTTGACAGCAGCACGGTCAATGTTCTAGCCCAAAAAAAGGAACCACAAGTCTGTTTTGTTCGTGGTGGCTCCGCAGATCTTTCAAATAGGAGCCCTTGAAGGCATCTGACTCACAGAGGCAAGGGCTGGAGGGCTCCCTCATTATTGTGAATTGCCCATTCATAAGAATCTTCTTTGGAAGCTGGATTTGATTGGCAGGACTGCATTCAGAGATTGGTTGCATTAAGTCTGTGTTCTCAAGATCTACATTTTATTCACTGATGTGTTTGTCTCTTTCTTTCTTTCTTTTTCTTGTTTTTTGTTTTGTTTTTTTGAGACAGAGTCTCGCTTTGTTGCCCCACCTAAAGTGTAGTGACATCATCACAGTTCACTGCAACCTCAAACTCCTAGACTTAAGCAATTCTCCTGCCTCAGCCTCCCGACTAGCTGGGACTACAGGCGTGCACCACTACGCTTGGCTAGTTTTTTCTATTTTTTGTAGAGACAGGGTCTCGCTCTTGCTCAGGATGGTCTGAGTTTGAAACTTCATTGATTCTTCAATGTATTTCTACTTTCTTAAAAGTAATGCTAAGGAACATTTTGTAAAGGAGGATTTTTTTTTTTTAAAGGAAAAAATGTTGCTCTTCTGGAGTCTGAATAGCACAGTGTTAGTTGTCAGTATGATTCAGTAGTTAAAATAACATCTATGTATCATATGTATTTCATTGACATTCAGAATTCACACCTTCTTCTTCCTTTTTTCAGTCCTGCACGGATGGGAAGACACAGGTCAAGTGTCGGTCCCCAGCTTGGCTTCGGCGTCTGTGTGGGCAGCTGCTCTCTGAAAGGTTAATGAGACCCAATGGTGTTCAGGCAGTGGTCCAGGGTATTTTGGAAGGAGCAGGAGGTAAGAAATAAGATGTTTCTGTTACTTTGGTATCCGTTTTCCTTTGAGTCAGAGTCTGAGATGAATTATTGGTCTTTAGTATCTACCTGACTCAAACTAAACTATGTCTTTGCAGAGATTGAGGAGGTTAATCTTCCAGGCCCGCAAGGAGCTTCCTTTCCAAAGAAACTCATTCTCTTGCTATTTTTCTAAAATAGTTGTGATACGCTGCTCATCTTGTTGAGCGATACTGTAAGGCATTTCAAATAATTTATACTATCAGAGGAAAACATCGCACAGAAAGTTGAAGTAAAAACCCTAAAGAAAATGTGAAATATAAAATAGTTTTCTTGGCTGGGTGCAGTGGCTCACGCCTGTAATCCTAGCACTCTGGGAGGCCGAGGTGGGAGGATCATTTGAGCTCAGGAGTTCGAGACCAGCCTGAGCAAGAGCGAGACCCCATCTCTACTAAAAATAGAAAGAAATTATCTGGCCAACTAAAACATATATAGAAAAAATTAGCCAGGCATGGTGGCGCATGCCTGTAGTCCCAGCTACCCGGGAGGCTGAGGCAGGAGGATCGCTTAAGCCCAGGAGTTTGAGGTTGCTGTGAGCTAGGCTGATGCCACGGCACCCTAGCCCGGGCAACAAAGTGAGACTCTGTCTCAAAAAAAAAAAAAATAGTTTTCTTGAAGCTGGAGATACCTTTGAGACGCAAACTTTGAGATAAAGCTTTAGAGTCATTTCTCCAATTATTAATAATATCCTTATTAATAGAAAAACATTAATTATGCTAAGCATGGAGGTAGTTTTTAATTTATGTTTTTTGTTTGATTTTTAAAACAAAATTAGACATGCACATAGTTTCAAGAGTCAAATAGCTCTACAAAGCTTCTAGTGAAAAATAGCAGTCCTTGGCAGCATTCCAATCCATTTCCCATTTCCAGAAGCAAGCACTTTCAACTCTTTTAGCAGGTTTCTTCTGATACTATATATATTTTTCTTTTAGTTTATATATCCTTTTAACAGACATCAAGCAAGAATGATATTATATTTACCTCTGTGTTTCTAACTATAGTATATAGCAACTTCTTAATTTTTCAGTTTTAAGCGTCATATATTAATTTTCACTGTGTGTGGAAGAGGATTTTGTTCTTTTTCACAACCTTGCCATCATTCCCCCTCACATACTTCCCATCCTCCCATCCTCTTAATATAGTTGTATCTTAACTTTGGTTAGATCAATATGCACTGTTTATATTAGTTTGTTCAATTATTATTTAAAGCTGAGCTATGTAGTATACTATGATTACTTTTCTTTTTTCACACCATCTTTTGTACTTCCTGGAGTTAATCTTTTTTAGTTTGTGTGCTTAGTTTTCTATGTACTTATCACTAATCTATTCTCAAACTCTTCCTCTTTTGTTTAAATCTCCTCTTAACACATTCAGATACATCAGATATTCTATCAGCTTTATCTTTTTGGAGACATTTCTGTCTGGGTCTTCTGAACTGCTCTAGTCTACACTAGTTGCTTTCTACGCAGCTGTCATCCTAGGGTCCCCTTCACCTTTATCTTGGTGACCCGTTTGCTTTTCTTCTGTGGTCAGTCCCTTATCTCCCATATCCCATGCCTGTTAGTTTCCTCTTGCTGCTGTAACAACTTACCACAAAATTTTTTGATGAAAATGACATTCAATGAGCCCTAAAGGCTAAGTTGCAGTTTGCCAGCTGAAGAGTGAGGGAAGACGATCACAGGCAGGGAGAGTAGCACGTGTGAGGAGCTGCAGTAGGAGTGAGCTTAGTGCTTCCGAGGACGTTTCTGCAGGGGTAGAGCACTGAGGGTGGAGTGGAGGGGGAGTGGTGTGTGCTGAGGGAAGGGATGGGCAGGGGCCACATCAGGGAGGCCTTGTGGGCCCATTTCAGGATTTCAAACTTGACTCTGAGGGAAATGAGAACCCAATGAAAGGCTTTAAGAAGGAGAGAGACTTGATCAAATCAAATTTTAGAAATATCTATCTGGATATATCGCGAAGACTGGGTTGGGTATGAGCAGAAGCAGGGAGATCAGTTAGGAAGCAGTTGTCTGGGATCACAGTGGCGTGGATCAGTGCGGTAGCTGTGGAAATGGAGAGAAATGAATGGACTTGAAAGATATTTAAGGGGGAGAGTTGCCAGAACCTAATGAAGGGCTAGATATGTGGGAAAGAGGAATGGAGAGAGAAGAATCAATCTTGACTTCATTTCTGGCATAGTTGATGTACCTTGGTCCTGTCAGTGTGGTTGGTAGATGTTGGCAGATTTGGTCCAGAGTGGCTGCAATGTGGCCTCCCCACAGTTCTGCCTGCAGTGGCTTCTTGGACCAGTGAAATGAGAAATTATCAGTTATCTGTGAGAAGCTGTCACATACAAATTGGGCTTTGCATCTTCCTTTTCCAAAGAAGAAAGTCAAAAAGACTTCACCCAATCCAGTAGATCAGAGAGCTGTGATAGGAAAATTAGAACCAGTCTGGGTACGGTGGCTCACGCCTGTAATCCTAGCACTCTGGGAGGCCGAGCTGGGAAGATCGCTCGAGGTCAGGAGTTCGAGACCAGCCTGAGCAAGAGCGAGACCCCGCCTCTACTAAAAATAGAAGGAAATGATCTGAACAGCGAAAAATATATATAGAAAAAAATTAGCTGGGCATGGTGGCACATGCCTGTAGTCCCACCTACTCGGGAGGCTGAGGCAGAAGGATTGCTTAAGCCCAGGAGTTTGAGGTTGCTGTGAGCTTGATGCCACAGCACTCTAGTCCGGGCAACAGAGCGAGACTCTGTCTCAAAAAATAAAAAATAAAAAAATAAATGAAATGAAACATATAAGGAGACAGAATAATAATAGTAATAATAAGAAACACTGAGAAGCTAGTATTCAAGTCATATGAATAACATCATTACAATGATTAAATGCTAGTTTTTCTCTGAACTTCCTAGAAACCAGCATCAAAAGGAAAGTATGGAGGGGTAGATTATCTTATAGAAAAAATAAACTATTTTAAACAGAGAAAAGAAATGCTCTTGACCCTAAATTTTAAGGCAAATCTGTCTGTGGGGAACTGCCATGACTTTCTGAATCTCTCTCCATTGTGCCAGCGGGGGCAGCTGGCGGGCGTGATGCTGAGGCAACGGCTGCCGACTGGAAGAAGTGTGACCAGATCGCAAAGATTTTGGCCTCTTGTCCCCAACAGTCCCTCTCACCAGAAAGTTACTACAGGGACATCTGCCCCCAGGTAAATTGTTTGTTTCTTTTGACCATTTGAGGATTTTCTGCTTATTTACTGAAAGAGGACTTTTAATGTTCCTCTAATATTGAGGTAAAAGCAGTATAATGTTTGTTGTTCAGTGAAGAACATTCTTAATAAGTGAATAAAAACCTGTGGAAGAGACTGACCTAACATTTTAGAAATGCCTCACCCTCATTAAATGTGTAGCCCAGCTTGCTCTCAGAGATGGAATGTGAAACTAAAGTTTCATCTTGTTCATTGTCTTTTCTCTCTGTGTGTTTTTAATTAGTTTTTTTAAAGTAGATATTAAATAAACAAGGTAAAAAATTAGCGGGGCGTGGTGGTGTGCACCTGTAGTCCCAGCTACTCGGGAGGCTGAGGCAAGAGGATCGCTTGAGGCCAGGAGCACAAGGTTGCAGTGAGCTATGATTGCACCACCGCGCTCCAGCCTGCGCAACAGAGCGAGACCCATCTCTAAAAAAAGTAAAGTAAAATAAGCAAGGTATATTAACATGGCACACCATTTAAAAAGCACAAAAGAGTAAACTGAAAAGTAAGTCTCCCTCCTATCCCTGTTCTCTGGGCCCTCACAGGCAGTCACTGGTATCAATGTTTTGTTTATTTTCCAGACATATTCTTACATTATGCATATGCTATTGTATGTGTATATGAGAATGCATGTGTAATATATGCTAATTTTTATCCAAATGATAAAACACTGCACACACTGTTTTTCATTTTGCTTTTTTCACTTAACAGTGTACCTTGGAGATCACTTCATATAGAGCCATTTCATGTAGGGTTACTCATTCATTTTCATGGGTACATAGTATTTCATCATATTAATGAGTACCATAATTTATTTAATCAACCTGCTGTTGATGGACATTTCAGTTGTTTCCATTTTTTTGCTGTTACAAATTATACTACAGTTTAATATCCACAAATCTTTGTGCACACGTGCAAGTATTATGATAGGAAAGATTCCTAAAGTTGAAATTACTGGTTCAAGGGGGACATGCATTTACATTTTTTATTGATATGGTTTATATACCTGTTTTCCCACACTTTTGCCTACACAGTCTATTATAAAACTTTTTGATTTTTACTAATCTGATAGATGAAAAATGTGGAAGGAGTTTTTTAATCATTACTCCCTATCAATTTAGATGGAAGATATATCTCTTGGAGTACAGTCTGAAGAATGGATGGGAACAAAATATCACAATGCAAAGATCTTATACTGAAAAATGCTAAATATATTTATCACTTGCATTGATGAGTATTATTTACTCATCATGTTAAGTATAATTTCTGTACTTAACGAAATGATAAAATTAAGTCACAGGTTTCAGGCTTGCTGAATCTTTGGCAGTGTCTGAGGTCATATGCTGTTTTTAGGCAGAAGATTCTCTTGTCCGCAAAAAGTGCAAGATTCACTTTTAAGTCAGCAATCAGAAATGAACTCTTCTACTAGTTGCTATAATAATACTGGGGTTGCCCACTCACAAGCACTGAGGATAAATGTTTATTTTTGAGAATAAAATAGCCTCTTGTCTGAGATATTTCAGACACAGCAGACTCCTCAGATCCTAAGTATATTTATATGCCTTGAGCCAGTAATTTCATTTGGCAGTGCCATTTCTAATAGCAAAATTTGGGGGGAAAACAATGTCTGGAAATTAGGGAATAATTTAATAAATTTTTACAAGTTGAATATAATATTTTTTGAGGAATTTATAGCCAAATGAGAAAGCTTCAACAATACACAAAACTGAGAATTGCATCGTCTGAATTAAAAAAGAAAAAAGAATTATACAGAAAATATATATATTAGAAAAAATACACCAAAAATGTTTATAGTGATTTGGGAAGATTTTAGTTTTCTTCTTAAACCTTTGTTTTCCAATTATCTATAATGAGCATGTATATTATAAATTTGATAAAATTATTTAATAAAAATACCACCTCTTTAGCTCTTCTACCCTTTGATACTGGGTTGTTAAATTTAAAAAACAATTCTGTCGAATCAGTGTTATTGCAGTGAGTTTATTTCTTGGCTAAAAAAATTAATGCTTTTTCTTTTTAGCTAATGTCATGTTCCTTGCAAAGAGCATGGTATTTACGTCATGTAGTTTTTCTTGTAGATTCTGGATTTATTTCACTTTCAAGATAAATTGACAGCACGTCAGTTTCAGAGAGTTGCCACCACCACCTTTTTAACTATGTCAAGAGAACGTCCACAATTGGCAGCAAAGTATTTGCTTCAGCCAGTGCTGGCTCCTCTTCATCGGTGTTTGAGTACAGCAGGTAAAGGGGCAGGTCTGGGGTTGGGTGTTCCTGTAAAGGACCTTCTTCAGTATTTTGATTTACATAATTTAAATCTGTGGCATTTCAATGTCTTTAGTTTTCCTTTTTTCTGCCAAATTTTTGAGAAGTTCACAGGAGAGTACATTGAACTATCCATATACATTCCTCATAGATTGACCAACTGTTCACATTTTGGTCACATGAGTTTTATCCTTCTCTCTTTTTACACACATAAACATATTTTTTCTTCTCTTTTTTTTTTTGAGACAGGGTCTCACTTTGTTGCCCTGGCTAGAGTGCAGTGGCGTCATCATACCTCACAGCAACCTCAAACTCCTGGGCTCAAGTGATCCTCCCACCTCAGCCTCCTGAATAGCTGGAACTACAGGCACACACCACCATCTCTGGCTAATTTTTTCTGTTTTTGGTAGAGATGGAGCCTTACCATGTTGCTCAGGCTGGTCTCAAACTCCTGGCCTCAAGTGATCCTCCTGCCTCAGCTTCCCAAAGTGCTGGGATTACAGGCATGAACTACGATGCCCCGCCCAAACGTATTTTTTCTTAAGCATTTGAGAGTTAGTTGCAGACATCGTGACACTTTATGCTTAAATACTTCAGCATGCATCTCCAAAGAAAGCTGTCAGTCTCCTGCATAACCACAACCTAATTATCACACTCAGGAAATTTAACAACGATACAGTATACTGTCATCTAATATATAAATTTTATTCAAATTTTTATACTTGTTTCAATAATTTCTTTTATAGCTATTTCTTTTTAAAATCTGGAATCCAATCAAGAATCATGCATTGCATTTTTCTTGGTATGTCTTTTTAGTCTCCTTTAATGTAGAACATTTCCCTAGTCTTTTGTTTGTCTTTTACAAGGACATTTTTGAAGAGCCCAGGTTGTAGAATGTTCCTCAGTTTGTTTTTGTTTGTTTCCTCATGATTAGATCCAGGTTAAACATTTTGGAAGGAATACTATATACATGATGTTTTTTTCTTCAGTGCATCACATCAGGGTCACATGTTATCAATTAATCCCATTATTAGTGATGTTAAATTTGATCATTTGATTAAGGTGGTAGCAGCCAGATGTTTTCATTTTGAAAATATCTTCCCTCCTTAATTATTAATTAATTAAAGCAAATTAATAAGTAATCTGTGGGATGATAGTCTGAGACTATGTGAATATCCTGTTTCCCAGTAGTCTTTTGTACTGTGGTTTAGTATCTGTTGATGGTTCTTGCCTAAAAATGGTGACTTTCTGTTTCTTTTATTCTTTCTAATTGGTTAGTTGGTATTCTCTGTAAAGAAGACCTTTTCTTTCTCCCTGCCTCATCCGTTTTAAAAAACCAGCGTCAGCATATATTTTTATTTAGTATATTCCCAAATATTCCTGTCATTCATTTCGATGCTCAGATTTTCCCAGATTTGGCCAGCGGGTTTAGCTGGGTTTTAATTTCTTAAGAGATTGACATTTTTACTACTTCCCTCAGTATGTTTTCATGCTTCATTGAATTTAATACTGGGATACAGACTACCATTTCAATATTTTTAGTGAGTAAGAAAACCTTTCTAGATAGTAGTTGTGTAAGATTAAAAAGGAAGAAATAAAATTTATATTATGGTTAAACCAAATTTAGTTCTGTATAGACATTGTATAGAAGTCATTTGTAGTATAAATTTTTCTTAGGTGTGTATAGGGTGGGATGGGTAAGGTGGGTGGGGTTGCAGAAAGTCTAGCTCTTGTGTGTGGTAAAACTTCACCAGCTTGAACCTTGGTAAAGTGAAATTTGTGATTATTCAGACACGATAAGTGTCATATTTGAGTAAATGATTAAAATTCCTTATACATTTGATGGAAATCTAGCCTAGAATCAGTATATTCTTCAAAACATAAAGTATGATTTCTGTTGGTCTTCAGTGTTAAGAGTCTAGCAACTCTTTTTTTTTTTTTTTTTTTGAGACAGGGTCTCTCTTTGTCACCTAAGCTGGAGTGCAGTGGTGTGATCATAACTCACAGCAGCTCCAAACTTCTGCTTAAGTGATCCTCCCGCCTCAGCCTCCCAAAGTGCTGGGATTACAGACATGTGCCACCATGCCCAGCCAAGTCTAGCAATTCTTATATGTCCAATTTCATCTATTAAGACTATACTAAGTGGGCATGGTGGTATATACCTGTAATCTCAGCTACTTGGGAAGCTGAAGCAGTAGGATCACTTGAACCCTAGGAGTTCAATACTAGCCTGGGCAACATAGTGAGACCCCCATCTCAAAACAAAGACTACTTCATTACCAATCTATTTATTTTCTTGTTTATACTGATTAAGTATTTCCTTTACTCTGGAGCAATGGTTCTCAAAGTATAGTCCCAGGACTAGCAGCATCTCCATCAGCTGGGAATTTATTAAAAATGCAAACTCTTGGGCTCCACCCCAGACCCACTGAATCAGGAACTCTGGGGTGCGGCCCGGTGCTCTGTGTTTTAACAGGCCCTCTGGGTGGTTCGAATGCACATTCAAGTTTAAACACTGGTCTAGAGCACTGTGCTTGAGAGGCCTTGATTTAGTCCAGTTATGGGTCAATTATATTTGTCTTAGACCTTGTTCATTCATTTATTGAACATCTATTTGCCAGACATTCTTCATGGGTTAGATTACATTTGCAACACCAGCTACATATTTTGCACATACAGCCTATTAGTAACAAAACGGACCAGGTAGGAATGTGACTGATCTTACATAGTCCCATCATTGTCACTGGAAAAACAATCTAAAGAATAAACTTTATTATTTTGTTTTTCATGTTGTTATCACATTTATCAATTATGATGAATTACTATATTTTATCAATTTGACGATGCACATTTTTAGCACATAAAAGGTTCATCTTGAAAATCTGTTTCACATTTTAACAACTCTGGTATCAAGATGGATTTCACAATCACTTTTGGCAAGGTAGCAGTCATGAAGTTGTCTGGGCCTACAAATGAACATCAGAACTTGCAAAGTGAATGTCAGTGACTTGGAAGAAAATTGTGATGACAATAGAAGGGAGGACTCTTTTAAGAAATGTTACATCTCTTGGGCTCTTGGTGGCACAGTCGAAAATACATATGGAAAATATGGATATCAATAATGATGTTGAAATGTTTTAGAAAAGTTGGACACTTAATGTGAAGTTTTAAGAATCCTTTGTCTCATTTATCCCAATTATTTAGCTTATATAAAGGATGATACATAATAAAACTGTATGTCTAATAAGCCAGGCACGGTGGCTCATGCCTATAATCCTAGTACTCTGGGAAGCCAAGGTGGGAGGATAGCTTGAACTCAGGAGTTCAAGACCATCCTGTGCAAGAGTGAAACCATGTCTCTACTAAAAATAGAAAACTTAGCCGGGCATAGTGGGTATGCACCTATAGTTCCAGATACCTGGGAGGCTGAGGCAGGAGGATTGTTTAAGCCCAGGAGTTTGAGGTTGCAGTGAGCTATCATGATGCCACTGCCCTCTAGCTGGGGTGACAGAGTGGGACTCTGTCTCAATCAATCAATCAATCCATAAAAAGCTATGTCTAAATAAGCATAGAGAGCACTTTTAATACTTTTTAAAAAAACTTTATTTTAAAACTTTTTAAAGGGAAATTTTCAAACACTTGCCTACTGAGATTGTATAATGAACTCCTGTGTACCTATCACCTAGACATAACCTTGAACTCTCTGCCATTTTCATTTCATCTGATCCCCAGTTTTTCATTCAATAAATTTAAAATTAGAATTCTAAGTGATGATGTATCATAGGTTAATTGGCAATGGTGTTTTTCTTTCTTAGTGATACATTAAAATAGCAATGCATATTTATAATCAGTGGCATCATAGATTCTATGAAATGTTGTATATGAATGGTATATTGTGTGATGTTTTCTGATCTTAGCTGTTACTTACTAAACCATCTTTCTAGTAAAACTTTCTTCCTTAGGCTTGGTCTCTTCTATTCAATGAGATGCTAAATATGAGTAATTTTATTTTTTCTTCTCTAGAGATTCCAGAGAGTGACATGGTACCAGGGACCATTTTGGTGACAGAGGAAGAACTTAGTAGATGTATTGAGGATGTGTTTAAGGTTGGTAATTCGAGTAACTAATGTTTTTAGCTAATATTTGTACTTAGTCTTTTAAGATAATTTTGTCTTTTGACTGGTATTTCAAGACTTGCAATGACTAATCTTAAGCTCCATACTGTCAAAATCTTTTCACTTTGAAAACTGGAAACTATAAGCTGACCTTTTTAAGTGAAAAAACAGACATATTTTGAAACCCTATTCATTTCATCATTTACTCTGAATGTTGACACAGTTTATGTTGTCCAGCTGGTACATAGCACTGATGCAGCATGTCATTTGAAGAAACTGACAGAAGCATTTTCAGTACTGTAGGCTTCCTAAAAGTATAAGATAATATTGAATCTACTTTATAACTTTTAATAGTAATCACCATCATAAAGAAATCTCAATAAATGAATCCAGCAAATGAATACCTAAATATATAATGAAAATGAAACATAAGAATGTAAATTGTATGTTCTCCATGATTACAATCTTATAAATATATGTGATATATATTTTTAGAAAAAAATAAAATTCATTATGTTAGGGCCAGAGGAAGTTGGGCTAAATATTCTTATTTAAAGTTTATTTCAATAAATTTATAATAATATTTTACTATTGAAACTATTTATGTTAGTAAACAGCTTTCCATTTTTTTTTTTTTTTGAGACAGAGTCTTGCTCTGTCACCCTGACTAGAGTACAGTGGTGTCATCATAGCTCACTGCAACACCGAATTCCTGGGCTCAAGCGATCATCCTGCCTTATCCTTCCAGGTAGCTGGGACTATAGGTGTGCCCCACTATGCCTGGCTAAGTTTTCTATTTTTAGTAGAGACATGGTTTTGGTCTTGAACTCCTGAGCTCAAGCAATCGTGCCACCTTGGCCTCCCAGAATGCTAGGATTATAGGTGTGAGCCACCGCACTCGGCCTAAATTTTATTTAAATGGTATCATAACCTGTAACTCTCATTCATTCATCTTCACTGCTCGATGTTATTGTATGACTATACCACCACTTACTGATTTGTTCTTCTTGAGACAGAGTCTCACTTTGTTGCCCGGGCTAGAGTGCCGTGGTGTCAGCCTAGCTCACAGCAACCTCAAACTCCTGGGCTCAAGCGATCCTCCTGCCTTAGCCTCCCGAGTAGCTGGGACTACAGGCATGCTCCACCATGCCCAGCTAATTTTTTCTATATATATTTTTAGCTGTCCAGATCATTTCTTTCTATTTTTAGTAGAGACGGGGTCTCGCTCTTGCTCAGGCTGGTCTTGAACTCCTGACCTCGAGCAATTCTCCCGCTTCGGCCTCCCAGAGTGCTAGGATTACAGGCGTGAGCCACCACGCCCAGCCTAGTTGATGGAAATTTGTATATAAAGTAGATTTTTTAACTGCTTTCTTGAGATACAATTCACACACCATAGAGTTTACCCATTTAAAGTGTACAAATTGTTGGCTTTATGTATATTTATAGGTTTGTACAACCATCATCACAATCAATTTTTGAACATTTCATACTCAAAATAAAACTCACACACCATGTAGCTGTCACTCCGGGATCCCTCCACCACTTTCCCCCAGCTGCTATCCCTGGGGAACCATTGATCTATAATACTTTCTGTCTCTGTAGATTTGCTTAGTCTGGACATTTCATGTAAATACAATCGTACTGTAGGTGGTCTTTTGTGATTGGCTTCACTTAGCATGATGTTTTTAAGGTTCATCCATGTTGGAGCATGAAGCAGTACTTCATTCCTTTTCATTGCCAAATATTATTCCATTATATTAACGTAACACATTTTGTTTATCCATTTATCAGTTGATGGACATTTGGGTTGTTTCCATATTTTGGTTATTATTAATAATGCTGTTGTGGACATTCATGTCCAAGTTATTGTGTGTACTTATGTTTTCATTTCTCTTGGGTATATACCTAGGAATGGAATTGCTAGATCATATGGTAACTCTATGTTTAACTGTTTGAGGTATTGCTGGACTGTTTTCCAAAGTGGCTGCACCATTTCACATCCCACCAGTAGTGTATGAGGATATATAGTGAATCTTAAAGTCATGCTCTTTCCGATAAGAAG
Organism: Lemur catta; assembly: GCF_020740605.2. Taxonomy (NCBI): domain Eukaryota; kingdom Metazoa; phylum Chordata; class Mammalia; order Primates; family Lemuridae; genus Lemur; species Lemur catta. Next base: position 22,406,244 of record NC_059147.1, on the reverse strand, counting down.
GCAGATGCTTTTGTTTTAATTTCACCTTTTTTTTTTTTTTTGAGACAGAGTCTCACTCTGTTGCCCGGGCTAGAGTGCCATGACGTCAGCCTAGCTCACAGCAACCTCAAACTCTGGGGCTCAAGCAATCCTGCTGCCTCAGCCTCCTGAGTAGCTGGGACTACAGACATGTGCCACCATGCCCGGCTAATTTTATATATATATATTTTTAGTTGTCCAGCTAATTTCTTTCTTTCTTTTTTTTTTTTTTAGTAGAAACGGGGTCTCGCTCTTGCTCAGGCTGGTCTCGAACTCCTGAGCTCAAACTATCCACCCGCCTTGGCCTCCCAGAGTGCTAGGATTATAGGCGTGAGCTACCACGCCTGGCCTTAATTTCACTATTTTAAAAAAACTGAAGTATACCCTTTACGAGGTTGATCTGACACACAAATATGAATCTAAATTGCTCACATATAAAATATGACATGGTAGCTGTGTGAATATCATGCTGTTTTTATTGTTTAATGCCTCATTTATAGACTCCTGAAAAGATGGGTCTTATATCCTGTTCTGAATATTTGTAGGCAAGAACTGTTCAGATTATGGAAAGATAAGAAATGACAAAGAGCAGTCTAGAAAGCAAATGTTCTGAATTAGAGAACAGTGCCCCAGTAACTATCAGAAAGATCATGTCCCATCTAAGGAACGGCACGATGAGAAACTGTTAAATGGTTGGGTGTGGAATGTTAGAAAGATTTGAAAGTACTGTCATGGCAGGGGTGGGACTAATTGTGACTAAACTTTGGTACAAAACTATCATAGGATTCCTTGGAAGTCAATAAACTTCCTTAGAGGGGAAAAAAAGCACAAAACAGAGAATTTCTTTCTGTTAGGGGAGATATCCATTGAAAAATAGAGACAGAGATCTGGAAATAGTGAATCCTGCCGTTTCTGCTATTCTTGCCCCCAAAAAGTAGAGGAGAAACTCCTCATAGTTCAGTGAATAGTTTGGTGAGTTTAAGACCTTCTGGAGAGGCAAGCAAAATGTCAGTTTGCTGCAGCCGCTGATCGTGCACCACGGATTGGGGCTGTCGTGGAACCAGGAGGGATGTACGAGAAGGGTAATTATTCTCCACGAGGCTTTGGCAGCCCAGCTGCAGTTGGGAAATGGAAATGTGTATGTTGGAGGAAAATGGTAAACACTGTGAAATTTAGCAACAAAGGATGTGTTGTCTTTATTAGCTTTCTGCTAATGCTAAATTATAGAGTACAGCTCAAAGGCAGGAAATAAGGAAAATATCTGGGATGGGTGAATTGATCCAGCAGCTCACTGGGTAACAAGAGAGTACTTAAACTTAGAGAAGCATTTGGGAACATTTCCAGCTGTTTTTGCTCTCTCTCTTTTTCTTTTTGTTAACAGATTTATTGAGATAAAATTCATATGGCATATAGTTCACCCATTTAAAGTGTACAGTTCAGTGTTTTTTAGTATATTCGTAGGATTGTATAACCATCATCATAATCTAAGTTTAGAATATTTTTGTCCCTCCTAAAAGAAACTTCATATCTATTAGCTATCATTCCCTATTCTCTCCACCCTTCCCCCAGCCCTAGGCAACCACTAATCTATTTTCTTTTTCTTTCTTTTTATTTCAGAATATTATGGGGGTACAAATGTTTAGGCAACTAACCTATTTTCCATCTCTATAGATTTGCCTATTCTGGACATTTCATATAAATATAATCAAACAATATGTGGTCTTCTGTGATTGGCTTCTTTCACTTAACGTAATTTTTTTAAGAGACAGAGTCTTAATCTGTTGCCCAGGCTAGAGTGCAGTGGCTTGATCATAGCTCACTGTAGCCTCAAACTCCTGGGCTCAAGCAATCCTCCCACCTCGGCCTCCCAAGTAGCTGGGACTACAGGTGCGCACCACCACCCCTGGCTGATTTTTAAATTTTTTGTAGAGACAGAGTCTCGTTCTTGGTCAGCCTAATCTCCATACTTTGCTTCTTCTCTCTACTCTTTCTAGAAGAGGAGTTTTTATAGTCTCCAGCTAGTTGTCATCTTAGTCTGGTGTCTTACTTTGGAGTTTTGGGTCTATTTTATCTTGGCACCTCACTTGACATTTCCAATTTTACATCCTGTGTCACATTCATTATCCCTACTGCCTACCAGGTGGAGTAGCCAGTGTCATCTTTATCTTATACACCACCTCAATCAAACTGTTAATAGTTATCTGATTTTTAAAACCACAGCAGAGTTAGAAGTAACAAATTAGAAGTTAGGCACCATTGCAAGAGAATGCCAGCAGAGAGGAACAAGAAAGGACACCGAAAAACTACCCAAAAAGGGCATCCTAATTTGAAAAGCAAAATATGTTGGAGCTGGTATATTCCGTATACTTTGTTTAAAAAGGAGGGATTGCATATTAGAAATACTTCCTTCTGAAAGCATTAAAATATAAATACATCTTGGCATTTAAAGGAGTAAACCCTCAACTCTATGAAGGAAAATTTTATGACAAGGAACTATGACAAGGGAAGGCCTCCTACAGCCGTATCCCTCATGCCAACAGGGAGTAGAGCAGGTGCTTATTGATAGCTCTGGTGGGCCGGGGGGAAAGTTCTCCATATACAGGTGTATATGTAGGTACAGTTGAATTGAATTGAAAACTTGGCATAGCCACTTTTTCTTCATCTGCATAAATAATTCTCATTTCTATGTATTAAATATGTACCCTACACCTGGTAAATTATCTAAATCAAAAAGGGAATATGCAGCTCAGATAGCTCTGAGTCCAGAGGTTCCCTTCTCTCCCCTCTGACTCTGCCGGGGGCCAATCCCTAGAATGTGTAAATTCTTTTGTCCTCCCTGGTATGAGAGGGATTAATAAGGTGTTTCTTTGTCTACAGAGGTGAACAGAGGCCTAGACTCTACAGAGATCAGTTCTGGGTAGGACAGGGCAAGACAAGTGCAATTCTTTTTTTGTTTGTTTTTTGAGACAGAGTCTTCCTCTGTCACCCCACTAGAGTGCAGTGGCGTCATCACAGCTCACTGCAGCCTCATACTCCCAGGCTCACACAATCCTCCTGCCTCAGGCTCCCAAGTAGCTGGGACTATAGGCATGTGCCACCACACCTGGCTAATTTTTTCTGTTTTTAGCAGAGACGGGGTTTTCCTCTTGATCAGGCTGGTCTGGAACTCCTGAGCTCAAGTGATCCTCCCACCTCAGCCTCTCAGAGTGCTAGATTACAGGTGTGAGCCACTGCGTCCAGCCTGAAATTCTCTTTTATTTGGACATTTTCTTGCTCTTAAGGGGACTGGCCAAATTCTGAAATGGGGAGAAAACGTTCCCCTTTAGTATTCTTCACAACACTTGCCCAAGACTCCTCCTAAAAGCAGAAGCAATGTTAGCATGGGAAAGAGTAGAAGATACTTAATTAGTTTATTTTCTACATTCTCATTTCCATTTTATCTCTCTGTTTCCAGATTCAGGGAATCTCGACTTTAATTATCCAAGTCTTTTTCCCCATCTAATCTTAATGAATTTCTAATTACAGTGACTGTCAGATTGGCCGTTTGACTCCTCTTTCTGAATTTTAAATTAGATTTGCAGAGTAAATTCAAATCTTGGAACTGGAAGGAACTTTAGAAACAATTTAGGGTAACCCCTCCTTTTTCTAAAAATAAACTTTATTTTTTAAGAGCAGTTTTAGGTTCACGGGAAGATTGAGTGTAAAGTATAGAGGGTTCCCAAGTACGCCCTGTCCCCAGACAGCCTCCCTGACTCCCCACATCCCACGCCAGAGTGGCACGTTTGTTTCAGTTGATGACCGACATACACATCAATATGATCCAAAGTCCATGGTTTATATTAGGGTTCACTCTCGGTGTTATACGTTTTATGGCTTTTGACAGATTAACCCCTCATTTTATAGTAAAGCAAACTAAATCCAAAAGATTGTGTGAAGTGACTTGTTCCAAATTATACAGCCAGTGACTGGCAGAGCTAGTCTAGTCTCTCCTTCTCTCTCTCACTCTCCTTTTCTGTGTTAAGAAAAGATATTTGCACATGGTGCAAATTTAAGAAGCACAAAGGCTTTATAGTGAAAAGTTAGTCTCTTTCTCACCTTGGCCTCTCCTTAAAGGCAATCATTTTTTTCTGGAAATTTCCATGTATAATTGAACTGTGACCCTGAATTATAATGCAAGCAAAGGACCAAAAGAAGTATCCTTCAAAGCCGTGGGAGTTGCAGTTGTTAGCTTGCTAGCAGGGCTCAGACTGTGGTATAGTGCAGTAGAAAGCGCCTGGACCTAAGAGCCAGGCAGACCTATGTTGGAATCTGGCTCCTAAGTTGACTGTCCCTGTGGATTTATTTATTTATTTTTTTGAGACAGAGTCTTGCTCTGTTGCCCGGGCTAGAGTGCCGTGGCGTCAGCCTAGCTCACAGCAACCTCAAACTCCTGGACTCAAAGTGATCCTTCTGCCTCAGCCTCCCGAGTAGCTGGGACTACAGGTACTCGCCACCACCCCTGGCTAATTTTTGGCTTCTATTTTTAGTTGCCTAGCTAATTTTTTCTATTTTTTAGTTGCCCGGCTAACTTCTATTTTTAGTAGAGACAGGTCTCATGCTTGCTGAGGCTAGTCTCGAACTCCTGACCTCAAGCGATCCTCCCGCCTGGGCCCGCCAGAGTGCTAGGATTACAGGTGTGAGCCACCGTGCCCAGCCTCCATGTGACTTTAGGTAACTTATTTAACACTTGAGTTGTGGGGATGAAGTAAGGTAACTTTTGGTAGGTTCATAGCATACTGTAGCACATAAGTGCTCAAAAAACTGTCAATTCCCTTTTGGTTCACGGAAACTCGTTTTTAAAAAGATTGTTTTTATGCAATATGTTCTGAAAACATGCATAGTGCAAAATACTTGCTATATTAGGTAACTTGCCTTGTTCTTTTTCTTCTCACAAGTCTTAATTACACTCAGCAAGTACACTAGAAGTTCTGGAACACTACTATCAAAAGGATCACTGTAATGTTTTAGAAGGGAGTAATTGACTAGTTTAATCTTTAATAGGGGTAAAATCAAGTTCCAGCCTGTACTGAATTTCAGTGTTAGGATTCAGTCACCTTGATTCCAAATAGGACTGTCATGTTCTATTTCCACAAATGTATTAATACGTCCCTGTAAAACATTGGTCCCCAACCTTCTTGGCACCAGTTTCATAGAAGACAATTTTTTCACAGACTAGGGCAGGGGTGGGGTGGGGATGGGAGGGGCATCACCGCCTCAGCTCCACCTCAAATTATCAGGCTTTAGATTCTCATAAGGAGTGTACAACCTAGGTGCCTTACATGCACAGTTTACAGGGGGGTTCGTGCCACCACTGATCTGGCAGGAGGCGGAGCTCAGGTGGTGATGTGAGTGATGGGGAGGGGCTGTAAATACAGACGAAGCTTTGCTCACTCACCTCCTGCTGTGCAGCCCTGTTCCTAGCAGGCCACAGACCGGGACCAGTCCACAGCCCAGGGGCTGGGGACCACAGCTATAAAAGATAAAGCCATAAATTAAGAAAATAATTTCATTTACAATAGCATCAAAAAAATAACAAAACATTTAGGAGTAAATTTAACATTTGCATGAGGCTATGTATTTTACAGAATACATAACATGAATTATCTTAATTGGTCCTTATGCTAATAGCTTAATGCCCTATATTATAAATGAGAAAACTGAGATCGAGAGAGGTTTAAATGTCTTATCTGTGTTAACTCACATAATGTGATTTTTGGGCAATCACAAAGGTGGCAGAGACAAAATTCCCACCCCAGTTTCCTGCCTCCTGACTTCCTGGTGCTCTTTCATCTCCTCTGCAGTGGTCTCTAAGGGGCGTGCTTAACAACAGAGTGAAAATCTATGAGATGAGAAATGGAGCATGTGAGGACCCCTTTTTGTTTTGTTTTGTTTGCTTTGAAACAGAAACCTATGTTTATTCCTAGTGCTTTTGTCCATTTTTATTCCTCTGAGTTTTTTTTCTTTCTCTTTTAAATTTCTAGTTAATCCTTCCAGAGAAATTCCATCCTCCAGATATTAAAGATAGTTGCCGTACAAGCCAATATAAAATCCAGCCTTCTTTTGTTCCGCCTGCTTTCCCTTCCGTGGCTGAAGTTCTGTGATTCTGTTCTGTTAATTAGCACTGATCGAATAGTCTCTAGCTACAGCTTTAAAAAAAAATGTAAATGCACAAGGCATTGTAACTTCCTCACAATAATAGAGCTTTTGGGAAAACAAACAGCAGTCTACTTTGTTCATTTATTCTTTGATTCAGTCAGTCATAAAAGCATTTAAAAAGTACCTACTGAATGCAGATACTTTGCCAGGTTTACACATACAGAAGTGTTTAAGAGCCAACTGATGCCTTCAAGGAGCTCCCAGTCAAGACAAAGAGTTCCAGCAGTGTGTGATTCCTAGTTAAGAACATCCAGAAACATGAATCTATTTTTTGTTGTAGAGCAGTCCTCCAAGCTTAGATGAAGGATTGTGAAGCTTAACCACAGACGCCTCATATCGTGCTGGATCTGTGAGAGAAAGCCAACATGCAGTCAGAAAGGAACAAGGAAATCCTTGCAAAGGAATGAGGAAATCCCCAGACTGGGTCGCTGGTACCAGTCTGTAGCCTTGTCTGATTGTTCTGAGCCACTGTGGTTATCACGGATCCATAGTGGCCTCTTATTTTGCCCCTCAGCTCTTCCTTTGTGTTTATATTAGAAAAACCACAGGTAGATAAGGAAGTTCAACTTCTCCTCAAAGCACCCTTTCACTTACCCTCATGCCAGACAGTTGAAAGGATACCTTCAGAGTCTGTCTCTCCCTTCCCTGCTTCAGCTTTCCCCGCTCTCAGTACTTTGTTTGGTGATCGTTAGTTGTACAGCTGTCGCAAGTAACCAGAAAACCTTTCAGCTAAACAGGATTTCATCTTTAAAGCACTAACTTCAGGACTGGACAGATGAACAGAAAGCATGTGACAAAGGGTTAGAAATTTGTTACATCTTGGTCAAGTTGAAAGTTCAGTTGTCTCAAACTTTTTTGCAGGAGTGGTTAATTTTTTCCAACTAGTCTTATATCTTAATGACTGAGGTACCAAGAGGGTCTAAGGAAAATGAGCAAACTTGCAGTCAATCTGACTTCCTTGTTTTACAGGAAACTGACCCTCAGAGAAGTCAATTGACTTGTGTTAAGTCACACAACTGGTCAGTGGAAATATTTACAAATAATCCTATGTGAGGCATACCCAACAGTTATACTGTTTAAAAAGGAAACTTTCAGTGATATGCTTCTTAGATACATTTTTCCTATAGGTAGAAATAATACATGAAATACTGGATTGTGTTTAAAGGGAGGTAGATTTGGGCTCAGTACAAGGAAGAATTTACTCTTAGTGTTGGAAGGGAGGTGACAGTCGTGTATGTATCGAGGAGAAGACATTGAAATTGTTTGGGATATCATAGAAAAAAATCATTTATCAAATTGAACCAAAAGGAGACCTTATCTCTAAATCTTTCCACTTTGGGGGGAAAAAAAACCCTCCTGTGTCTGTGTTCCTATCTGTGAACTTATTAGTTGGTGAATTGATAGGGGTTATTCTTAATTTTTCTCTTTCTCTTTCTACATGCTCTCACCTTCATCACTATCCCTTTAACCTGTTTTATTTTTCTTCTTAGCACTTGTTGCTACCTGAGATCATATAGTTACTGTTTGTTGCCTGTCTCCCTGACTAGAATGCAAGCTCCTTTGAAGCAGATACTTTGTTCACCGCAGCGCCACACACCCACACACGTAGGAGCACATAACTGGCACTCAATAAACATGTGCTGAGCCTTTATATAAAAATAAATAATACGTATGTATCAATAGCTTTACAATTTTTTTAATATAAAAATAGTGCTTGTTTCTTGTAAGCAAATATAGAAAAGTGTAAGGAAGAAGAGAAAAAAAATTGGAGGAATTTATCAACAGCAACATATACCCCTGAGCAACGTGCTCGATTGAGTTTTTGTTAGAGTTTGAAGTGCTGTGGCCCTATCAAGCCAATAAGTAATGGAACTTTAGTTCCATTTATGTTTTGTTGTTTTTTATTTTTGAGGGTTTTTGTTTTGTTTTACAAAAGATGCCGGTAAGGAAGGATGGCTCTGCAGGGATTACCTCTGAGAACACAAGTTCCAGAGCCAAACAATAGGCCCTTACGTTATCTGGGGGAATCTATTCTTTTACCTCCTGCAATTGGTGATATCGTAATTAGGCCTGCGTATTACTTCTGAACACCGCTGTACAAGGCACTTCACTCAGCCGAGCTTATGGAGATTAGATCATGCACAGGAAGCTGGTTCCACACAGGAGTCAGGAGGCTTAAGGGGTGTGAAAAATTAGAGTTAATTTAAAGGGACAAGGTTCTCTGGAAAAGCAAAGAGATTTTTCCAGCTTGTAAAAGTGCCTCCATAACATTTAGTTTCCCATAAACAGCACTGATTTCTACCTCAAAATTCTTTTTACAAGAAAGAGCCTCTTAAAGCTTCCCTTCCCTCATCTTTAAAATAGGGCTGCTAATACCAACTTGGTGAAAATGTTATAATTTTAATGAGCTCTTTAAAGAATCTCACATAGTACCTGGAAGGTAAAAAATCTCGCATAGTTCTTGAAACATGTACTAAGGGCATAATCACTGTCAGTGCCCCTTCTTTTTCCTTTTATCATTATTACTGTCCATACTATCAGATTTTAATTAGATTATTACAACAGAATTACATTTTGAATTCCTGTTGGGTTTGATTGGAGTTTTGAATAACACTTTGCCCTTCTTAAGATACTTTATCTGCTTTAAATTATTATTTTCATTATTATAATTGGTTTACTTGTTTTATTCTTCCTGTACATCACAAGCAATACAAGGGTTAATGATTCTTACTCATTTTTATATTCACTGCAATACCTAGAACAGTGCTTTGAATCCAGTGAGTGTTCAGTAACAGATTGCTGAATTGAATGCATTTGTGCTAGCCTTATTGAAAGGTACAAATAAAATATGTAACATAGTTATTGTTAATAAAAGTCAGCATCCTCACACATTTAACCATGTAAAAGCCAGCACAGATCTAGGTGCACAGTGTAATTTCTTTGAAGACTTATTGAATTGAAGGGAATAGGACATACCTGCCTGGCAGTCGCATCTTAAGAGTGCTATGTTTTGGGTTTTGTTTTGTTTCAAATCTAGTTTTAAGTTTTTTTATTTGGTACTAATGGTCTCTTAGTTTTTAATAGCAGGGCCTTCAGCAGTAGTATGGTTAATGCATAGACAAATAATAGGCAGATGAGGGGACTCAGATAGCCAAAAGTAGGGAAAGAAGAAGTCAGAAAATGGGTTAATTTACCCATTGTAGGCAGTTCTTCCGGCTGCACACACGAAAGGCTGCTGCTCCAGTACAGCCCCTCTGTTTCAGCCTAACTGCCAAACTCAAATGGTTTCATCGCCATATCCGAATACATCCTTAGAGCTATTAATAAAAGTGTGCACTTTAGTAGGAGGATATTGCTTATGATAAGATGCTTAGCCCTGCTAAGTGTCTAGTGTGTGATTGCCATTGCTCTGGCCTTACAGTCATGGTATTTCTCACCGTTCCCTTTTCCCTAGGTGTACGTGGTGGGGAATGAACCTTTGACAGTTCTGGTGGATTCCCTGCTTCCAGTCCTGGGAGTGCTCTTTCTTCTCTACTGTTTTACCAAGCAGAGTGTGTCTCACATAAGGTAAACCATCAAAGGAACCTTATTCATTTATAAATAGAATCTTATTTGTTTATAAATTGTGAAGTCTTGCTTGTTGTTTTTGTTCTTATTTTGAATATAAGACTTATGCCACTTTAAAATTATTTCCTTTCAAAATCAGGAAACCACTGGAATCTTCTTATTCTGTTCATCTTGAAAAGAAACAGAAGTCTGTAGATAGCAGGGGATTGGATATGGTTTTTAGAATGACTCCTCAACCTGTGTCCTAGACATCAGAGACGAAATCTCTGTTGACATGTGTAAGCATGCCACTGTTTGATCAGTGAGAAATACTGCAATTACGTGTCTAGAAAGGAGGAAATAGGGGAGGGATCATAATGACCTTGTGAGGAGTTATAAAACAGGTTTGAGAAATCTGGATCTGAATGCAGCACATTGTAATTTAGCCTGGGATTTGGTGTTAGTGATGAAGGGTGTTGTTTAGAAAGAAGAGATTTCTTAGTCATCCAGAAAGTACTCTTTTATAATAGAATTTAAGTAGGACTCATTTTGTATTAGCTCTATTTTCGCAGTAATTTATTTTGTTTCTTCTTCCAGGTAAGAGTTTATATCCTATCTAAGGTCCTACAGAATTCCGATTTTTGACGTTTGGAAATCCCCACATGTAATCTGATATACAATAATAGTGCCTTCTTTGCAGGGTTATTGTGAAGGCTAAATATGCATGAAAGGAGTGGTCTCCAGCCTTTCTGGCACCAGGGATGGGTTCCCTGGAAGACACTTTTCCACCGATGGCAGGGGGTGTGAGGCTGAGCTCAGGTGGTGACACAAGTGATGGGAAGCGGCTTAAATAGGGATGAAGCTTTGCTCGCTTGTCCGCCGCTCACCTCCTGCTGTGCGGCCCGGTTCCTAACAGACCATGTGTGGGTACCGGTCTGTGGCCTGGGGGTTGGGGACCATAGCATTACAGTGTTTAGCACAGTCCTTGCCAAATAGAAGGCTCACTAAGTGGTAGCTATCATTGCTAAGTGGTAAAGGAGAACATTCAGTCTTGCATGTTATTTAAAGCTTTTGTATTCCCTTTGGCTCTTCACCTTTGGGGTAGCACCTCATGTAGCCCACAGCCACAATGGCAGTGACAGGAGAGAATGCAGTGGGAGGTGGAGGCTATGCATATGTGACTTTGGATACAAAGGACAGTCCATGTAATAACGCTTATTTTAGTTTTAAAGCCCAAGTCCTCATAGTGCTGTCATATCCTCATCAGAGACTGACAGGGAAGATGTGAACACTGATTCTGTTCCTCTCCTAGTTGATGGGCACAGAGAGAGGAGTGGTGAGGAATCAGCAGCATTTTCTTGGTACACTGTTTTTTGGTCACCAGCTATTGGTTCCACTGATAGTAGATGATTGGTCTCTATGTACACTTTCTTTCACCGTGCTTTACCAAAGGCAGCAGTACACTTGGAATTAAAAAAAAATCACATGGGGCTCATGCGGCATATCAGGGTTGCTTCTGAGCCAAGGATTAGTCAGTCACTCATTGAATTTCAGGATATTTGCATTCTGAAATTCACAAGAAGCATACTTTCCACTCCTGCGTCTCAGTAGTAGGGGATCGTGCCAGCATTTAGAATGCAGTGGAACCTGACAGTCTCTTTTTTTGTGTTAGCTTGTTAGATACGTAGAGTGAGATGACAGGCTCATTCATAACTGCTTTTTCTGCCAGGTCACTTTGCCAAGAGATCTTATTATGGATTCTGGGAAAGCTGGAAAGGAAGAAGGCAATTGCCAGCCTGAAAGGATTTGCAGGGTTGGACAAAGCTGTGCCCTCTCTCCATTCTCTGTGTCAATTTAGAGCCGCCACTCATGGTGGCATTATGGTTACGGTCAAAGAGGCCATTAGGTGAGTCCACCCATCCGTTACTGTCTGTCTCTTCTATTTTCTACTCGAAAGGCCATTCTGCAACTCAACCACTAAGGGGCGCTGATAGAAAAGAAACCAGAAACTTAAGCAGCCCAGGCACTTGCTATTTATAATCTCTAAATGAAATGTGAGCCTTAAATAATCCTCCAGGTTTTTTTCCAAGATGCCAGCTAATAGTAGGTACAATTTACTGGAGCCTCAGAGCTTTGCATCACAACAGGTCTTTACCAGGGAATCAGAGTAAAAGGCAGACCCGTGTTCCCCCTTAACACCATAATAATCCAGTTCTCCTTCTGACTCTCAAAATGGTATATGTGTGTTCATAGTCAGACTTATTCCCAAGGGAAATTTTCTGACAGTTATATTTTATGATGGGGATTTGTTTCTCACAGGGATCGATTAGAAAGTGCTTAATAAATGTTAGTGGAGTGGGTAATTTATTTCTCCGACATCTCATAGGTGTATATTTTAACACGTTGACTGCCATAGGAGTTGTGTTTAACTCAGGCTAGTTTTGAGTCCGGGGCCTCATGAAGCAAAACTCTGCAGGTGGTTCGTGAAAATCTTACTTGTTGCTGTTCTTATTGTTACAATTAGTATTGACAGTTTAATTCTAAAAATGTGGATTGCATTGCGTATAACTCACGCACAGAAAATAATAAAAAATGAATTAGGCCAGGCAGAGTGGCTCACGCCTGTAATCTTAGCACGCTGGGAGGCCAAGGCAGGATTGCTTGAGGTCAGGAGTTCCAGACCAGCCTGAGCAAGAGCGAGACCCATCTCTACTAAAAATAGAAAAAATTAGCTGGGTGTGGTGGCACGTGCTTATAGTCCCAGCTACTCAGGAGGCTGAGGCAGGAGGATGGCTTGAGCCCAGGAGTTGGAGGTTGCTGTGAGCTAGGCTGACGCCACCCACTTTAGCCCAGGCAACAGAGCAAGACTGTCTCAAAAAAAAAAAAAAATTAGAAAGGATCATTTTGTTTTAATAAAACACTGAGGTCCCAGGGAAAAAAATTTTTTTTCTGATGTGGCAGTCAATGTGTTAAATGATTTCCACTTTCTGGGTGATCCGTGTAGGATGTTTCACCTGAGAACGTAAATTCCTGTTGATCATAGCCCACACAGTACTTAACTGGTGGCAGCTGCTCTATTTGGATTTCACATCACGTTCAAAGTGTTGCTGTTTGTTGAAGTGTTCAAATTTAATTTTATGTTCATGGTTAACTTTGGCAAAGTTTTCACACACCCTCTCAAGATGATGGACTTGAAGAAAATAGAAAAACACATAGCTACAAACAGAATTATCAGAGCTAGACCCTGACTCAAAAAAAAAAAAAAAAAAAAAAAAACCACTTTGGAATGGGTTTTACCTGGGACCAATTTAGTGACTATATAATTTTACAGTATCTAACTTAATAATTATAACTTACTGCTATCTTAATAAATCTCTAGTACGCTTCTTAGTGCATATATGTCAAAATCCACACTTCTTATTGAAACTATAATTTCTCTTCATAGTAGGAAAAGAAATGAATAGGCCATGATTCAATGAATCTCTGTCCACTGCCAGAAGCAATGGGTCTTTAACCTGGGGTCTCTGCATGGACTTCTAAGGGTCTAAAATCCTCTTGAAATTATATACACAAAAATGTTTTTTATGCACACATGGATTTTTCTGAAAATAGGGTACATAGCTTGTTTCCAAAAAGTTGACAACCACTTCACCAGAGAAGAGTGTGTGTGTGTCTGTGTGTGTGTGATTTTACCATTTGTTCTAAATGTCCTGATAGTCCCCCAAGGCCAGGGTCAAGGTCTGTATCACCACTTACCTTTCATTCTACCCTTCTGCCCAGTGCCAGTTATCCATTAAAAGTTTGATTAAAGAAACTCCATAGGAACAGCTTAGATTTAGATCATCCAGAGTTTTTACTTTTCTGGAACTAAATATAACTATTTGGAATTGACTCTTTATCAGTGAAATTTTAAGAGTGAATATTAATAAAATGGTGCTTCTTAAGATAATTGTTGCCATGTCTTTTTAGGAGTATTTGAACATAGTATTAATACTTCATTTTGATGATCAGGATGGTTCACAGTAACTTAGAAGTGTTGTTTATACATTTCAACTTTTCTTCTAACACATAATGTGGTGGAGAAAACATGACTGATCTGAAGGACTCTGGTAGATTCTGGGATAATATAGGAAATAATCCTAAGCTAAATGTATAGGTTATTCATTCTACTAGAGGAGTATGAAGGCCATGTTACTAGTGAACTGACAAATTGAGACATCCTGCCCAGTGAGACGGTCTGCCAAATTGACTTTAATAATTGTACTTTTCAATGAGATGAAACAACATCTGTCATTTTTCAATTTAGTCTGAAAAAAATTTATTTCTGTGATCACAAAAGCCATGTATGTTCTTTGTATAATACAAAAACACATAAAGAGGAAAACAAAAAAATCAACCACTATCCTGTTCACTGTTTATATTGTTTTAGTGTCTTGCTTTTTAGTACACCTTCTATGCCTTTGTATTTGTTTACATGATATGGTATAATAATATTGTGTCTTTGTCTCTTCACTTACCAGATGCAGTTAACACTAAAAGCCATAGCACATCTTGAGAAGTTTCTTGTTTTTTTTGCAGTAATCATAGCACTGTTTCAGCCAAATTTTATTACTTGGCAATCACATTCGACCTACTCATTTTTCTGAACTTTCATGCATTTTCTTATCTCAACTAATTGATTCATATTAGTTGAAATTGACAGTATCTCCGCCCATGATGATTGTGTCTTTTTCCACTGCCCATAACCCTTCAGGGGCTCATCAGAAAAAAGTCGAAGTTCCTTTGAATGACATCCAAGGTCCTGCATGATCTGACCTCATTTTGCAGCCTTCTCTTTTTCTGTTATTCCTCAGGAACCAGAATATCTGTATACAATTTATACTGTAACTTCTCCTTCCTTTTGCAACTAATGAAATAATAGTAATTTTTCAACAACCATCTTTTTAAAATTTATTTTATTTTATTTTTATTTTGAGACAGAGTCTTACTCTGTTGCCCTGGCTAGACTGCAGTGGTGTCATCATAGCTCACTGCAACCTCAAACTCCTGGGCTTAAGTGATCCTCCTCTCCTAACCTCCTGAGTAGCTGGGATTATAGGCATGCACCACTGTAGCTGGCTAACATCCATCTTAAAAGTCACTGTCTTCATGAATCTTTCCCTGTTTGAGCAACTAACCATGTAGGACATAATAGCTTAGTTTCTTAGAATAAATACTTTTTCAGCATGGAGAAAGAGAAAAATAAGTTAAACAGATTTTTTGAGATCTTTCTAATGATTAACTGTATGGAAATTACAAGTTAATTTAGAAGATTGTTGTGGGGTTTGAAAAATACATATCTCTGGGTGACACTGCCAAGATAAATCTTACCCTGCATTGCAGTGATGAAGATGAAGATGAAGCCCTATACCAGAAAGTGTCCTCAGAGCAGGGCCAGGTGGAACATCTTGGGGACTTGTTGTCCCACTGCCAGGAATGTGGTTTGGCAGGAGACTTCTTCATCTTCTGTTTGAAGGTGAGAACTACATATAGTTCCTGATCAGCTTTATTCAGGGGTAGTTCCAGGAGACCCTTCAAATTTTCATGGCATTCATAATTTTTGGTCCTAAAATTTAGGTCCTAAATCAGGGAAAACAATCAGAGGACATGCAGGAATTTATTTTTTAGTAGCCTCGGGTTGGTAAAAAGAAGAAATTTATCTTCAGTAGTATTCATGTGGTCTAACTACTTTCCAAGGTGACCGGCACTGAAGTAGAGATGAACAATGGAGAACTGTTGTCCTATGAAAGGGTTAATCTTTGCTGCATGTTGACAGTAAGAACTCTTTTGAAGTTAATAGCAGGTTTTACAGCTATAGAGTAATCCCTTATCCTTTCTGACTGTTGTTCTGTCAGGTATTTGGAAAGGAGATTTAGCAATTCTGCCTCCCTCATTTCATTTTGTAGCCACTTTGAAACCTTTTCTGGGTTTGTTTCTTAGAGCAGAGTGGTTGTGCTTCCTTTTGCCCTCATCTCCAATGGTAACTTGTATAACTTGTACCCAATAATGTTACTCCTTATTTGCACTGTCTGGTATCATATGGTGGTGACCTCCAGCTCTGCATTCTCCACTCTTTCCCCTAAATAAAGTGTCTGCTCTAGGAGACTGTGGAGATTAAGGTTGTATGGGTATCGGAGAATGCAAGGAAGGAAACAGGGCTAACACTTCTAGAACTTAAAGCAGGGGACACTTCTGATGCTTTCTTTCTTCCTTGTTCACATCCATCCCCATGCCCAGCCACGCATTCTAAATGACATTTCAAGGGGATGTGCTCTTAATTTCATACTTTTTAAAAAAAAAAATGTTTAAAAAACTAATAAATCAAAGGGCTTTGTTCTGAAAGAGGGTATCTCTACCTTGGCACTGTTGACATTTTGGACTAGATAAATTTTTTCTCGTGGGGAGGCTGCCTTGTTCACTGTAGCAGCATCCCTGACCTCTGCTAACTAGATTACTCTCCAATTATGACAACCAAAAATGTCCCCAGACATTGTGAAATGTCCTCTGGGAGCAAAATTGCCCAGGTACAGTCGAGCACCACTGCTCCAAACCGTCAGTTACTTTGGTAAAGCCCTAATTATTTGTTTGGAAACTTAAGGTTTTCATTTCCCAAGGAAATTTACAACATTGAAGTGGAGATGAAAAGCCTACCAAACCCACGGTAATAAATTATCGATTAGTAGAAGTTTAGTTCTAAATATCTTAGAGGAAAAGTGTTGTAGTACCAAAGGCATCATATGGCCTCTAATAGGAGTTTGAGAATGTGAGGTAGTCTGAGGTCTCAGTTCAAGGAAAGCTATTGATAGAGATCATAAAAATATTGATAAAGTAAGAAGTCTGTCAAACTAGTTCTTTGTGTGTATGTTTTTTATTGTGAAATTTTATTTTTTTAATTTTATTTATTTCGAGACAGAGTCTTACTCTGTTGCCCTGGCCAGAGTGCAGTGGCATCGTTATAGCTCACTGCAACCTCAAACTGCTGGGCTCAAGCGATCCTCCTGCCTCAGCCTCCCGAGGAGCTGGGACCGCAGGCATGCGCTACTACGCCTGGGTAATTTTTCTGTTTTTTGCAGAGACAGGTCTTGCTCTTGCTCAGGCTGGTCTCAAACTCCTAACCTCAAGTAATCTTCCGCCTCAGCCTCCCAAAGTGCTAGTGTTATAGGCATGAGCCACTGTGACCAGCCTTATTATGAAATTTTAAAATTTCAAGTACATGGTATCATACTGTATATACTATTCTGCAATTTACATTTTTCACTGAACAGTATTTTTGAGATCTATCTATATTGATATCCATATAGATCTAGTTCATTTATTTTAACTGCTGTGATATAACAAATATATCACAATTTATTTTGTTATTGCTGGGCATTTAGCTTGTCTCCAATTTTGAGCTAATATAAGTAATGCTGCAACAAAAACAGGCTATTTCTTTAAATATGCATTTCAAATAGAGTTTTCTAGCTATGTTTGTGAAGGCCTTAGTACTGCTGGCTTTTCCTTTATTTTTTTCTTTCTTGCCATGCTTGTAGGAGTTGACTCATGTGGCCATGGAAAATGAAGCAGAGTTAAAAACTAAGCCTTTCTCCAACAAAAGCCTCTTGGAATTAGAGCAACACCAGACTCTTCTTGTGGAAGGCCAGGAGCGGAAGTTGCTTGTCCTGCAGCTGGTGGCTCTTCTGTGCGAGAGAATGTCCGAGCAGATATTCACAAATATCACTCAGGTCAGTGGTTGCCACATCCTGGACCCCAGCCTGGTGGTATTTTTCTATTTTGGTTTCTGTACATTCTTTCCAAAAAATGTTCAAAAATGTTGCTCAGAGTATGGTTTGATGAAAACAGCATTAGTATTTCCTGGAATGCAGGTTAAACATGGAAGTAACTGAGCCTACCCCAGGCCAACTGAATCCAAAACTTTCTTAGGTCCTGGCAATCTGCGTGTTCAACAAGCTCCTAAGGTGGTTGTCCTGCACATAACACTTTAAGAACTGTTTTAAATATTTTTATTTTCTATCACAGTGGTTTTTAATTTTGGATGTAAATAAAATTATCTGGGATCTTTTTCAAAATATTGATACCCAGCCCACTTTTAGAGATTCTGATTCAGCATGTCTGCATTAGAGCCTGGGCATCTTTCTCTTTTTAAAGCTCCATGGATGATTCTAATGTGTATGAAAAGTTGAGACTAATTAGAAACTCAAATTTGGGAAAAAAATCACTAATGATAGTAAGAGCACTTTGAATTTTATAGGTGTTCTAACTCACAGCGTATCCCTACAATATCCTGTGAAGTTTTAAGATGTTTTAAAGAAATGCTTTCAGGGTGGTATAACTCTGTGAATCAGTCCCTGAATTGTATTGGCTCAGACATTATTTTTACCACCTTTTAAAAACATCAGAAATAAAAGTAATAAAGCAAAGGCAGTGTGGTCACCATATTTTACCACTTTACCAGAATTTAATGTTGCTCGGCTGGTGAATAGTCAGTTGTAAGATGGTATGATTGTCACGCTTAAATCCGATTCTCCAGCTCTTTGTATCGTCGTCATTGTCATCAGCCTTCGGGTGTTGCTAAGCAGCATTTCACTATAGCTCCTGCTGAGAAAATTTGCAGCTGCCTGTCAGCTCTGACTTATCGTGCCTGTTTAATGAGAATTATGTTCATGATTTCTTTCCTGGCCTCTTATTCCTTCAGTTCACTGACCCTGTGTTACTCAGTAGGGTGATTTGTTTCTCCTACATTTATATCTGTTCCCTGAAGACTTTCATCCAGACCTTATGTCTTTGTCTGAGGATGCTAGTTGGAAGGGGAAATGGTCTAAAAACTGATATGACTTGAGCTTGTGCAATTATCTCCCTTTACTCCTAATTAAGGAACAATGGTTCAGGCTGCTACAAAAATGATTTGTCCCATTAAAATTATCCTTCAGCTAAGGTTAAAATGTAGCAGGACAAAAAGAGCCACAGAGCCACAAGGAAATATTAAATTGCATTTCGTAATCTTGCTCCTAGTGGTAATATTGGTGTATTATTTTGAAACACACACACATATGGATAAAAAAATAAGTTATCAGTAATTTTGTTAATATTAGGAGTCAATATTTTGAGCATAAAAAAGAGTTATAAAATAGAGAACTAGAGTAAAAACTCTATAATTTTTTTTTTTTAAGAGATGGGGTCTCTCTGTGTTGCCTAGGTTGTACTTGGACTCTTGGGCGGAAGCAATCCTCTTGCCTCAGCCTCCTGAGTAGCTGGGATTACAGGCGCATGTTATCATGCCTGGCTTAAAACTCCATAATATTGAATACTTCAGTTGGAAGTATTAGTATGAAGTTAAGATTTATTTTTCTCTTTTTAAGACATATTATAGATATTTCCTAGGTCAAAGACAACCCAGTAGCAATAAGCATCCTTAGTGCCAGATTATAGTTTCTAAATACCATTTTCTACTAAAAGAATTCAAAGCTCTTTGGAGTAAAGGTTGATGTGAGGTCTGGGGCAAGAGTCAAACATCATAAGCCTCTAGGTATCTTGTGATGCCTTAATGCAAGGAAGCTACTGAGATTAGTGGGGTCATGTCAGTACCACTCAGGAGCCATCGTGAAGCGGCTCCTATTGGCCATAGTCATTAGAAAGAATAGATCATTAGAAAGAATAATGTCTGCAATGGATTGAAACACAGATATCAAAATCTGAGTCAAAATAATAAAAAAAAAAACAACCCTCATTGGACATCTTTGGAGATTGCTAGGGGATCAGTTCACTATTTGTAAATTGATAAATAAAGGGGAAGAATAGAGCATTTGTCTTGTCTTTCCTATGGGAACTGTATTTCAGTGCAACCAAATAGTCAATGAAAGAAAATTTTTCTTTACAGGAGAATCACAGGTAAAAAAAAATTCAAAAAGAATACTAGAAAATTACATTTTGCAACCCTCTAATGAAATAACGGATCTGGTAACATCATAATTTCTGCCCAAACCATAGGATGGACTTTGATGGAGTACTTTATAGTGAAGGTATTAGGGCCAAAATGCCAAAGCCAACTGATTGATACTTTCCCCCCCAATATTTTATTATGAAAAATTTCAAATTTGAAAGAATTTTATGGTGAATACCTGTATACCTACCACCTAGATATTTCCATCAATCTTTTATTATACTTGCTTTATGACATATTTATCCATGTTTTCATTCTTCTATCCATCTCATTTTTAGAACATTTCAGTGTCAATGTAGATATCAGTATATGTCTCCCTAAATATTTCAGCATGGAGTGATCTTATGTCATCATCATCGTAAGTGGACAAGCAGATATTAAATGCTCTCTGATGTAATGCAGTAGGAAGTATGCAGCACCATTTGGGAAAGATTCTTACAGAGAAAAAACAAAAAACTTGAACCTGAACCTAATCAAGGAAATTCAGGGGATAGAGGAGAAAGTTAAACAGTGCCATGAGGAAGCAATCGGCTAAATCCAGAATGTGGGAAATTCTGCAGTACAAGTGACCCAGCTTCATCAAATAAATGGCATAATAAAGAAGCTGGATCCTGATTCACACAAACCAATTATATGAAGACATTTTTGCAATGGTCATGAACCACTGAGTAGAAAATATTGAGGAATTCTTATTGGCTGTAATCATGGTATGTTAGTTATATAAAAAATAAATCTCCTTATCTGTTAGAAATACATGTTGAAGTATTTATGGGTAAAAGATTAAATATTCAGTGAGGTGGGTTGGGAGATGGCACATTAGTACGTGTGATGGTGCAGAGAGGAGTGAGGCATGCGGTGGTCTGTGTGTTGATCAGGGCCCTGCACCAACTTCATTTCCCAAGTCTGTATCGACTTGTGCCACATACTCTTCTAGGCACCAGGGACACAGCAGTGAACAAAACAGACACATATCTATGCTCTCATGGAGTTTGTATTCATAGAGGGGGAAAGAGAGAAACAAGAAAGCAAAAACGTATAGTGTATTAGATGGTGATAATTTCTAGACAGAGAAATAGAACAAGGAAAGGGGATGGTAACAGGAGTATGGTCGTGGAGAGCCTCACTGAGAATGTGACTTTTGAGCCAAGATCTGAAGGCAGGGAAGGAGGGAGCCATTGAGGTGCCTAGTGGAAGAATGTTCCAGATAGAACATGCCTGGAATGTGGTAGGTTCGGCAGGGAGGCCAGTGTCAATGCAATGGAGTTAGATTCTCTTTTCTCTGCCCTTTCAGAAAACTGCCACCCTCTGCTCCCTTCTATAATTGGGTCACTGCAATTCTTTTTTCAGATGTTAAAATTTTTTAACATAAGTGACACATGCTCATTGTAAAAACACTTAAACGACGCAGAGGTACATAATGTAAAAAGTAGGTACTTCTGATTAAAGACAGAATATTGAGCCCTCTGGAAACCACAGGGACCAACAGAGCAGGAGAAAAGAGACAGTAGATAAAAGGGAATAGCAAAATATGGAAACTGGGAAACAGTAGCTGATCTAGCAACTTGAGAAATTGGAAAGCTTGGTGTCTGCATGGCAACACGTCAAGAAGCAAACCACTATTCCTCAATAAAGCTGTTAAAATATTTTTTTAAAAAAAAGGAAAAGGGCCAGGCGCGGTGGCTCACACCTATAATCCTAGCTCTCTTGGAGAGGCAGAAGGATTGCTGGAAGCCAGGAGTTTGAGACCAGCCTGAGCAAGAGCGAGACCTCGTCTCTACTCCAAATAGAAAAAGTAGCCAGGTGTTGTGGCGCGTGCCTGTAGTCCCAGCTACTCGGGAGGCTGAGCCCAGGAGTTTGAAGTTGCAATGAGCTAAAATGATGCCACTGCACTCTACCCAGGGCAATAGAGTGAGACTGTCTCAAAACAAAACAAAACAAAACGAAAAGGAAAAAAGGAGCAAGCTACTTCACACTGCAGGACCCTGGAAGGACAGGAGGCATCAGATAAGCTCTAAAGATGGAGCTGCATTTAGAGCTTAAAACAGCGGGAAAGCATGGGTAGGGTTCAGTAGACCCCTTCATTCCTACCTCCACTTTGTACAGCTACCTCCTCTTCCCATCGAAAGACAGGAGGTTTATTCCTGAGAGACACTGAACCCAAGGGACTCAGAACATGAGTGAGAGAAGCAAACTGAAAAATAAGAGGCTCAAGTTGAAGTCTATTATCCTCATTGACCACAGTGAGGCCACCAGCCCCCTTCCACTCAGGTGTCAGTATTTTGGCAGCAGGTTTATACATCCCCATAGGATTATTGTGAGGATTAAATGAGTTAATACCTGTAATGTATTCAGAATGGTGCCTGGTAAGAGTTAATGCTTAATGTTATTACTAAATTAAACAGCTAAATAATTAAAAGTGGTTACCTCGGTAGAGCCAGAATCGGGTGGGAAGAAATGCGGGAGGGGCACTGCTGTTTTTCACGGTAAACTTTCAGGACTATTTGGCTTTTTAAATTATGTACCTTTATAAAAAGTTTTAAGTAAAAAGTGAAAGTCTCTCCCCACTCTCTGCAACATGCATAAATTCTAGAACAGGCTTTAGTCACGTACCTGTTCTTATGGCTAGCAGCCCCACCAAAATTACAGGAAGTGAGTAGTAGTGGGAAGCTGCTGTCCAAATGGGTAGGGTAGGGTGGTTTTGGTGTTACAAGAATGTTTAGGGAAAGGGTACTTCATAGACAAGAGCCACAGCTGGCTCTCACTTTACAGTTAGCAAGTCCCAATTGTTTTTTACATACATGCAAACATACAAAGTTTCTTTTAAAAAAAATATTATTCTACCTACTTTGCAACATTTAAAAATATATAGACATATATATAGTGGAGAGGAACTTAGAAAAATTTGGAAGGCTAGATAGTACTAATTCTAGTAATTTGACAATACTTGTGCTGAAGTAGAAACTAAATATAAACAAGGAGTGTTTCAGAAAACTCTTGGGAGATGGAAACAGTTTCTACCTAGAAATGTCCAATGTCCTTAACTTCTAGTATCAGCGAAGTCTTGGGCCTGGAGAGGGTGGTAAAAATTGCCATAACCAGAACTGTTCATTTCAGTAAATGGAACTTTTAATAACCTTTCTAGTTTCCTGCCTTGCTCCAAGGACAAGTGTTAACAAGCCATTCTCCTGACTTTAAGCTTGCAATAAAGATTCTAGCACAGCATGTGATTTGTCCGGAGAGTTAAACAGGCAAGCTTGCATGGCATTTAGAGGCTTATTATGACCTATCTCAGCCTTCCCATTTCCAAGATGACTTCTCTCTTTTGAGTCATTAATCCTAAATATTCATGTGTGTGTGCGTACTTGTGTATGTGTGTGTGTGTAGTCATTTATTCAAAGGTGTTTCTTCTTAAGGTGATTAATCCAAGCGCAGTTAAAATGATGCTGACCAAATGAATTCCATTGAAAGCTTAGTTGTTAGCCAAATGCTATGTAACATCTTGAATATAAATAATCTTATACTGTAAAATATTTTATACTTTAAAAAATGACTCTGGATCATTTATTTGAAATGGTTTGAGGACACTGGCTTCTAGATAAAATTGAACACCTCCTACCCTATTCTTTGCTTACTACAATTAGATTGTTAAAATGTAGAGGAAAATAAATCCCTGAGGAAGAAACCTTTTGAGAAGCAGATCTAGGACTCTCTGAGATGGCCAGAAAGCAACAAATCGTTTTTTATAAATAGAGTTTACTTTTTTAAGGCAGTTTTAGGTTCACAATAAAACTGAGAAGAAACTACAGAGATTTCCCTTTTACCCCCCACACCCACACATACATAATGTCCCCCATTAGCAGCATCTTCCACCAGAGTGGTACATTTGTTATAGCTGATGATCCTATAATACATTGACACATTGTCACCCAAAGTCCCTAGTTTATGTTAGGCTTCACTCTTGGTGTTGTACAGTCCATGGGATTGAACAAATTTATGATGACATATATCCACCATTATAGTATTATACAGAATATTTTCACCACCCTAAAAATCCTCTGTGCTCCACCTGTTCTTCTCTCCCTCTCCCCTACCTTGGCAATCATTCCTTGATCTTTTTACTGGCTCCATAGTTTTGCCTTTTCCAAAATGTCATGTAGCTGAGATAATATAGTATGTACCTTTTCAGATTGGCTTCTTGCACTTAGTAATATGCATTTGGGGCTTCTCTATGTCTTTTCATGCTTGACTGCTCATTTTTTAGTGCTAAATAATCTTCCACTGTCTGGATGTACTACAGTTTATATATCCATTCACCTACTGAAGGACATATTGGTTACTTCCAAGTTTTAGCAATAATGACTAGAGCTGCTATAAACAACCATGTGCAGGTTTTATATGGATTTAAGTTTTCAGCTTCTCTGGGTAGATATCAAGGAGTGCAATGGCTGGATTGTATGGTAAGAGTGTGTTTAGTTTTGTAAGAAACTGTTAAACTATCTGCCAAAGTGGCTGTACCATTTTGCATTCTCACCAGCAATGAATGAGAGTTCCTGTTGCTCCACATGCTCACCAGCATTCCTATTCCTAGTGATGTCAGTGTTCTGGATTTCAGACGTTCTAACAGGTGTGCAGTGGTATCTCATGATGTTTGTTTTTTTTTTTCTTTTTACCTCATCAAGTCAGTCAGTCCCTATCTCATGATGTTTTAATTTGCAGTTCCCTAATGAGGTTTGATATGGAGCATCTTTTCATATGTTTATTTGCCATCTGTATATCTTCTTTGTGGAGGTGTGTCTGTTCAGATCTTTTGCTCATTTTTAATCAGACTGTTTGTTTTCTTTTTGTTAGGTTTTAAGAATTCTTTGTGTATTTTGGATAACAGTCCCTTGTCATATATGTCCTTTGCAAATATTTTCTCCCAGTCTGTGGCTTCTCTTTGTATTCTCTTCATAGTGTCTTTTGCAGAGCAAAAAATTTTTATTTCAATGAAGTCCAGCTTATCATTTCTTTGTTTCATGGACTGTGCCTTTGGTGTTGGTGTTGTATCCAAAGAATTATCACCATACTCAACGTCATTTAGATTTTCTACTGTTATCTTCTAGGAGTTTTATAGTTTTGCATTTTACATCGAAGTCTGTGATCCATTTAGAGTTGATTTACAAATCATTTTCATCTTTAATTTCCTGGCAAAATTCATGAAAAGTAAAGGAAATTAGATTAGTACATTAAAACATGTGGGAAAGTATAAGTAGGCCTTCTCATTTATTAACTGAATGGTCTTGAACAAATAACCTTTTTTTTAAGTCTCAGATTCTTCATTTCATGATGAGGATAATAGTACCGACTTCACAGAGTTGGTATGAAAATTAAGTGAGATCGTGCTTGTAAAACACTTAAGAGCGTCCAGGTTGCTGAACATGTGGAGGCGCTGGGTGGGTGGCTAGCCCAGAGAGGGCATGGAAGCTCTGCACCCCGGCTCCCATACCTGGTCTTATCCATCTCTCCATCTGGCTGTTCATCGGTATTCTTTGTAATGAAGCAATAAACGTGGGGAAAAAAACCAACATTATGCCTGGTACACAGTAGCAGTTGTTCTTGATGGTTCTTACTATCATCATGTTGATGAGGAAGAAGATAAGCATATAGAAATAAGATGTAAGGAGAATTTTGAAATTTTTTTTGTTCTTCTCACTGATTCTAAATTCCCTTCTTTGGTAGGTGGTGGACTTTGTAGCAGCAACACTGCAGAGAGCATGTGCGAGCTTGACCCATCAGGCAGAGAGTACCGTGGAATCACAGACACTGAGCATGTCCATGGGGCTGGTGGCCGTCATGCTAGGAGGAGCCGTCCAGGTGAGTTGTAGACTTGAGCCAAACTTGAATGGAGGGAAAAGAAAAGCATGTTTCTTCTCTTCCATACCCTTGGGAGAAATAAGAATGGATATTGTACATAGAACACTAAGAATTCTCTCCAAAGTAGAGGACAAGACAGTTATACCATTTCCACTCTGTCAACTGAATAGACTTCACTGTCAAAAGGGCAGGGCCCTTTCCTACCTGATACAAGCTTGATTTGGAAACATATAGCATGGCATATTCTATCTGAGGCAAATAATACTTGATTCTCTGGCCTGATTGTCCCAAAGTGCAGCCCTTGTTTCTACTACTGTAGTCAGGGGGAAATCCTTAGTAACCTGCTGGTTGCCTAAGATCCATCTGTTTTGAATAGCTCCATTGTAGCAGAGGATCCATTGTTCAACCATATCACATAGCATGTTAAAATTTGCTTCCAGCCACTTTGAAGTGTATATGTCTTTTACATACTTAATTTGTAATTTTTAAGTTTATTCCTTTAAACAGTATTTATTGACTACTTGTTGCATGCCAGTTATGGAGCTAAGGTGCAGAGATTACAGCAATGGGCAAGGCAGACAGAGTCCCTACCTTCATGAAGCTTATAGTCCAGTAAGGGAGTGAGACGCTAAATATACTTAAAATTGAATGAAGTGCCTTGAAGAGAAGTGAAAGTACCAAGAGAATATAATAACTAACCTAGGCTGGGAAGATTTCACTGAGTAAGTGTAAGGTTAAGCTAAGACTTGAAGGATTAATAGGAATTTGAGTGTGTGTATAGTGCAGATGGAGGAAGCTCTCCCTATTAAAGAAAACATCATGTTTCAGAGGCTCGGAAGCAGGAAAGTGCTTGGTATACTTGAGATCCTGATAGAAGGCTGATATAGCTGAATTGTAGAGACCAAAGGGAAGAGTAGTGGCAGCAAGGGAAAAAGATAGGCAAGGGCTAGGTCATACATGTGTGCATGACTTATTAATTACATACCATGTTAGGTTAGGAGACTGCAAGAGAGCAGAAGAGGCTTAGTGCAAGTATTATGAAATCCAACTTGAAATCAGCCTGCTCATAACCCTTAGCAATGAGTAGAGAACCCTCTGGGAATGGATTTTAGAGTTTGAGGATTCAAATCTGATCTGATTCTTTTTTTTTTTTTTTTTTTTTTGAGACAGTCTCACTTTGTTGCCCGGGCTAGAGTGAGTGCCGTGGCGTCAGCCTAGCTCACAGCAACCTCAAACTCCTGGGCTTAAGCGATCCTACTGCCTCAGCCTCCCGAGTAGCTGGGACTACAGGCATGCACCACCATGCCCGGCTAATTTTTTCTATATATATTTTTAGTTGTCCAGATAATTTTTATTTCTATTTTTAGTAGAGACGGGGTCTCGCTCAGGCTGGTCTCGAACTCCTGACCTCGAGCGATCCACCCGCCTCGGCCTCCCAGAGGGCTAGGATTACAGGCGTGAGCCACCGCGCCCGGCCTGATCTGATTCTTAATATATAAGAATATGCCTCTCTCTAGCTGTCCTTAAGAGGAAAAGGAATTTTATCTGAGCCTGTTGTTAATGTGAAGCCCATCTCCTGGTAGATTAATTTTATATTCCCCATGTAATTTTTAAAAAAAGTTTTTGGTTCAGTTTCTAGAGCCGTATTATATCCCTGCTGTTAGAACTAGCAAGGAGGGGTTCACCAATGGAATAATTTTTTCGTTTTTTTTTTAGAAATGAGGTCTTGCTGGCCTCAAACTCTTGGCCTCCAGGGATCCTCCCACCTTGGCCTCCCAAAGTGCTGAGATTACAGGCATGAGCCACCACACCTGGCCACCAATGGAATAGTTTTTCTTAAGATGTATTGTTATTGGATTTAGTTGGCTAGATTGATTTTCATTTTTCTGGTTAAGTATTAATTTGAATAGTCTTTGTTTCCATTAGTATAGAGTGCTTTTTTTTGTTTGTTTGTTTGCTTCTCTTTATTTAACACTTATCATTTCACACCAAATCCCAAATGGAAAATAGATTACAGAAATCTCCATCTCCCTTTCTAGAAACTTGTTGGTACGGGGCCGGCTGTGTACATTAGTCGTGTTCTAAGAGAGACTCATCTGACTGATATAAATGTGGATCCCTTGCCCGTCCCTGCCTTTCTGTGAGCCATCCTGACTCACTGATTACACCCTGGATTCCTCTGACTTTGCAGTTAGTTAAGTGAACATAAACACGTCACCCCCTATACTTTTGCCCTAGATCTATTAATTTTTTTTTCCTGTTTGATTCATGGATTTATAAGTGGCTTCTATAATGCTGGCTTTTTTTTGTCTTTGTATTAAAAAAGAAAGTCATGATTCTCAATTTTGTTTTCAGTTGATCATTGTCAGGCTAAGGTCTTTGCTTTAGGCTAGAACATTATACTGTACATAACCTCTATCAGGACTTGTTTTGGCTAATGAAACAGAATCCAACAGCATCTGAACATTTTTTTCCTTTTCTTTGTAATTTATGTAATTAAGATGATTATTATAACATTATATCTGGGAAGAGGAATTAATTTAGAAAAAGCATAGGGTTAAGACTGCTACCAAGGCAACCGTAATTCCAAATTAATTTTCTAAATTTCAGGGCTAGTCATCAGTAAAAGTATTAGTAACTTTTCCCTGTTCCCTCAAGAAGCAATTTCTGGGCCAGGCACAGTGGCTCATGCCTATAATCCTAGCACTCTGGGAGGCTGAGGCAGGAGGATTGCTCAAGGTCAGGAATTTGAGACCAGCCTGAGCAAAAGGGAGACCCCATCTCTACTAAAAAAAAAAAAAATAGAAAGAAATTAGCTGGACAACTGAAAATATATATAGAAAAAATTAGCCAGGCATGGTGGCACATGCCTATAGTCCCAGCTACTTGGGAGGCTGAGGCAGGAGGATCGCTTGAGCCCAGGAGTTTGAGGTTGCTGTGAGCTAGACTGATGCCACGGTACTCTAGCCCAAGCAACAGAGTGAGATGCTGTCTCAAAAAAAAAAAAAAAAAAAACAATTTCTGCATGATGCTGCAGGGTCCACTGGGTCCTTTAAAGAGCAGTCCCCAACCGTTTTGGCACCAGGGACCAGTTTCATGGAAGACAGTTTTTCCATGGGACTGTGGGGGGTTGGGTGGGGCGTTGATGGTCTCGGGATGATTTAAGTGCATTTATTGTGCATTTTGTTTCTATTATTATTACATTGTAATATATAATGAAACAATTATACAACTCACCATGAAGCAGAATCAGTGGGAGCCCTGAGCTTGTTTTCCTGCAACTAGACTGTCCCATCTGGGGGTGATGGGAAACGGTAACACCCAAAGTGTGTTGCTTATGTCTAGCCTACTCCATAATCTCGTTTTGGTTGCTGTCACTGCAGAAAACCCTGCTTCACAAAGATAGAATGTTGGAAATGGAAGCAGGCTTTTTTCAGTGCTTTTGTGGCAATCTCAGGATATTCTGCCTTGACTTTAATCCAGAACGTATGGAGCTTTGAAGTTGTCTCAAACATACTTTTAAGGCCATCATCATTTGTGATCTCAATCAGTTGGTCCTCTTCTAGCATGGACAAAGAATTCACCTGGCCTATTCACAGACGGGTTGTGGATCCATTCCTTCCCAGATCAGGGGTCTTTTGAGGTTGGGAAGTAATGCTCAAACTCTTTTGAAAGCTGAGATAGGTGGTCATGCGCCAGCTGGGAGAAAGAAGGCCCTGGCTCAGTCTCTCAAAATCTCTGCTAATGTTTGAAACATGTCAAAAATCCCAATGTTCACTCGTTGCCCCAATAATTCCAGTTTGGCTTTGAATGCAGCTACTTTATCTGCCGACTTGAACACAATTGTCGTTCTCCCCTGAAATGACAGATTGAGTTCATCACACATATAAACAATTTTTGCAACCCATTCTATGTCACTGAAATGTGCTGCCAGTGGTGACTGTTTTTCTAAAAGAAGTCTCTGGAGTGGCTCTCATAACTCAAAGACGCTGGCCAGTGATCTACGTTTAGAAAGCCATTTCCTGTGTGTAAGAGAAGACATGTGTACTCTGCATCCATCTCCTCACAGAGCTGCACGAACAGACTTGCATTATGGGCATATACTTGAATGTGGTTGATGATTTTAATCACATCCTGCAAAACATTGTTTAGTTCAGGTGACATTTGGCTAGCCAGCATTTCTCTATGTTTGACATGGTGCGTAGACGCACATTCAGAAGCGACCTCCTTGACCCGAGTAGTGAAACCAGAAAGCTGTGCAGTCATGGCTGCTCCGTCCATGCATACACCGACACAAAATGGCCAGTTCAGTTTTCCTGATATGTAATCATTCAAAGACTTGAATAGTTCTGCAGCTGTGGTGCTGGTTGGCAACAAAAGTGCACATAACATATCCTCATACACATCCTCCTGAAAAATATATCATACAAAAACAGACATCATTGCCTTGTAGTCAATGTTGGTAGACTCATCAACCTGGATTTCGTATCATGGTGACTCATTAATCCTAACAATTGTACCTCAGTATCTTCTGCTATTTCATCAATTCATCTACTTACGGTGCTAACCAAAAGAGGAACACGTGCCACCTTTTGAACTGCAACCTCTCCTAAAAGTTCACAGCAAATGTCCTTAGCAGCAGGCAGGATCAACTCTTCATCGATAGAACAGGGCTTCTTAGCTTTGGCAGTGCATTAGCCACTAGGAGTGATGCAGTCATTGCAGACACATTTGATGAAGTGGTGGCCTTTAATAATTGCTTCTGTTAGTGTTCATGTTATTTTCTTTCAAAAAACTCCAGAGGCTTGTCTTTTAATACAGGGTGCTTGGTCTGCATGTGGCAAAGCAGTTTTGAAGATTTCATAGCTTTGCTGGCTAGCTGGTCGCCACATATCATACAAAGCGGGCTTGGTGAATGTGAATCACCTGTTGCAATGAACCTGTAATTTAAGTAGAACTCTTGGTATTTTCTTTAAATGCAGCTTTCATTTTGTTGGCAGTCTTAGAGTCTTCTGCTGTCTCATCATTGGGTCTTTAGTCCTCTTCAAAGAACTCTCCAGTGACATTTGTTTTTTACTCATTTCTGCTTGAGTTAGCCTGTGGGCGTACCAACACCGTGACTGAGACAAGTGTGCAGTCTGGGAAAGAGGCACGGATGGAAGTGGTAAATAAAGTAATGGGCAGGCCACATGCGGACTAAAGTAAGTGTCAGATTCTCACTTAAAGCCTGCCACCAGATGCAGCTGTACAATTGAAGTACATCAACTCTCTTGCCACTATAAAGCCTGCCACCAGATGCAGCTTAATTGTCACTTGCCGCTCACTGATAGGGGTTTGATATGAGTCTGCAAGCAATTGATTTATTATGGTCTCTGTGCAGTCACACCTCTCTGCTAATGATAATCTGTATTTGCAGCCGCTCCCCAGCACTAGCATCACTGCCTCAGCTCCACCTCAGATCATCGGGCATTGGATTCTCATTAGGAGCGTGCAACCTTGTGTGCGCACTTTATAGTAGGGTTCAAGTTCCTATGAGAATCTAATGCTGCAGCTGATCCGACAAGAGGTGGAGCTCAAGCAGTGATGCGAGTGATGGGTAATGGCTATAAATACAGATGAAGCTTCCCGCAGCTGCTCACCTCCTGCTGTGCGGCCCAGTTCCTAACAGGCCATGGAGGGGAGGTTGGGGTCCGCAACTCTAAAGCACTGCTACACAAAGCTGAGCAGACCATTCTAGACACTTCTTTAGGAAAAAAACAAAACCATACTGTTCCAGGGAGGCAGCAGAGCCTACCAGTTCAAAGCTGGGCTCTGATTCTTTAAATCTAGATTCTGTTGGGCTGGGGGTCCATTATTGGGAGACAAAAGGTACATCTCTCCTCTAAAGGGCCAGGGGTCTTTAGCTTGGTGTTACTCTACACTGCTTAGGTTGTGTTTTTGACCAAAGGCCATTGCTCAGACTCTTTGGTAAAAACGTTACCCTGAGCATAGGTGTGTTTTAGGTGTTGTTGGCTTGTGTATCAGAATCCTCCCAAATGCTTAGAGATTGGGATGGAAGTAGTGGTAAGCAAACTAGATGTCTGCTGCAGAGTGGAAGAAAGCGAGAGAGGGAAGAGCCACGGAAACCTTTTGCATGCTGACCGAGGTGCAGTGGTTGACTCAGTTCCTGTTGGAATGCTGCCCTTTCTCTCCTCCACTGAGCTAGAGATGGATGTTCTACAGAACAGGGTGGGAAAATTTCCGTATTTCAGACTACTCTATAGAACTTCAAAGAGCAGACAATGATTCTTAATTACTGTTGTTTTCAAGCAGCCTACTTCAGAGATGTCTCACTTTCTGCCATATTTAATAAATCTACCACGGTACAAATTTAATAAACAGTTTTTGGATTGATGGATAAATGGAAGGAAGAAAGAATAAAAGGAAGAAAAGAAAGGTGAATTTCTAACTAAGAAGGCTTGGAATTTTTTGTTTATCCAAAGGGCATGGGCTTTGAAAAGTGTAGAAACACTGTCCTCACCCATAGTGAGCAACCCTCAGCTCCGGGTACACCCAAGGGAGTGCTGTAAATGTTAGTCATGTGTGGCAAGGGGAAGAAGAAAGCCACACTTCTTGTTTCCACAGGAATTTGCTTGCTTATCCACTAGGTAATCTAGACTTTTCTCAGAATTTCCCTAAGGTGGAGGGAAGGTTCAATCACTTATATGTAGGTGATTAAACTGGCTAAAAAAGCCCTCAGGTGGAAAGTACAGTGCCTCTAATTTTACTTTTTAAAAATGACCTTTTGACCTTCCAGTTAACTAAAGACCCCTCTAATTCTTTTTTGCCTTTTTTATTTTTATTTTTGGAGACAGAGTCTTGATCTGTCGCCCTAGGTAGTCATCTTAGCTCACTGCAACCTCAAACTCAAACTCCAGGGCTCACACGATCCTCCGGCCTCAGTCTCCCAAGTAGCTGGGACTACAGGCATGTGCCACTATTAATTTTTCTATTTTTAGTAAAGACGGGGGTCTCGCTCTTGCTCAGGCTGGTCTTGAACTCCTGAGCTCAGGTGATCCTCCCACCTTGGCCTTCCAGGATGCTAAGATTGCAGGTGTGAGCCACCATGCTCAGCCTCTTTTTGCTTTTGAGATTAAACCATCTCTTTCTGGAGTTGTCTTCATTGTGTTCATTTGTACACATTATTAAAGATTTTCAGAGCTTTATATAATTTCTACAAAGTGATTACGATTGACACCAGTGGCCTGTGAAAAAGGTTTTCATCTCTTTTAAATCACTAGAAGCATTGATTCTAATGCTTCCAAAGGTCCAGAATCCTCCAGGACCACCAGAAGACAACTATGGCATCAATGGCAGGCATCAATATTAAAGGATGAATTTTAAATAAAGATTTAATCATTACATTCCAAAATATAACTTTTATGATAATTTATTATTTTTTCATTGTATTTTTTCCTATGATCTTAGGCTTTACTCTAGGTTTCACACAACTTCTTTTTTAGGTACATTCTAGGACTTGAGACTAGGGAGGAGCTAAGTACATTGCTATTATAAGTACAAAGATTGATTTATTTCTTTGAGACCTTTCTAGTGTTCTTAACGTAATACAGGGACAATAAATTTTTACTTAACCACCATGTGCATAAAGTCTGTGAAAGAACTTTGTATACTGTGATTGCCATTTGGTTTTCTTGCATCTGTGTAAGATTTTACAGCTTAAAAAATTCTTCTTTCATTTGATTCTCACAGTTAATCTTTTACTAGGTGGGTATTATCAGGAATGTATTTATTACGAGTAATCAAAAACTCAATTAACAGTGGCTTAAACAAATATGGTTTAATAATCTCACTTAACAAGAACCCTGCAGTTAAGCAATTGCTGGTATTTATTGGTCTAGCAACTCAACTGTTCCTGTATCATCAAGGACTTGAGATATTTGTCTTTTTACTTCGTCATCAATTTTTCTGTCTTTTCAACTTTGGCATGTCGGCTATTCTTGATCCTACTTAATTGCGTTCTGTTTGTGAGATGGCTGCATAGTTCCAGGCAATTACATTTGAGGTCAGGGCAAGCAGGAAGAAAGGATGGTGCTAGTTACAACTGTCCTCTTCAAACAGAAGTGTTCTGAGAAACTCCCCAACAGATTTGCCTATATATTCATTGGTCAAAATAGGGACCACTCTTACCTGCAAGGAAGGCTTGTACAGTGAGCACCCAGCTTTCCAGTGGGAGATGGCAAAGGAGAGGGGAAATGAGTTAGCCAATCAAGGTGGGCAAGTGTTAGTCCCATTTTACTACAGGTGAGGCCTTTGAGGCTCAGGTAGTAGGGCTGGGACTTGATTCCAAATCTGAGAGCGAGAGCCCAGTGCTTGCATCTATCATACCACATTGTTTGAGAGTGTCTTAGAATTAACTCATTCAATGAATATATACCAAGTGCCTTTTTGCCCTCATGGACCTTACCTTATGTTGGCTGTGATTAATTTGATGAATTCATCATTTTTTTAAACAGATCCACATTTCCATATCTTTTGTTTTTTTTAGAGATAGGCCCAGGCTGGAGTGTGGTGACACTATCATAGCTCATATCATAGCCAGCAAATAGTTGGCACCTCTAGTCTTAGATTTCCCTTATTATTTTGATAGTAGGAAATCTATAGGTTTATCAAGGTGAAAGAATGTGTAACTTTAATTGCCTTATAAACTGTTTGATTCAGAGTCCACCTACCTGGACTCTGGAGCTGCCCATTGAATAAGAGAAGCTGCCCATTGAATAAGATGACTCTCAAAATGACTAAGGGAGAAAAGATTTTTTTTAATTGGCTTTATTTTTTAGAACAGTTTTAGGTTCACAGGAAAATTGAGCAGAAAGTACAGAGGGTTCTCATATACCCACTGCCCCCACACATGCACAGCCTCCCCCGCTGTCAATATCCCACACCAGAATGGTACATCTGTTATAATCAATGAACCAACATTGACACATAATTATCACCTAAAGTCCACAGTTACATTAGAAGTTGGTCTACATTCTAGGAGTTTGGACAAATGTATAATGACGTGTATCCACCATTATGCTACATAAAATAACTGCCCTAAGAAAATCTTCTGCGTCTTCCTATTCATCCCTCCCTTCCCCCAACCCCTAGCAACCACTGATCTTTTTACTGTCTCCATAGTTTTGCCTTTTCCAAAATGTCACATAGTTGGAATCATACAGTAAGTAGCCTTTTCATACTGGCTTCTTTCACTTAGTAGTATGCATTTAAAGTTCCTCTGTGTCTTTTCATGGCTTGATAGCTCATTTATTATTAGTGTTGAGTAATATTCTGTTGTCTGGATGTACCACAGTTTACTTATCCATTCCCCTACTAAAGGACATCTTGGTTACTGCTGAGTTTTGGCAGCCATGACTAGAGCTGCTATAAATAGCCAAGTGCAGGTTTTTGTGTGCACATAAGTTTTCAAATCCTTTGGGTAAATACCAAGGAGCACAATTGCTGGATCATATGGTAACAGTGAGTTTAGTTTTTGTAAGAAACTGCCAAACTGGCTGCCAAAGTGGCTGTACCATTCTGCATTCTTAGCAGCAATGAATGAGAGTTCCTGTTGCCTCACTAGCATGTGGTGTGGTCAGTGTTTGGGATTTGGGCCATTCTTATAGGTGTATAGTGATATTCATTGTTGCTTTAATTTTAGTTCCCTAATGACATGTGACATTGAGTGTGTCTTCGTGTGCTTTTTTTTCCATCTGTATATCTTCTTTGGTGAAGTATCTGTTCAGGTCTTTTGCCCATTTTTTAATCAGGTTGTTCATTTTCTGATTGTTGAGTTTTAAGAGCTCTTAAACAATCCTTTTCCAGATATGTCTTTCATAAATATTTTCTCCCATCCTGTGGCTTGTCTTCTCATTCCCTTGACAGTGTCTTTTGCAGAGCAGAAGTTTTTAATTATAATGAAGTCCAGCTTATCAATTATTTCTTTCATAGATCGTGCCTTTGGTGCGGTATTTAAAAAATCATCACTATACCCAAGGCCGTCGAGATTTTCTACTATGTTAACTCGTAGGAGTTTTATAGTTTTGTATCTTTCACTTAGGCCTATGATCCATTTTGAGTTAATGTTTGTGAAAGGTGTAAGGTCTGTGTCTAGATTCGTCTTTGTGTATGTGGATGCCAGTTGTTCCAACACCATTTGTTGAAAAGACTGTCTTTTTTCTATTGGAATGCCTTTGCTCCTTTGTCAAAGTTCAGTTGACTGTATTTGTGTGGGTCTATTTCTGGGCTTTCAGTCCTGTTCCATTGATCTATTTGTCTTGGTAGTTTTTTTAGAAGAAATTGTTACATACAATAGAAATGAAAAATAGGCCAAATAGACTGTAGATAGAAACAGATATTCTCATTTCAGATGCTTAAAAAGAAAAAAGTCCATGATACAACAGAGGCAGTGAATAAAGTTTAGCATAATGATAACACTAGTAAAACTGTTCTAAAATGTATTTTTCTGTGCCACATAGATTCCAGAAAAAATTGACCCTTTTCTTAGATAACATATACCTTTACTGTGTACATACATACCCTCTTCTTCTCTTAAGATGTGGTAACATCACAAAGTCAATCACTTTACACATGAAGATAAACTAACATGTTACAGAGCTAGAAATTCTATCTTATCTTGATTTCTCATTGGTTTCTAAATGTGTAAAAAAAAAAAAAATCCGAATATGTGGTGAAATTCTACAGGTACAAACCTGACGTATACCTCAAATTTGCATTTACTTGGAAGGTAGTGGTGAGGACAATGAACAATAACAATTCTTTAGATTTATAGAGTAAAACGAAAACATTAAATAGGTCCTATGAAAATGGTTAATTGGTTAATTAATAATGGTTGTATTAATTGGTTAATTGGTTGGTTGGATAATGAAGTAAGTAAATCATTAAGTAGTAAATTTGAGGTTTTCAAATTTTCAGGGCCTAATGAAGCCTCATGTGATAATTTCTCTAGTATTTTCAAACAGAAAAGTATTACTGTTGATTCTTATTTGTCATTAACTACATATGTACTTTTCTAGTAAGGCATATGACATTATTCAAACAAAGCTTCTGTAAAGAATAAAATCTTGCCTAATTTCAACTCCTACTTTTTTAGAGAAATCCCCTTCTCCAATTGGCATCCCAATCCTTTCGAGTTCTATGGTGCTTGGACACTGACCGGCCATGGTTAGATCATGTAATTAAGAACCGCTTTATTCTTTCAAGTGAGATTATGTAGGGTATTGAGTAAGAGTGTGGGCTTTGATCCTGATTTCTTTTTTTTTTTTGAGACAGACTCTCACTCTGTTGCCCAGACTAGAGTGCCGTGGCGTCAGCCTAGCCCACAGCAACCTCAAACTCCTGGACTCAAGCAATCCTTCTGCCTCAGCCTCCCGAGTAGCTGGGACTATAGGCATGCACCATCATGCCCGGCTAATTTTTATATATAGATATATATATATTTTAGTTGTCCAGCTAATTTCTTTCTTTCTTTCTCTCTTTCTCTCTTTCTCTCTTTCTCTCTTTCTCTCTTTCTCTCTCTCTCTCTCTCTCTCTCTCTCTCTCTCTCTTTCTCTCTCTCTCTCTCTCTTTCTTTCTTTCTTTCTTTCTTTCTTTTCTTTTCTTTTTTTTTTTTTTTTTTTTTTTTAAAGTAGAGACGGGGTCTTGCTCTTGCTCAGGCTGGTCCGGAACTCCTGAGCTCAAATGATTCGCGTGCCTCAGCCTCCTAGAATGCTAGGATTACAGGCATGAGCCACCACACCCAGCCTGATCCTGATTTCTTGAGTTCACATCTTACTATCTTCCAGTTTGTGAACTTGGGCATATTACTTAACTGGTTTGTGCCTCAATTTGCCCATGTTTAAAATGCAGTTATTAATAGTAATCAGGCCAGGCGTGGTGGCTCACCCCTGTAATCCTAGCACTCTGGGAGGCCAGGGTGGGAGGATTGCTTGAGGTTAGGAGTTCGAGACCAGCGTGAGCAAGAGTGAGACCCCGTCTCTACTAAAAATAGAAAAAAATAGCTGAGCAACTAAAAATAGAAAAAAAAAAATTAACTGGGCATGGTGGCACATGCCTGTAGTCACAGCTACTTGGGAGGCTGAGGCAGGAGGATCGCTTGAGCCCAGGAGTTTGAGGTTACTGTGAGCTAGGCTGATGGCACTCTAATCTGGGCAACAGAGTGAGACTGTCTCAAAAAAAAAAAGTAATCATATTATAGGGCTATGAATGTGTATATATGTGTGCTTTAACTTAGAAAAGAACCTGTACATGGTAAGTGTTCAGTAAATATGAGTTATAATTATTCAGTAGAGTTATTGAGTACAAGACCAAGGCAATACACTGATTACACCATGAGCAAGATTTGATCCCTGCTCCCTTTTTCTCAGAATGTGTTCCCTGGTACTTAGGTCATATTAACATTTGCTATATTAATTTTGAGTTTTTTATTTCATTTTGTAGTTGAAATCAAGTGATTTTGCTGTCCTAAAGCAGTTGCTGCCTCTGTTGGAAAATGTATCCAACACGTACCCTGACCCCGTCATCCAGGAGCTCGCTGTGGATCTCCGTATCACCATCTCTACCCACGGAGCCTTCGCCAGTGAGGCTGTCAGCATGGCCGCCCACAGTACCCTGAACAAAAAAGATCCAGAAGGGAGAATAGAACAGCAGCAGCAAACCAGTCATGAAAGCTACACCGATGTAGCTCAGAGCCACCTCAAACAACAGCAAAGCCATGAGAAATCCGCCCAAATGGGCCTGCAGTCAAGTGCTCCATTCATTCCTAAGGGGGTCAGTCAGCCCAGCACTACGACAAACCAGAAACCTGCGAGCATAAGCACAGAGCAGCTCCAAGAGGTTCTTTTATCAGCTTATGATCCTCAGATTCCAACACGGGCTGCTGCCCTGCGTACTCTTTCCCGCTGGATAGAACAGAGAGAAGCAAAAGCCCTTGAGATGCAAGAGAAGCTTCTGAAGGTAAGTAGAACACACTACAAAGACACATGGGCTAGGAGAGGGGCAGCTGTCCAGGAGCCATTAATTCAACTCAAATATTTTTGGAACCTTGACTATGTGTCAAGCACTGTCCTGGACCATCCTCCAGGAACTTACAATTGTTCTGAGGAGGTAACACTTAGACACAGGAAAGATTAGATGACCACATGAGACTACTCAATTGATATGAACAAACTGCCAAAGTTTTCACATGGAAGAAATGCTATGCGCAGTTAAGAAAAAGAGAGAGTTGAAACCTTTTGGAGGATTTAGATCTTAACATGGCCTAACAAATTGGTAGGGTTTGAGCAGATGAAAGAGAGTGGGTGGGACAGCATGAGCGAATTCCCAGAGATGGGAGATGCCTTTTGTGATAAATAAGTCTATGTTGAGCATGTGACCTTGCCCAGGTAAGCTACCTGTTTTCTCTGGGTCCCTTTTGAGAGGGGCATTGGGCAGAACTAGGTCTCTCCCCTTCTCCCTTCATCACAGTGAAAAAGCCATTCTTTAAATTGTAGAATTCTGGGGTAATATATTAATATATGCTTAGTTGGGGATCTCTTCCCTTTTGTGGAAATTGTTCTGACTTCAGTATGGGTTAGAGATTAAGAGCAAGGGGAAGCCGGGCACAGTGGCTCACACCTGTAATCCCAGCACTTTGGGAGGCCACAGCAGGAGGATCATTTGGAGTTAGGAGTTAGAGATAAGCCTGGGCAACATAGTAAGACCCCATTTCTTTTTTTTTTTTCCAAGACAAAGTCTCACTCTGTTGCCCAGCCTAGAGTGCTGTGGTGTCAGCTTAGTTCACAGCAACCTCAAAATCCTGGGCTCAAGCGATCCTTCTGCCTCAGCCTCCCTAGCTAGTAGCTAGGACTACAGGCATGCACTACCATGCCTGGCTAATTTTTTCTATATATTTTTAGTTGTCCAGCTAATTTCTTTCTATTTTTAGTAGAGACGGGTCTTGCTCTTACTCAGGCTGGTCTCGAACTCCTGAGCTCAAATAATCCACCTGCTTCAGCCTCCCAGAGTGCTAGGATTACAGGCATGAGCCACCATGCCTGGCCTGTAAGACCCCATTTCTGGAAAAAAAAAATAATAATAATTAGCCCTGCTTGGTTGCACACACCTGCAGTCCCAGCTACTCAGGAGGCCAAGGCAGGAAGATCATTTAAGCCCAGGAATTTGAGGCTGCAATGAGCTATGATTGCAACACTGCACACCAGCCTGGGCAACAGAGTGAGATCTTGTCTCTAAAAAAAAAAGAAAGAAAGAAAGAGCAAAGGTTCTAGAGAGTACTGCCTGGGATCACATCCCAGATCAGTTTCTTGGACAAGTCACTTCAACTTTCTGGGCCTCAATTATGATGATGATGGTAATGATAACAACCTCTTCTATATGCCTTAGCCATTAGACTAAGAATTACATTCTGATCAAAAACATTTATTTTTAATCACTAAAGTATTGGAACCGATTGTGTAATAACTGCTGTTTATTGAGCCAGGCCATAGACCTTACAGATACTGTCTCTAATCCTCACAACAACTGCAATATTGGTATTACCCCCATTTTATAGATGAGAAAATTGAGGCACAGAAATGTGCCAAGAATTTGCTGTCATTAAAATATTGCTGAAGGCCGGGCATGGCTGCTCATACCTGTAATCCTAGCACTCTGGGAGGCCGAGGCGGGTGGATTGTTTGAACTCAGGAGTTCGAGACCAGCCTGAGCAAAAGTGAGACCCTGTTTCTACAAAAAAAAAAAAAAAAATAGAAAGAAATTATCTGGACAACTAAAAATATATAGAAAAAAAAAATTAGCCAGGCATGGTGTCGCATACCTGTAGTCCCAGCTACTCGGGAGGCTGACGCAGAAGGATTGCTTGAGCCCAGGAGTTTGAGGTTGCTGTGAGCTAGGCTGACACCATGGCACTCTAGTCTGGGCAACGGAGTGAGACTCTGTCTCAAAAAAAAAAAAAAAAAAAAGGAATCTCTGTGCCAGCAAAAGGCATGACATTATATATGGTGCAGACACCACCTTCTTCCCCTACACACCAAGCAAGAGGAACATGGGCACAGGGCCACTGTCTTTCTTGGCTCTCATGTTGGGGCCTAAGCCTAACATGTCACTGTAGTATCTTCTCGATAAGCACTAAATAACCCACTGCAGTTGACACCCCCTGGTGGGTTACTAAACTGTGAGAGATATTGAGAGTAATTTGTTGCTAATGTCAATTGAAGTGCTGGAATTTGCAAGACTTTAAACAATAAATTACAAGAGATTCAAAGTTATCTCAGTAACAACATCTCGGTTTCACTTGCGTTTCCATATGCTTTGTGAATGCAAGAAAGAAGGATCCGATTGCAGCAAATGTGCCATCATTTGCACATAACCCCAAACCTTGCCTCTTGTGTGTTATCACAGCCTGTAGCTTTCATGCCATATGTAGGAATGTTGTTCACCTTGGCTGTAGTGGAAAAATGTCGAGGATTGTTCTTCCATTGGTTTTCATAACTACTGCTGGTATATATACTTGACTACCTCAAGAATATAAGTATCTCCCTCAATTCCTACCCTTTTTGTAACTATTATAAAACTGGGACTTCAAGCATATATACCATTTTCCCCATAAGACTCTAAGTCAGACTGGCTTCTAGCTAAGACAAACAAGAAGAAAAGCATTTTACTCTTTGAGGCTGCCGATAAGAGGGTCTCTTAAGTCTTCCTTGCTCTTTGTGAATCTTATCATTGCTGTATTTTGTCGTTCCAGATATTCTTGGAGAACTTGGAACATGAAGACACTTTTGTATATCTGTCTGCAATTCAGGGTAAGTTAGTCCTGGTAAAGGACTTTGAGTCTGTGAACCAAAGATTATGTCATGTTTGCACAAAATCTCTACAGTCATAGAGCCACAACACTGCTGGTCAGTTTATCCATCTTTCTGCCTGCTCACTAGGACACTTTAAGTCATAATAATAATATTCTGGAGGGTTCCCAAATGGTTCCTATTAGAGTTTCAGTGTCTCATAGTGATGAGGAAGTTTTTATTAATGTTTACTTATTCTGTAGATCAAATTCCATTTCTTCTAATTCAAGGAGGTAAAGAATGGCTCACACATGAGCTCTTATTACATTAACCATTTATGTTACTTGACTACTGTCTGTACCTTTGTTCTCACTTTACGTTAAAAGAGTTTCAGGGTATTTAATAATATTTTTTCATCAAAATTTTTTTGCAGTAATTTTATTTCTCTTTTTACGATTCTTTGTTGTTCTCCACATCTCTATTAATTTGTGGATTCCAAATCTAGAGAGGGTGCAGAGAATTAGGTGCTCTCCCTAGATGTGATGAGAAGTCAGAATTAACTCAGTTTCCCTGGTTCTGTCAGTGTGGTATAGTGGCTAAGAGCTGGGGTTCTGGAGGCAGACCACATGGGTGCATCTCCCCACTCCCCCAATTCTCAGCTGTATGGACTTTGGCAAATTATAAGCCCTGTGGGCTTTAATTTCTTATCTCTGAAAAGGGGAGAAAATGGGCATGTAAAATGGTATAGCCATTATTCACAATAGCCAAAAGGTGGAAACCACCCATACAACCATCGGTTGATGAGTGGATAAACAAAATGTGGTATATGTACAGTGGAATATTATTCAGCTTTAAAAATTAATTAAGAACTGATACATGCTATAACATGGATGAATGCTGGAAACATTATATTAAGTGAAAGACACTGGTCACAAAATACTACATTCTGTATGATTCCATTTATACGGAATGTCTAGAATAGGCAAAATTATAGAGACAGAAAGTAAATTAGTGATTGCCTAGGGCTGGGGGTAAGG
This sequence comes from Lemur catta, assembly GCF_020740605.2. Taxonomy (NCBI): domain Eukaryota; kingdom Metazoa; phylum Chordata; class Mammalia; order Primates; family Lemuridae; genus Lemur; species Lemur catta. Next base: position 22,363,777 of record NC_059147.1, on the reverse strand, counting down.
GGGTAAGTGTTGGGGGTGATAGCTACAGGATATGGGATTTCTTTTGGGGTGATAAAAATGTTCTGAAATTGATTGTGATGGTTGTACAAGTTCGTGAGTCTGCTAGGAACCATTGAGTTATATACTTTAAGTGGGTGAACTGTATGATATATGAATTATAGCTAAATAAAGCTCTTACTAAAAAAAAATAATAAAATTTAATAAGAAAGGAGAGGGCTGAAACTGTCAGAGCCCAAGGAGACAGGTGGAGAAATACACTTTCTTGCTTCAGTGGGACAAACTGCCAAGTCACTTAGCAAAGAGCATGGATGTAGGGAGGGGTAAAGAATTCACACCATTAATACAGTTCTTCACACTGGTGTGTTCTGTTTACCTTCCAAAGGCAAGGTTCTCACTGGGCACAGAGGCACGTGCAGTTCTTACTGGCTAGTTCTTTCTGGATTTAATTTGGGTATGCTCTATACAGACTTAGTATTTGAAGCTTCAGAGAGCAGACAGAGGGGAAAACATACAGTGATGAATGCCTGGGCCTTGGGATTCTTTCTTTATTCAACAAGCATCTATTGTATACCTACTGTATACAAAACACTTTAGCTTAACTGTTGTGATTAGGTTAAAAAGCAAAAAGAGAATTCTTTAGAGGAGACAACATGACCACCCAAAAGAGGTAAAAGGGCAACTAGGTAAGACCAGACTCCCTAAGAGTGGAGGGTTTCAAGAGAGAAAGTAACTACCTGCAGCTGAGAGGTCAAAGAGGTCAGGAATTGAGATAGGCCTTGGGGCTCAGTAGGACCCAGGGGGCCACATGGCCTTGAGTGATACTCAGATAAAATCAATGAAGCAAGAACCTACTATGCCTATAATTAGTAAGTCTCAGAAAATAAGTCATCCTGCACTTTTCCCAAGAAACTATAATACTATCAAGGAGATGTTTCTCATTGATTTTTTTTTTAGGACTGGGTTTTCGGGAAGTGGTGGCATGTCATTCTCATTTGGCAACATTGCTGTTTGGAATAAGCATCTTAGCTGATTTACCCATTGAGCTCATTAGCCTCTAGGGTCTGCTATAAAATCGCAACTGTTGGTGTTGTGTTTGTTTTTAGTAATTTTAATTGGTGTGCAAATCAGTTAGTAGCTAATTTGGCAATGAAGAACATGGGAGGTAGAGGTATAATTTCTGTTCTTAGCTCCCCCAGATAGACAAGTTTGAACTAATTGATGTTTTTGGTGTTCATAACATGCACTTAAAAGCCAAGGCCTTAGGTGAATTTCCCATTAAGAAAGAAAAGAAATTCATTTTCCCACCTGCATCACCAGTGTAGTTTGCCCAGGCCGAAAGCACTCCAGGAACAAAGCCATTCTGGACTCCCGGTCAGACAAGACCAGCCACTTGTCCTGCAGTACAAGGGATGCCTGGTTGTGGTTTGAGTAGCGTGTAGTTGTGGGGACTGTGTGTGTTTCAAGTTTTCCTTTTCTAGGCTGACTAAATGGCTCCGTGTGGAAGTTGCAGTGTATATTTTGCTTAATTAATTGATATTTTGGATTTCTTTTATAAATTTTCACCCACTGCAGTCTAGGCAGAGACTAGAGGGGAATTAAATAAACAGATATTTATTGATGCCTAACTTAGGAATTTCTGATGCATATATTACCTGTTCATCACAACAATCTAAGAAGTAAATGCCCCGTGAATTAAATGTTAATTTTATGAAAAACTGTGTATCTCTGTTTCTTCCTTCTGAGAATGTGGTGATTGATTTAGTTGTTCTAGCAGGTGCTCCCTGGTACTTAGTAGCAACTTCTTCAGTTAGAGGATTAGATACAAAGTTAGAGTTCCAGTTACCATACAGAGTTTACAGATAGAGGACTTAGTCTTAAACAGACAAAGATTAAGTGTCTCCCCCTTTTTTTTAAGTCCTTGTATATTCTTTTTTCATTGTTTTTATCATTATACAAGTAATGCATTCTCATTGTTTTTTTAAAAATTTCAATGACAAGTATATAAGGTAAAAGGTGGAAGTCCTTCTTTTTGGGAATTAAAATATGTCCTTGAGAGTCCCATAATGTATATTATATGTTTGGGGTATTTTTCACATTTCAGTTTTCAAAGAGATGTTCAGTAATAAATGTGATAAATAAATGCTATCCTTTAATAAGTTATTATAGCCAGACTTTTTTATCTGTAGTGTCCTCTCAGTCACTTTCAGCTATTTAAAGGATATTTTGAAAGCAACAGTTGCATTTGGGGGATCCATATGATCCCTCTGAGTGTCAAAAGGATCTTTGGATAAGACTACCAGGCTCCTTAAAAAAACAAAAACAAAAAAAAACCCACTAGGGCTCTGAGCCAAGCATGGGAGGTGAAAGTACGCCAGTGTGTGTAGAGGGAAGAGAATCTAGACATCTTGACATGCCCAAACAAATCACACTAGTTCTTCCACCCTCTTCCTTTCAGAAAAGAGTTTTCATTTCTGGCAAAAAAGCCAAGGGAGGGAAGGCAAAAGGCCCGGAAGGGGGAAGGTAGATACAAGACGAAATTGTTTTTACAGAGTTTCAAACTGAGCAGGACTACAAGTCTTAACTTGTCAGGGACTGAACTCTCTATCTTATTCTCAGATTTCTCCCTCAAATAAGATTGAGAAACCATTAACTGAAAATAATTCTGTCTCGAAGGATCATCTAATTGCATCTGGCATGGAAATTTGGAATGCAGTCCTGTGAAATTCATCGTCTCCATTTATGTCCTGGAAATAGGACGATTTCTTTTACGTCCTGACCTGGTTTCCATACTACGTAATTAACAAATGAGCATTTAGTGAATGTATCTCATATGTGCTATCTCAGTAAATTCTTGACGTAGTTCTGGGAAGTAGACATTATCCCTATTTTTTAAACTTCTTATTCGATATATAATTTACATACCTGAAATCTACCCAATTCAAATGTGCAAGTCAATGGTTGTTAGTATATTTAAAGAGTTGTGCAACCATCACCACTATCTAATTTTGGAACATTTTTATCATCTCATATCCATTATCAGTCACTTCCCATTCCTTATTCCCCCAGCCCTTGGCAAACACTGATCTATTTTTTGTTTCTATGGATTTGCCTATTTTAGACATTTCATATGAATGAAATCATATAATGTATGTGGTCTCTTCTGTCTGGCTCCTTTCACAGTAGCATAGTGTTTTTGAGGTTTATTTATGTTGTAGCATGGGTCAGTACTTCTTTCCTTTTTATGACAGAATAATATTCCATTGTATTGCTTAATGACATTTTGTTTATCCATTCATCAGTTGGTGGACCATTGAGTTATTTCCACTTTTTGGCTATTGTAAATAATATTGCTATGAACATTTGGTACAACTTTTGTGTGGACACATTTTCATTTCTTCTGGGTATACACCTAGGAATGGAATTGCTGGGTCATTTAGTAAATCTGTGTTTATCCTTTTGAGGAACTGTCAGACTATAATCTGAAGCGTCTATACCATTTTACATTCCTACCAGCAACATGTGAGAGTTCCAGTTTCTCCACATCCTTGCCAATACTTGTTATTCTGTCTTTTTTTATTATAGCTGTCAAAGTCAAATGAAATACAAAGGCAAATCTCTAAATTTAAAAGGTTTTAATTGGGAAGCAAGAATTGCAGTTGGGGGCATACAGACAGAATGGGTGGCCTTTGGTATATCTGAAGAGCAAATAAAAGGTTGGAGGTTTTATAAAAAGAAGAAATGTTATATATTTTATTGTTTAGAAAGAAAGTTCATTGGCACTAGGAAAGTTTTGGGGATCTGGCAAACTCTGGTGAGTGCCAGCAGCAGGTAAAACTAGTTTTAGGGTCACAGCAGGTAGTTTCATTACACGTTTCCCGCTTTGATTAAGATCTTTTTTGAAAGTATTGCTGATTAATGGTTTTAAACTTAGGCTTAACTGTCCCTCTCTGTTGGGATGGACCTGTCCTAGTTGTCTCTGTCTCACATCATGGAGAAACTATAGGGGCCCATGTTAGGGACCCAGGCCTCATTTGAGTAATAAAGAGGCCAGAAGGGAAAATTTTCTCAGGGTAGGTTCATCTGGAGTCTATTACCAAGTTATATCTTATAAGTTCTGTAGGCATTTGCAATCACCTTGAAGTGTTGGGCTGACATTATTTTTTGGGAGAGCTGGCTTTATAAAGATTAGATAGGCAATAAGAACAAAGCTTAAAAATTATAATATTAAAAAATTGACAACAGGATAATAAATTTAGTTTGTACAATGGTTTTGAACTAAGACCCCAAGCCTAAGGGCAACAAACTAAGCAAATTAAAAGCCCATGGGGGATACCGGTGAGACCTGTTGTAGCGAGCCATTGAGTAGCATCCTGTGACTGGGTGGAAGGAAAGCAGAGAATGCCAGCATTGTAAGGGACCACCAGTACAATTTGAACAAAAAGTTGTGTTAGGGATATTGTCTAAGTTGTTCACTAGATGGATTAAAAGGATTTTTAGGTCAGGTTTTGTCACGTTACTTATGGCAGGTATTGATTATGAAATTTTGATTATAGCATTATCTTTTATTACCAAATGAAAAAAGTACCATTAAGGAGGGGTAAGAGTCTCATTATGATATGGGGTCTTATTTTGACAAAATAAGCTGTTTGCAGCATGGAAAACCATCAACTTTTCATCTTGGTTTGTAGTGTGAATGTCTCTGCTTATGGTATCAGGTAGTTTGGTGAACTTTCTGAGTGGCCTGTGCATCAGGCATAAGACTTGTTTTTTTTTTAATTTATCTAGTTTTAACTTATAGGGCTTTAGAAACAGTAGTTCCTATTTTAGTAATTTTATGGAAGAAAATTGGATTGTGGGAACTTAGAAGAATTTAGGACTTTAGTCTATAGGCAGATAACAAGAACTCAAAACAAAATGTACAGAGTTATAATCTAATAAAGGTGTATTATAGCTTTTTTTTTTTAGAAACAAAAGTGTTTTTTTTTTTACATTAATCATATAGGAATATTAAATTTAAAAACCTCTTGAGTCTAGGAAGCCAGACCAAGGCAGACTTTAGGTTTTATTTATAGTCTTAAAGTTTCTGGGCTTGCCAGGAAGTAACAGTTTTTATTTACTAACTGTAAGGCTGGGAACCCTTGAAGTCAGGCATTTTATGTATATTTTTAAATATGACATTTTAGTCAAAGCCTTGGTAATATAACCAATGTTTTTTTAATTGCATTTTTCTATAAAGAGAGCAGAATTTTATTGGACTTATGTAAATAACCATATTGTCATAAGCATATTTAGAAATAGTGTTTGAATTTTGGAGGAATTAAGTGTTTTTATCTTTGTTTACTAAGGTACACTTTATCAAATTGTCGGAAATTATAGATTGCTTAAAAGAGAAATATTTTTTTAATTCTGGGAGACAAAACATTTGAGTAAAGGACTAACAATGTTTTAATAAAAGTTATTAAACCATTATTATTTAATCTCATGTAATTAACTTTTTAATGAATTTCATTGTAAATATTTTTAGAGAAGAATTTAAAATAGTAACTGTGTGGCTAGGTGTGGTGGGTCACACCTGTAATCCCAGCACTTTGGGAGGCCAAGGTGGAAGGATTGCTTGAGGCCAAGAATTTGAGACCAGCCCAGACATTCTGTCTCTACAAAATTTTTTTTTAAAAAATTAGCTGAGTGTGGTGGTGCACACTTGTAGCCCTAGCTACTTGGAAGGTTGAGGTGGGAGGATTGCTTGAGCCCCTAAGTTCAAGGCTGCCGTGAGCTATGATTGGCTCCAGTGTGGGTGACAGAGCCATACACTCTCTCTCTCTCTCTAAAAAATAAAATGAAACAAAACAATAAATGTGGATGACAAAAACTTAGAATAGCCAGGGTTAAAAAATTGACAAAAGTTTATAATTGACAAGGAAATTTAGTTATTTTTATTATATGTAGCATTTTAAGGTAACCGCTAGAATTTTGACTGATAACAGATTTTTATGAATTTTTGTAATTTTTGAAACATTTTTATCAACAACATATCTATACATATAATTAAAAGAAGATCTAGTATCATTTATTATTTGATAATACTTTTTTATATAATTTTCCAAAGAAATCTAATCATTTAACATTTTTCTAAGATGAAAGATATATTTTTTGAGGCTATTTGGGGAACCAACTGGAAAATCTCAGTAGTTAATTTTAGGTCAAAAAGACTTGGTTTGATTTTGGGGAAAAATTCATCAAAGATGTTAAAAGCCTCGAAAAACTTGATCAAAATAGAATTATAGGTCAGTGTCAAATAATAGTTATTTGTTTAACCAGAGTGATAATCAAAGGACTTTAAAAGCAATATAGAAAGTTATGTGTATGTAAAAACCTTAACCCTTCTAAAGCTCAGTTTTTTTTAAGTAGTCAAAAACCTAATAGAGGTAATGCAGAAAATTATCTTGATAAAAATGTAAAATGTTTTTTGTTACAGGAAGCACATTTAAATAACCTGAGAGTTGAACTTGATGAAGAGGTTACTTGAATTTAATCAGACACAGGAAGACTGTGTCTGAGGTTACTAGTGTAACAATTTACATGCATGAAAGAAAGTCAAGAATACAGAACCAAATTGTATTGGAGGAAAACATTGGTTTTTTAGACCTTTAAGGTAAACATTTTAGTGTCAGGCCATAAGAGCAGAGTTAGAACCACAGAAAAAATTCGCAGGAGCTAGTGACAAAGTTGAAGGAGAGGGTTATTATCTCAGGCCTTTTTATGGGTAGAAAAAGCTGAAGGCAGTGATGTTATTACCTGAAAATCACATGTAGTGAGATACAGAAAAAGTTGAACCTCTGAGATATGAATCTGAGAAATTTTGAAAGGAAAACTGTACCTCAAGAAATGAAATTACTATTTTAAATGAAGAGGACAGCATTTTTAACCTGAAACTAGGGAATTAAATCAATTTCAGGAAGAAATGGCAGAAACAGAAATTCTCTGTAGTTTAGAAGATAGGTATTAAAGAGACAGATTTTAGAATTAAAAATTAAAACCTCTTGTAATCTTATTAAGAGCAGATTAATGTTTTAAGAAAGCCTTGTTTTTAATACAGAGGGCCAGATTCTGTTCCTATATCAGCAAACCCCTGACACTAAGGTTTAATTTTTAGAAAAACACATAAACAATTCTTAAAAATCTCAGCCAGCCTAATCACACATAAAACTTTTTTTACAAGGCCCATTTTTTATAAATCTTTTGGACTGGTTTGGATTTTTCATCACTTTTTAAAAGCTACAGTCTTAGTCTTATAATTTTTTAAAACTAATTTTGTAGCCTATTAGATATCAGGTGATTACAAATTAAATACATGGATATTTTGTTGCTAACTCAGAAGATATAGCTATTTTTATTAAATTAACAATATCAAATTCATCTTATTTATCAAAGAATTGCATAAAGATCATTTTGGTATAGCCTAGGTTTTTACCTTTATGACATTAAAACATCTAGCAGAGGCAAATATAAAACTGTCTGACCAATAAACCAGGTAAAAATGTATATTGACAATGTTGAAGACATTTTTAATTTTAATTTAATTTTATTTTATTTTTAGAGACAAGGTCTCACTCTGTCATCCAGGCTGGAGTGCAGTGGCTTAATTATAGCACACTGTAACCTTAAAGTCCTGGACTCAAGGGATCACGAGTAGCTACAGGTACATGCCACCAGGCCTGGCTAATTTTTTAAAATTTTATTTTTAGAAACAGGGTCTCACTGTGTTATCCAGGCTGGTCTCCGACTCCTGGCCTCAAAAGGTCCTCCCACCTTGGCCTCCCAAAGTGTTGGGATTACAGGCATGAGCCACTGTGTCTGACTTTAATTTTATTTTATTAACAATTTTAAAACCAATTAATTTATTCAAAATTTATTTATGTCACATAGACTAAAAAATGTGGGAGTTAATTATTATCTATTTTCTATGAGCTCCCATTTATTTAAATAAAAATTTTTAAGTGATTTTTGGCCAGCTATATCAGATATTATTATGTAGATATAACAGGTAACATATACTGTTACATGTGTAATATGTGTAAAAACATTTATAAACATAAATTTATATAAAGATCTTATAGCTTTTATTTTATAATTCTAGTCATGAGATAGTAAAACATGAACTCCCAAAGAATAGTTGGATATAAATGTTTTTTGACAAATTAGGATAAGGCTAAACTTAAAAAAAATCTTGGCCGGGCGAGGTGGCTCACGCCTGTAATCCTAGCACTCTGGGAGGCCGAGGCAGGTGGATCGCTCGAGGTCAGGAGTTCAAGACCAGCCTGAGCAAGAGTGAGACCCCGTCTCTACTAAAAATAGAAAGAAATTATCTGGCCAACTAAAATATATATAGAAAAAATTAGCCGGGCATGGTGGCGCATGCCTGTAGTCCCAGCTACTCGGGAGGCTGAGGCAGTAGGATTGCTTGAGCCCAGGAGTTTGAGGTTGCTGTGAGCTAGGCTGACGCCACGGCACTCACTCTATCCAGGGCAACAAAGTGACACTCTGTCTCAAAAAAAAAAAAAAAAAAAAAAAATCTTTTTAATAAGCAATCTTATAAAGGCTGTGAACCAAATTTGGGGTAAAGCAGTTTGAGTCACTTACCAATATATTGGATTTGAAAAGAATAGATGACTGTAAAAATGTGACTTAATATCTGAAGAGCCCCAAAATATAAGAGTTATTTTAATAAGGTCCGTACAGTATTTTCTTGGTCTTGACTTTTTGTCCATGAAAATAAGAATGTTATCATTCTTGGCCAGGAGCGGTGGCTTATGCTTGTAATTCTAGCACTTTGGGAGGCCAAGGTGGGAGGATCACTTGAAGTCAGGAGTTCAAAACCAGCCTGAGCAACATAGTGAGACCCCATCTCTACAAAAAATAGAAAAATTAGCTAGGCGTGGGGTGGCGCACACCTGTATTCCCGGCTACTCGGGAAGCTGAGGCAGGAGGATCACTTGAGCCCAGGAGTTTGAGGTTGCACTGAGCTATGATGACACCACTGTACCCTAGCCCAGGCAACAGAGTGAGACTCTGTCTCAAAAATAAACAAACAAACAAATAAATAAAAGAGTGTTGCCATTCCTTTTAGTAAAGAGAGAGTATCTTTTATATGGAAATTCAATTTTTTTGCTTTGAAGAAACAGCATAAAGGTCAAAGTGAGGTTTTTCAATATCTGCTGGTTTTTAAGTGGTTTTTACTTAAATAGTCAGTATAGCAGAATAGCTGAGGAGTTTTGGAAAAAGAGAGTTTAGCTTAGAGAAGGATAAAAAGGAGGAATTGTAAGAAGGGGAGGGGAAAGCTCCAGAGAAGAAAGAGTCTCAGGTAACTTTGGGACAGTATTGTGTAGCTAGGCAATCTTTGAGTCCTGAATGTTAGTTTTTTTTTTCTTTAATTGAGACATGAGTCTTATTTGGAGCGTGTGATTTTATAGCCACAGTCTTTTAGTTTAGTTTTAAGAACAACAGACTGTTTGAATGATCCCTGTAATGTTTGAACATGTTACCAGCTGGAGTCCCAGAAAATATCTTGGCATGTGCTATAGTTTGGATATGGTTGGTTTGTCACCACCAAATCTCATGTTGAAATTCGATCCCCAGTGCTGGAGGTGGGGCCTCTGCAGAAGCAGATTCCTCTTGAATCGATTAATGCCCTCTCTGGGAAGGGGTTGAGTTCTCACTCTATTAGTTCCCTCAAGAGCTAGTTATTTTAAAAAGCCTGGTACCTCCCCCCTTGCTCTCTTGCTTGCTCTCTGGCTGTGTGACCTCCATACGTGCCAGCTCCCTTCGCTTTCCGCCATGAGTGGAAGCAGCCTGAGGCCCTCACCAGATGCCCAGTGTTGACCTTTTCCAGATATCAGAATCATGAGCCAAATAAACCTTTTTTCTTTATAAATTACCCAGCCTTGGGTATACCTTTATAGCAACACAAACCACACTAAGACAGCATGTCTATGAACTTTGAGAGCCCATTTGTAATTAAATTTAAATTTATCTAGGTGATTTGTCTTAATGTTGAATATATAAAAGTCAATTAAGTAACCACAAGTGTTGAACATACAAAAGCCAAATAAACACAAGTGCTAACAGAAAATAAAGTACGTACTTACCCAGGAAGAACCATAAACCACCTTTTCCAGCTGAAGGGAAAGAGAAAAATCTCTTCGCCAATGCCTCAACCCAAAGGGAAAAAAAAATTCTTCACCCACACCTCCCGGCTGAGATCTGCCAGGAGGTAGAGTCCTCCCCCAGCAGGAGATCTCCCAACCAGAGGGAGAAAGATCCCTCTCAGGACAGGGAAGACCCCCCTAAACAAATCCCAAATAAGGCAGAACATGACCAAAAGTCGGAGTTTAGTCCAAGAGAGACTCACCAGGGGGAAAAAAAGCAACTCACAGAAGTAGGGGGCTCGGAGGGCCCCAGTGTGCGTACATCATGCCATAGTTCTAATGGCTGGTGATTTTTCTCTGAGATGAATCAGCTTTGGAATCCCACTTCTGACACCAAGTATGTCAAAGTCAAATAAAATATAGAGACAAATGTCTACGTTTAAAATGTTTTACTTGGGAAGCAAGAATTGCAATGTGGGGCATACACCCAGAAGGAGTGGTCTTTGGTATATCTGAAGAACAAAGAGAAAGTTGGAGGTGTTACAAAAAGGAGAAATGTTCCGTATTGTTCTGAAAGAAAGTTCATTGACACTAGTAAAGTTTTGGGAAGCTGGCAAGCTCTGATTGGTGAGTGAGGGTAGCTGGTGCATAAAACTGGTCTTAGAGTCACAGCGGCTTGTTTCAGTAGCTATTAGATAAAACTGGTTTTAGGTTACCGCAGGCAGTTTCAGCAGCCAGGCTTGTAGAGAATTATATTTTGGGAGTCATGTCATGTGTTCTGAGTGCTTTTTTTCCCCCTAGCCTCTTGAATCTATTTTAGTTGAGTATAGCAAGAATGACCTGATTCATATGATCAACTTTCACAGAGCCATCCTAATGGGTGTGAAGTGGTGTCACATCGTGATTTTGATTTGTATTTCACTAATGACTGATAACGTTGAGCATGTTTTTATGAGCTTATTGTCCATTTGTAAATCGTCTTTAAAGAAATGTCTATTCAGATTTTTTGCCTATATTTTGATTGGATTATTTCTCTTTTTATCATTGAGTCATAACAGTTTTTAAATATATTCTGGAGACAAGTCTTTTATCAAATATATGATTTGCAGATATTTTCTGCCATCCTATGTATTGTCTTTTCTTTTACATAATGGTATCATTTGAAGCACAAAAGGTTTTACTTTTGATGGTGTCTAATTTCTCTTTCATTGCTTACACTTTTGGTGGCATTTCTAAGAAATCATTACCTATCCCAAGATAATGAAGATTTATTTCTGTGTTTTCTTCCAAGAGTTTTATAGGTTTAACTCTTACATTTAGGTCTGTGATCCATTTTGAGTCAATTTTTGGGTATGATGTGAGATATCTCCATTTTCTAGCAAAAGATTCTGAGACTTAGGTTAAGTCATTTTTCCAAGATTACATAGCAAGTAATTTGAGCCTTGTTCTTGGCCACTAAATCTTATTTTTTCCCTCTAGTATACTATATTATTTTTCTTGAACTTTTCACATAATATTAGAAATTGGCCCTACTGTTGTTTTTAAAAATAAAAAGACATGATTCTGATTATCAATAATTATTAAAATTGAATAATGCTTCATCATCTAGAAATCATTTATTCTGTCAACAAGCCTGAAATATAATAAGAATAGATAGTATTATAATCCTTCTTTTATAAATGAGGAATTGACTTGCCCACAGTCACAAAAATTTGGAGAGTGATGGAGCTGGGACCACCCTGTTTCTCAGGGATTCCCAGTTTCTCATACCTTATCTTTCTACAGTCCAGGTGATACATGATGCCTCCTTTCCCTGTCCCAAGTCAGAGATTGCATTTCACAGTACAAAACATATGAGTTTTACACTAGCTTCATTTTTGGAATATCTGTCCAGTGGTTTCCTCAATCAAAGATTGATATATTCAAATTGCATCAGAATATTTAGCAAATTAGTACTTTTACGTGTAAGAAAAAGATGAACTGACTACTTCATGGTTAGTTATTTTCACTTCCCAAGATTTTCCTGGATGTAAGAGAAATGGTAGTAAGTAATATAGAAATTAGCATGTATTGAGTGTCTATTATGTGCCAGTGACAGCAACCCTGCAAGTTAGGAATTATTATCCCCATTTTACAGATGAGGGAACTGAGGCTCATAGAGGATAACTGACACAAAGTGGCACAGATACTAAGTGACAGTATCAGGATTTGAGTTTAATTCTCTCTGCCTCTGAAGACTATGCTCTTGCCACAGGGAAGAACAATGAATTACAGTGCCCACATTGTTCCTGTTCCCAAGGTATAAGAGCTGAGTTTCCTAATAGTCTTCGGTATAGGAGAACCAGGCCTGCCTATGGAAAGTGGTTTCACTACAAATCAATCCTTTGTATGACTTAATAATATGCTGATCTCATACTTCCTTGATTTTTGTTTTGTTTTGCTCATTTGGCAATGTGTCAAGTGTTAATTTTTAAGCAATTTCTGTGTGTATCTTTGAAGCTCGTGTTTCACTGTGGACTATGAGTATGTGTTATCTCACACACTGCCCACTCTTCCTGCTGGTGGTCATTAATGTTTCGGCACTGAGTATATCAGCATCGTTTTAGGAGCATTGGAAAGAGGCTTCGGAAACCAGTCCTGGGATTTATGCAATTTCCTGAAACTGTGAGTTAGGTAAACATGTAGCTTTCTGGATAGAACTTTTGAGACTTGTATTTCTTTTATTTTTTTGTTTTTTGTTTTTATTTTTGTTTTTTGTCTTTTTTTAAATTCTGAGATTTGTGTTTCTGATGCCAATAAATGACATTTAAAAATAACTTACTTAATAATACAAATGATGAGGCTGTAGAGAAATCAGAACCCTCATACATTGCTGGTGGAAACATAAAATTGTGCCATTACTTTGAAAAATAGTCTGGCTGTACTCAAAAGGTTAATCATAGTTATCATGTGAACCACCAGTTCCACTTCTAGGTATATTCCCAAAAGAAGTGGAAACATATGTCCACACAAAAGCTTATATATAAGCATTTTTCATAATAGCCAAAAAGTAAGAACAACCTAAATATCTATCACCTGATGAACGGATAAATAAAATTTCTTATATCTACGCAATGGAATGTTATTTGGCAATAAAAAGGAATGCAGTACTGATTCATACTATAGCATGGATGAACCTTGAAAACATGATTAGTGAAAGCAACCAGACACAAAAGGCTACATATCGTATGATTCCATTTATAAGAAATGTCCAGAATAGTCAAATTTGTAGATACAGTAAATAGAGTAAGAGTTGCTAGAGGATGGGGACACAGAGGAATGGGGAGTGACTGCTAATGGATATGAGGTTTCCTTTTAAGGAGATGAAAATGTTTGGAAATTAGATAGTGGTGATCATTGTACAACCTTTTAAATACACTAAAAGTAACTGAATTATACACTTCATAAAATAAAAAAGTGAACTTAAAAAATTCAGAATGTAGTTTTTCTTGGAGCTCTCAGGACTGTGAAAGGATGGATGAGTAGGATTTAGACATTGGAGGTTGGGTGAGAGGACTGAGGCTGAAGGAAAAGCAAAGGGAGGAAGCTGTTCAAGAGCAGGTCAGGTATAAAGGAGGGTCAGCAGCTCAAGTTGTTAGCGGAGCAAACTGGGCATGAAGGTGAGGATTGTGATTGGGCTGGAAGGTGGAAGCTGCTGGAATGCCAGGTCAAGGCATCTGGGCTCTTCTGCGTGGGCTCTAGGGAGCCTTTGTTGTTGCCAGCCCACCAGTAATGTCTTGGTGATGGGCCTGCTAGATTTCAAAGTGTCATGCTTATTTATGGATGGTTATTACTTATATTTCCTTGGCTCTTATTTTCACTCATGATTTATTAAGCACCACCTATATATCAGATATAACTTTATTTAATTTAGTCTTCACCCCAACCCCATAAGAGTCAGTATCTTCATCTCCCATTTTTCAGACACAGAAACCAAGGTTCAGAGGCTGTTACGTGGCCAACCAATAAGTGATGGAGTCTGGATTCAACTCCACGGCCAAGGCCCTTACACCACTCTGTACTTCCCTCCTCTCTCCATTTCATTTTCTCACCTTTCTCAAAACTCCATGGCCTCTGCTCTTGCAGACAGTGGAGTTAAGCCACAGAACTGGCAGATCTTGACATTTTCCAGGAAGCAATTAAATACTTCTTAATTTCATGGTTTCTAGGGCTCGTTTCAAATCCTTCACCTCCTATTTGGGTAGACTAGCTGTCACAAAGGCAGGATTCGTGAGCAAGAAGGCAACTGTGAGATACCTTGGAGTAAAGAGTTGGTTGCTTAAATGTCTACTTTACAAGATATTAAAAAGGTCTAAGTGCCTTCCCTACAGAACAGCTATTTAAATTTTGCCCTACTCACGCCTGTAATCCTAGCTCTGGGAGGCCGAGGCGAGTGGATCGCTCGAGATCAGGAGTTCGAGACCAGCCTGAGCAAGAGTGAGACCTCGTCTCTACTAAAAATAGAAAGAAATTATCTGGCCAACTAAAAATATATATACAAAAAAATTAGCCGGGCATGGTGGCTCATGCCTGTAGTCCCAGCTACTCGGGAGGCTGAGGCAGTAGGATCACTTAAGCCCAGGAGTTTGAGGTTGCTGTGAGCTAGGCTGATGCCACGGCACTCACTCTAGCCCGGGTAACAAAGTGAGACTCTGTCTCAAAAAAAAAAAAAAAAAAAATTTTGCCCTGGAGCCACCCTTGCTTTAGTAAAGTTGGAATCTGAACACAGGTTAGGATAGAGAGAGCTCTGAAGTAAAATAGCAAGTTATTCTTTAGACTTATCTTCAAGCACAGCATCGCGTACTCTCCAAGGAATCCATCCAGTTCACTGGAGCTACATTGAGGGTTCAGCTGGAGGGATTGTTTCCGAGAGGAGGGGGGTTGTTACCCAGAGTTCAGTACTTGTCCCCAAGGCTGAATCAGTAAGAATGGAGAAAGAGGACAAGTGGTTTGAGGAAAAGAAAAGAGAAGTTTATTAATTTGCCGGCAGATGAGGAGGGCAGTAGACTAACCTCTCAAAAGACCTCCATCCTGTCTTGAGGCAGAAAAACAGGGCTTTTTAAAAGGGGGTTTTCTGGAGGTTGGGCTGGGGGCTGTGTGACCTGTGTCACATGTATTGGCTTCGGGATATTGTTGTTTCACTGTAATTGGTGGTTTCCGTGGACCTTATCTCTGATGAGGATGATCTTGTGACCCTTGGACAATTCTGTTGAGCCATCTCCTATGGTTTAAGATACCAGAAAACCAACAGCAAAGAACATTTTTTGCCCCTTTGATTACTGACCTCAGAAAGGAAAGCAGGTTTTAATTCCCAGAAAGGGTGGGGGCTTTTAAAGAGACAACTTGTAATACATTTTGTTCCCCTTTTTCAGACCTTTACCTCTGTTACAGGGTACCATGCTTTTGCTTTGCCCTCCCAAACTAAAGAGCAAGCAGCCTACATTACCCTTCATTGCAAATACAAATTAAAATTCTTAATCTCGCCAGAAGTGATTAAGACGATCACCAAAGATATTCACACACATAATAAGCCCAATTATATTTTTTATTAACCCTGACAGAGTTCCTTTTGTTGCTGAATCGTATGTTTAACATTTCTTACTGAGCATCAATCTCCCCTTCTCTTGTCACGCTGAGATCTTGGACAGTGGTGGGAAAGTACACTTAAATGGTGTCTGTACAGTTTTGGCAATTCATTTTTAGATTCTTATAGTTGGTTTTGCTTCCTGACCTTTAAGTATATCTGCTGTCCCTGAAGAGGCTTGAAATTTGGGAATGAACTGACCCTCAGGGAATGAATCACAGACGTTGAGCTACCAAAGACCTGATTAGGTCATCTTTCCTGTCCACCTGCCAGGGCATGACTGCTGAAGTTTTCTTTCTTAAGAGAAGACTGTTTGTTTTAGAAGTACTTTTGTAGTTTGTGTTCAACTTTTTTTTTTTTTTTTTTGAGACAGTGTCTCGCTCTGTCACCCCAGGTAGAGTGCAATGGCATCATGATAGCTTACTGCAACCTCAAACTCCTGGGCTCAAGCAATCCTCCTGCCCCAGCCTCCCAAGCAGCTAGGACTAAAGCACGCCCAGCTAATTTTTCTATTTTTAGTAGAAACCAGGTCTCGCTCTTGCTCAGGCTGGTCTTGAACTCCTGAGCTCAAGCAATCCTCCTGCCTTGGCCTCCCAGAGTGCTAGGATTACAGGCATGAGGCACTGGGCCTGGCCAGTGTGTCCAACTTTTGTTTTCCATTATTGATAACATGACTTTAGATAGGGACAAAAAGAGAATTGTAAAATATTATCTTTGGCTATTGAGTTTTTTTCTCAATGGTTTAAATTTTTTATTCATTCACTCCACAGATATTTACTGAGCACTACTGTGTTCAAGGACACTGTGTTAGGTGTTATCGTGGAAAAAAACAGTCATGTCCCACTTTCATGGAGATTACAATTGGAAGAGAACAATTAGTAATCAAATAACCACACAGACAAATGTAAAGTGTGGCTTTGACAGGTGCTCTGAAGAAAAGGTATGTGGTGCTACAGAGCCTGTGTTAGGGACATTTTACCTGACAGAGAGGGGAAGGAGGAAGTGACCCTTTAGCTGAGATCTGGTGGATGATGAAGAATTAACCTAGTTAAGCAGGGAAGGAAGAGTATTCCAGACACCAAAGCAGCAGGACTGTGGCAGTGGGGAGCCAGCGGACAGGAATGCCTGTGGGAATGCCTGCGCCCTCCAGACCCTTGGGATCAGTGAGGAAGGAAACGGGCGAGTGGTCTTGAGCACCATGTAAGCCCACTCTAACCAAATGGCTCTGCTTTTCTCTCTTTCATTAAGTCCCCTCTAAAGATTTCATGTAAACACAAGGTTCTGCTGCTTAAAAAAAAAAAAAGGGATTTAAAAACTCACTGTCTTAGGCCATCTACTGCCTTCTGAGGAGGTTTTATACAATGTCATGTGCCCTGCAACATACACATGCTTCCTCACCTCACCACTGGCAGAGAATGCAGTCTCTCGTTAAGCCTATCTTCATGAAATGCAATGAGAATGTTTGGATATCTGTACCAATCTCTGAACCTGGTTTTCCAACACACACCCCTTAGCCATTATGAAAAACATCCTCCTAATTGCCAATGAAAATGATAAAAACATACGGAGTTATTTTAGGCCAGTGGTCTTCAGGTAATTTTTTAGCTGTGGAATCCATCTTCAGATGAGATCTAACATGAAGGCATCAAAAAACTCAGGTGATTTTTATTTTCCTTTGTGCCTTTTCTCTTAGATTTTTTTTACATTTTCTAGCATGAACATGTATTGCTTTTATAATAAGAAGAGCATGTTTTTTAAATTATATGGCTGTTTAGGGAAACTGAAGTGTTTCATGATAACAAGGTACAGATTGAAACAGATGGCTCCCTCTGTTGTAGTACCCCCCGTTGACCTTTTCACAACTGGGGATTACTACAGCACAGAGTGACCATGGCTTTTTCACCATGAAATATATGATGACAGCAGAAACCTTGCTGACAAACAGATGTTTTTCCCAAGTGGAGCTTTTCTTAATGAAATAGTTGCTTAGAAACCAGACCATAATAACAACTTTTCTATATTTAGTTTGTGAAGTGATTCAGTTTGCAAAATTATTAAGTCAGAGAATACTAATTAGATAAAATTGAACATATCTATTGTTTTCTTGTCTTGTAATTCAGGAACCAAATGGTTAAATGAACAGCAAAATTTCCTCCAGGTTGTGTCTATCCAGATGCTGTTCATAACAGGGGACATACAAGGGAAAGGACAGCTCATGGAGCGACCCTGCTGTCCTCTTAACTCTGATTCTGCAGTGGCACGGTGGTGTTTGATCTTTCACTAGCATGTATTAGAAGCTGTTGCATGTAACACTTATTAGCTTGCTGAGAGGATCAGTTGGGTCACTGGGTCAAAAAATTGTACATGAAAATGTGAAAATCAATTCAAATTGAAGTCAGTGAAACAGCAGTGTAAAGGAAGGACTCAGGAGTGAAAATACTTGTTTAGGAAGACAATTTGTAAATGGAAAATCTGATGTTAACTGCTACTAAGAACACAGAAACCTGAACATGTACCATATTTGTCAGGTGAATTAAAACATTAAATCTTAAATTCAAACTGTACGTATTCTATAAGAAAATGGATCTCTGTCTTCCCCTTATAGTAATGAGGAGATAGCTCAGCTGAAAACAACTGTCTTACAGAGTGACATATTTAAAACACTTTAACATAGAAAATCCTCCCAAATTAAGCTTAGACCCCAAAGGAATAACCTTCAGGTTAATCCAAGGTACTTTCACCTCATCCCAGGGCACTGGGAGTAGAGCTGTCTTGGCATTGAGCAGAGCCGGAGGGAATGAAGAAAGAAAACCTTTCCCTGGGAGGCTGTAATCACTAAACCAACCACCTCTCCTGCAGATTTGCATTATTGGGGTTCAGGAAATCTCAAGGAGAGAATTAGAGTTTTAAATGTTTCTATACTGGTAGTGGCTATAGGAGTCTTGTAGAAACAAAAGCATATTTCTTATGGAAGAAGGCACCTTCATCCTAGGTTCCAAAGAATCCTCATTATCATTTTCTATTTTAATTTTAATTTTTTAATAATTAAAAATATTTGTATTATGGTTTTTTATATATGTGTATATGCCATCTTAGCCATTTTTAAATGCATAATTCAGTGTCATTATTTATATCCATAGTTTTTTTGTTTTTGTTTTTTTGTTAAGAGATGGGGATCTCACTATGTTACACATGGTGGATTTGAACTCCTGGGCTCAAGCAGTCCTTCTGCCTCAGCCTCCTGAGTAGCTGGGATTATAGGTGTGCACCACCATGCTTGGCCTATATCCATGATGTTGTACAACCATTACCACTATTTCTAAAACTTTTTCCTTACCCCAAACAGAAACTCTGTAGCCATTAAGCAATAACTTCCCATTTTGTCCTTTCCCTATAATATTATTTAAGGCTAATACCTAGTACATAGTCACAAAATAACCAAGCACAAGAAAACAAAGTCCCAGAAGACTTTAGATGTTGGAATTGTCACATACAAATTATGAAGTAACCATGCTTACTCTATTTAAAGAAATATAAGGTAAGCTTGACAGTATCTTCAGGGAATAGGAAACAACAAAAAATGATCTAACAGATTTGAAAAACCAAATGGAACATCTAAAAAAAGGTAAAATAACTTTAAATAAAAATTCAGTGGATGAGTTTTGCAGCAGACACAGCTGAAGAGAGACTTAATGGACCAGAAAGTACAAAGGAAGAAATTATGGAGAATGCAGCACAGAGAGACAATATTTAGTCTCTGGATGGAGAAGTCAGAAAAGAAAGATTAATAGATTTTATCTAAAATTTTAAAGCTCATTTACGTCAAAAACAACCTTAATTAAAATGCAAATATAATTGAAGAAGAAAGATTTGCAACAAAAAGGACAAACACAGGGCTGGGCACACAGTGGCTCATACCTATAATACCAGCATTTTGGGAGGCCGAGGCAGGAGGATCACTTGAGGTCAAGAGTTGAAGACTCCCATCTCTACGATAGATAGATAGATAGATAGATAGATAAATAAATAAAAATTAGCCAGGTGTGGTGGCGGACTCCTGTAGTCCTTGGTACTATGGAGGCTGAAGTGGAAGGATTGCTTGGGCCCAGGAATTCAGGGCTGCAGTGAGCTATGATTGGGCCACTGTACTCCAGCCTGGGCAACAAAGCAAAAAAAGACAAGCATAAATTTATAGAGACAGATTTGTGGTTGCCTAGGGCTACGGGGTTTGAACAAAAAAGGGAAAGTGCTACTGATGGCTGGAAGTTTTCTTTATGGAGTGATGAAGATGTTCTGGAATTAGTTAGTGGTGACGGTTGCCCAACTTCGTGTTGTGAATATGCTGTACTAAAACTCACTGAATCATACACATTAAAAGGGTGAATTTTATGGTATGTGAATTATATCTCAATAAACCTTTTTTTGGTTTGTTTTAAAAGGACAAGCCAACAACAGTTAATGTCTTTACTGCATAAGAGCTCATAGAGATTTTTTTTTTTTTCTCTTTTTTTACACCCAAGAATCATGGCTTGTTGGAGCTCATAGAGATTGACAAGAAAAATATCTGGTAGCTAAATGGATAAAAACCACAAATAGGCAATTTATGGTAGAGGAATTCATACAAGTAATAAAATTTTAAGAAAATATTCAGCTTTTCCAATAGCAGAGAAATACAGATTAAAATAACATATTGTTATTTTATTAATACAATTTTGGGTGCCATTTCAAAAAACAAAGTTGTTTTATTTTTTTTTTAATGGGAATAGCCAGTGCTGGCCAAGTGTAGTGAAACAGGTACTCTTGAGCACTCTTGGGGAGAAAATTAATTGGAAGATTTTTGGAATGTAGCTTTGGAAATGTTTGTACCTTTAGGGCCAGTTATTTCTCTTTGGGGAATTACCTAAAGGGTATACATGGGAGGTGGATGCCTATAGTAGTTCTGTCTAAGAAAGCCTATGAGATCTTTTCCACACTGAATAATTATGCAAATGGCTCTTGGTCCCAGGGGCAGCTCTCAGTTGAGGTACTTTAGTGCTTTTTGCAACACAGCTTCTTGTCTGTCTCCAGGTAGCCCCACCCCATCCCACACCCTTTCTACTCCCCTATCCCTCAGCCTTCATTGTGCCAGAACATGCAGTATTAACCACACTCTCTTGTAATCACTGGCTAATTCGTCTCCTCTCCCCAGACGGGCACTATCCTGTTACATTTGTGTCACCTAGTAACAGAACCTGGCACATGGTAGGCACCCAGTAAATACATGAATGCATGAAAGAATTCTTTCCGTTGCCTTCATTTTAAAGCTGTTTTCCAAACTTTATGATTTATGCCATAGCTGCAGATTACTTCTGTATGCTCTTATATAACTGTTTGGCTTTTTAAAAATTGACCCCTTTTCCCTCTCTTTTTAACTGAAGTAAATTTTAAAAGAAAGCCTTTATGTATCTTGCCATTCCAAGTAATAATATTACCATAAGGTTTTAAGTGTCATCGTTAGACTCCCTCAGGTTATCTAGTGTAAAAGCCAAGCCAACTGGGAGAATAAGCCTCCCTTATTCCTCCGTAAAAAAGAAGACTGCTAAAATAAAACAAAGTAGTCCACAGTAAGAACAGTGGGTGTGTGTATATTTATTCAAAGTGTGGTCTATCAAAGAGAGTACATCAAAATGTTTGTATTGATTTCAGATTTCAGGTGATTTTTTTTTTATGGTGAGACAGGATCTTGCTCTGTTGTCCAGGGGCTGTTCACAGGTGGGATTATAGCTCACTGCAGCCTTGAGCTCCTGGGCTCAAGTGATCCTCCTGCCTCAGCCTCCTGAGTAGCTGGGACTACAGGTGCAGATTTCAGGTGATTTAAAAAAAAAAACTTTATTGAGATATAATTCACATACCATATAATTTACTCTTCTAATGTATGTAATACAGTGGTTTTTAGTATATTCACAGAGCTGTGCATCCATCACCACTATCAATTTTAGAATATTTTCATTACCCTAAAAAGAAACCTACTCTCCTTAGTTTTCACTCCTCTATCCTCCCATATCCCCCATAAGTGATTTTTATTTGACTTTCTTCTTTTTACTGTTCTGTTGTATTTGAATCTCTTATGGTGACCACGTATGATTTATATCATCAGAGGATAAACCAATCAAGTTCTTTCGATCGTGGAAGCAAATTGTTTAAAGGCTTTCCTTTCCCCTCTATGTATAGGTGTCCTATATTCACTGCTTAGCACAGGATTTTAACCTGAGGGGTTAAATTCAAGTTAACCCTTGTGTGGACCCCTAGAGGGTCCCTGACTAGGTCTAGTAAGCCCCTGAAATTATAGGCAGAGTGTTTATGTGTGTATGTATGTTTTTTAGGAGAGAAGGGACCTTTTGGGGTTCTTTTTATAGTAGTTCTGTTTGATTTCCATATGACGCTACAGTTTTAAGTCCCACACGTCATGGTTGCTGATTTCACAACGATCACTTTTTCTAAGCCAGTGCTAGCCGGGAGCACCTATCACAAAGACTTGCCTAATCATCTCATCAGGACATCTTCTAGGCTTAATTAACCAAAAAAGGAAAATTTAGAAAGAGTTCTCCCTTGCCTCTGTCACTGGCTGGTGCCCCAGGTGCCCCAGGCTCAGGGCAGGTCTCCTAACCCACCACACTTTTCTCAGGACACTGGAGGATATGAAAGATCAGCCTGTCATTTTTTTTTTTTTTTGAGACAGAGTCTCGCTCTGTTGTCCGGGCTAGAGTGAGTGCCATGGCATCAGCCTAGCTCACAGCAACCTCAAACTCCTGGGCTCAAGTGATCCTCCTGCCTCAGCCTCCCGAGTAGCTGGGACTACAGGCATGCACCACCATGCCCGGCTAATTTTTTTCTATATATTTTTAGTTGACAGCTAATTTCTTTCTGTTTTTAGTAGAGAAGGGGGTCTTGCTCTTGTTCAGGCTGGTCTCGAACTCTTGACCTCGAGCGATCCTCCCGCCTCGGCCTCCCAGAGTGCTAGGATTACAGGTGTGAGCCACTGCGCCCAGCCATATCAGCCTGTCTTGCCAGAGCTTTTGGCCAGGTGACAACTCCCCTCTGGAGTCTTTGGCTGTTTCTAAACTAGTGAGAACTTGACGCCTCAGTCAGCTTTGCTGATTCTGCAGCTTCTCTTTGTGTAGGCTTGAGGTGAAATGTCAATAGAAAACTTACGGAAAAAAATGAGCCTGAAGTTCAGGCGGTACTACTCCTTCTACTAGGACTCCCCATCCCAGGGTTTCAAGGAAGCCCCCCTTTTTCTTTTTACTGGTAAATGTTTCTTTTGATAGCATGAAGAGAATGTTGATGTGTTTTTCACTCTTTGAAAGCTCTGTAAAGTGAATTCAATGAATGACATCTTGCCTCTTTATTTCTCACTCAAGATTAGCTGAAATATAAGTTTCTCTGAATCCTAGGGCAGTGATTACTTTCAAAGCTGCGCTAATTGCTGTTTTCTTTTCCTTCCTTCCTTATGCCTGCAGTGAGTATTAGGGCAGCTTTGTTTTTATTTTCGTGCATATAACAGAAACCTCCATCATCGTGGTGTTCTGGAGGCACAGTTTTCCTGACCTCTGCTCTCTACCTCTTTCCCCTCTGGAATCATCCAGAGGTATTTGATAGAGGCAGCCCTGATGAGGCTGACTGTAAGCTTTTCACTGCTGTTTTGGATTTGATTTGATTTGATTTGTTTGGGAAGGGAGTGGAATAAGAAATTTAGGGGGCTTGCAGTAACCCATAAAGATGTTGTACAGAGGAAGTGTTTGAGAGTCACCGGTTAAAAAGCTGAAACTCATTAAAATACAAGTTTTCCTTGTTGTTGTTGTTGAGATAGGGTCTCATTCTGTCGCCCAGGCTAGAGTGCAGTGGCGTCATCATAGCTCACTGCAGCCTTGAACTCCTGAGCTCAAGCGATCCTCCCGCCTCAGCCTCCTGAGTATCTGGGACTACAGGTGCACACCACCACAGCTGGCTAATTTTTTTCTATTTTTTTTTTTTTTGAGACAGAGTCTCACTTTGTTACCCGGGCTAGAGTGAGTGCCATGGCATCAGCCTAGCTCACAGCAACCTCAAACTCCTGGGCTTAAGCGATCCTACTGCCTCAGCCTCCCGAGTAGCTGGGACTACAGGCATGAGCCACCATGCCCGGCTAATTTTTTTGTATATATATTTTTAGTTGGCCAGATAATTTCTTTCTATTTTTAGTAGAGACGGGGTCTCACTCTTGCTCAGGCTGGTCTCGAACTCCTGACCTCGAGCGATCCACCCGCCTCGGCCTCCCAGAGCTAGGATTACAGGCGTGAGCCACTGCGCCCGGCCTTTTCTATTTTTTGAAGAGATGGGATCTCGCTCTTGCTCAGGCTGGTCTTGAACTCCTAGCCTCATGCAGTCCTCCTGCCTGGGCCTCCAAGAGTGCTAGGATTACAGGCATGAGCCACTAAAAGCCCAGCCCCATTTCCTTTTCTATGACTTTACTGTCATCACTGATGTTGGCAGGTAGCACCTCAAGTTAGAATCATTCCTGAATTTCATCAACATTACTACCTACCTTTTTCACACGCTAAATAAAGATACCAGCTAGGAGCAAAGCAATCCCTGTGAAGCCCAGCCAGACCCAGAGGAGGATGCCTGGCTGTTCCTGTGGGATGCAGAGTGCCCAGTGCCTCTCCATATGCCGACCTCGGGGTCCATCAGAAAGGAAGTTGTATGGAGGGAGGCTGATGTTATGTCCTTGAACATGTAAGGTTTGCTATCTTTAGGGGTAGGTTTTGCAAAGCTAGTACTGTTCTGGTAGTTACTTTCTGCTAGGCACTGCTGGCAGGTGGGCTGTGGTGTAGCAGAGTGGTTGGGCAGGCAGATTTGCCATCCTGCTCTGCCCCGTGGCAGCTCTGTGATCTTGGGCCATGTTTTTCACTTCTCTGTTCTTCAATTTCTCCCTCAAGGAATATTAAAAGTACCTACTTCAAAGGATTCTCGGGAGCATTTAATGGATGAATTGATGTAAAGTATTTAGGACAGTGCGTGGCATATTGAAAACACTCAGTGTCTTTGCTGTCACGTTTTTATTTATTAATAATATTTCATGACCCAAGTAGCTTTCAATAAATATGGCTATCAGTAAATATAGATTATTTACAGATTTTTATTTTTTTCCCCTCCAAAATGGGAATTAGAAAACAATTTAAACAAATATGTTTGCATTATCTTAGTATTCAAATGTTATTTGGATCCTGATTTAAAGACATAAACACTAGGTGCGGTTCTTACAAATCCTCCGCTGTTAGCCATCCCAGCTCATTAGTCTAACCCTGTTTTTTCCTCAGGCCTGAGTAACATTTACTCATTCTGAATCTTTATAAATGTGTTGGGGCTTGTCCATAGTTAACTCAGCTTTGGAACTTTAGAGAAACTAAACATCAAATTGACATGCTAGACGTTATCATTTATTCTAATTACAAAGACAGCCCAGCTATTCAGTTGAGTTCCCCACACTTCCTTGATTTAATAACCAACTTCCCCAGTTTGTGTAACTTCCTGGATTCTTAGAGCTGAAATTATTGTTAGTTTCCATCATAATAAGAGGTCTCAAATGTAACAGCTGAAGTATCCCGCTAAAAGGTGGTATTTCCTTCTCTTCAGAGTTCTTCCTTTCTGATCTTTGTGACTTAGCAAGAGAGGACAATCACAGACTGGTGATGATCTTTTCTCAATCAGAAAGAAAATTTCTTTGTGCCTGACTGCTTCTCTTAACCATCACTCATTGTTCTTTGGAACTAGAGCCTCCACTACAGATTAATATATATTTTCTTCGTTATAGTTTTTTAAACAAACTTATTTTTATTAGTTATTTGAACACAGTTTTTAAAGAGTCGAAAAGCTTGTCCTTTGCCCGACTTCTTACCCCCCAGTTCCAATCCCCAGAGATTACCATTTTTTTCCTGTCTCATACACATGCACATACACGCCTTTTTAATGTAGTTTCTTCTGATAATTACTTCCCCATTTCTAAATAAAATGCTTACACAGATTTCTCTTGATTTAAAAAACTTTGGACATGATGTACTCATTTTCTGTATGTTAGATGTGGATTTAGTACACATGCACAGGTACACACGCGCTCAAACTCCTTCTCCTGCCATTTCCCATAACAATTTTTGGCTACATCATTGGGCAGCGTTGACTGCTGACTACGGGATGTTATTTGTTGCTGAGCCTAGCGCCGTGATCAGTCTCTCTTGTACATTTGCTTAGTTTTCTATGTACTTATTGCTAAATTTTTCCAAATGATCCAACAGCTCTATTAAACACATTATTTTGTTCCAGGTTTCTTCTGTTTACCCAGACTTCAGCCTTTGAAACCTATTCCATTCTCTTTTTCCTTGCTTGTGGGTTTATACCTTTTTGGTACCTTAACTGTCACTTTAGTGGGATTTTAGGAAGAAGAGGATACAAACGTCACTGGTCATTTTGCCATGTTTGGTTGCAAATTTTTTTTTTTACATTTTCACCTCTAGAAGAGGCTGTTCTATTTTAAATGACCATGGCCTTTATCACAGATGTTTTGAAAACTTATATTTTATTTGTTTATATTTGATAGGTAATACATTTACAAGGTTCAAAATTCAAAACGGGTTCCCAACACAAAGAAATGATAAATGTTTGAGGTGATGGATATGCTAATCACACTGATCTGATCACTGTACATTTATATGTATTGAAACATCACTGTTTACCCCATGAATATGTACAATTATTATTTGTCAACTAAAAAAACAAAATTAAAAGTAAAAAAGTTCAAAACATACTTAAAAGATACAGAATAAAAAGTCTCTCTCATATCTGTCCCTGGCCACCCAGTTTCCCTCCCCAGAAACTACCACTGTCACTGGTTTCTTGTGTATCCTTTCAGAAATATTTGATGAGTATTTCCCCTTTGCACACAAATAGTTGAATTCTGTATACACTGTTCTGGATCTTGCTTCTCACTTAACAATAGATCTTAGAATTCATTCCATAAGAGTTCTTTAAAAATTCATTTTTTCAATGGATACGCTATATTCCATTGTATGAAGGACCATGATTTAATCAATTCTCTGTTGATGAACGTGTACTTTGTTTCCAGTCTTTTCCATGACAAATAGTGCTACAGTCATGATTTTGTACATAAGTCATTTTCTGCATGTGCTAGCATATCTACTAGGATAAATTTCTAGAGTTGAATTTCTGGCTCACTACAGAATTTAGATTTTTAAATGTAATACAACATGTTTGTACAAATGCAAGACCTTCTATGAAATGTGAAATGCTTGATTTTTTTTTCCTCACTCAAATCACAAATAACAAGTCATTTTTCCCCTTCCTTGTACTCTCACCCTGCAGGGACAACCAAAACAAATTTGGATACAAGAGAAAGCTGATATTATACTTTCCTCTTGGCCATAGATTTCCCTTCACATTTAAGATGTGCTATATTACTCTATTTTCTGCCATTTTCTTCTATTCTAAAAACCTAAAAAGGTAGATAGTAAATATTTTCATATATTTTTATAACAACTTTTGAGATGTAATTCACATACTATACAATTCATCCATTTAAATTGAACAATTCAGTGGTTTTGACTCTATTTTCATAGTGTATAACTATTACCACCATCAATTTTAGGTTGTTTTTATCACCCTAGAAAAAAACTCCATATCCATCATTGGTCCCTCCCTATTTATTTCTCCCAACTCCCACAGCCCTAGGTAACCACTAAATCTACTTTTTCTCTTTATAGATTTGCCTATTCTGGATATTTCGTGTAAATGGAATTGTACAATATGTGGGTTTTTGTGTTTCTTATAGTTTTAAACCTCAATACCTATGAGGTTTGAGCAAGTAGGTGGTTTCCCAGGTTGATGTAGGTATTTTGGGAGGTTGTTATCTGCCCAGGAAGAATGAGGCGGATTAGTTCTGAAGTGGGGATGGCTTAGCAGGTTCCTAGGATAGAACCAGTCAGCAAAGACATTTAGAATCGGACTATCTTTCCTGTAATGCAAGAGCACTGTGTAAAGGGAGGTGACACCTGAACTACTTTTACTGCTGCAGGTCTGCAAAATCACTGAGCGGCATGCTGAGGACCATCTTGGAGTCAGCACTGTTTTGATCAAAATATGTTTCTGGGTTTATAATGAAAGTCTTTGGGGAGAAAACCAGTTATTTTAGAAAGTTGATTGTCTCTGCTTTGTTACATGAAGTTCTTTTAATATTAATTTTTCAGTTGAGTTGACTTTCCTATATCCTATGCTTTGCCCCCAAACACAGGTTAGAATGCTTTTGTGAACTCTTGCCAGCTTGGGTTCACTTTTACTTTCTGTATATCTCATCTGTTGCATCATATCCTGAGATGCGTAGTTATCTTCCTACGATCAGAGCAGGAGGAGTTCTCTCTCATACCATCGTTTCGTTCTTATTGCCAGATTGATGTGTCATGTTTCCTTGGAGCCTGTTCGGGCCCAGAAATTACCCTATTTTCACATTACAGAGGAATTATCCAGTGTGAGGGGCCAAGGGTCACATGAAGATGATGGCCATGTTTCCCCAGTGTGTCGAAGTTTAGAAAACTTTTCAAATAAGACACTAAAACAGCCCCACAAAATCTCATCCCTTTAGTTTTTGCATGGTATTAAGCATTAGATATGATTCTCCTCACTCCTTGGTGGGTGGAAGGAACTGCCATTATCCTGCAGGGGTTTATGAACTCTTAGGTGGCGACTGTATCCTAGAAGGTAAAACTCAAACAGTCGGCGGCGGTGGGGGGGGGGGCGCATTTGGCAGCAGAATGTGGAGCAGCCCAGCAGGAAGATAAACAATTGCTGTTATACCTGGGACTGTGGGAAGCAAGGAAACTGTACTTTGTATTGGCAACATTTTTCTGGAAGATTGGGAGAACTTTAAGCTCCCTGGTAGAGTTTAAAGTTTGGCATTATAGGAAAAGCCAAACAAAAAAAATCTGAAAAAAAATTGTTTAATCTGATTCCTTTGGTTGAAAAAAATTCAAACTGGCATAAGCATTAAAGGGTATTTATTGGTTTATGTATCCTGAAAGTCTAGTGGGTAGAAGTGCAGCTGGATCCAGGGGCTTAAAGGATGCCGTCAGATCTCTTTCTTTTTCCCCCTCTCTCTTTCGGCTTGACTCTCCTACGTTGGTGCCATCCTTGGGTGGGGTTTTCCACATGTTGGCCACTGGAAGTTCCAGGTTAATATCTTCAACGTGGGGCAGGGGGAACGCAGAAAGCTTATCTTTCCTAGTAGTTTCAATATGGGTTCCAGGATCCAATCTCATTCCCTGTTCCTTACCCAACCATTGTGGTGGAGATGGGATGGAATATCCTATTGGCCAGCCTAGGATATAATTTGATACCTGGAGGGAGAGAAAGTGGTTAGTTAGCCTACTCAAACCACAGAGACTGAGAGCGGGGAAGAGATATTTCTCCAAAGGAACACGAGGGTGGTGTTATCAGAAGAGTAGATGCTGTGTGCATCCACACTTCTGTCCACTGCAGAGAGGAAGTCAAGAGCTAATTTGGCCAAATATGTTGATATAACTAAATAACTGTCCTCTGCTAAGGATTAATGAGAGAAGATAGGAACAAACAACAGTAGCAGGGACTTAGGTAATAGATGGATTTCAGAAAAGCTAGGTATAGGCTGGGTATGGTGGCTCACACCTGTAATCCCAGCACTTTGGAAGGATGAGGTAGGAGATCACTTGAGGCCAGGAGTTAAAGACCAGCCTGGGCAACATAGCAAGACCGCATCTATTCAAAATATTTAAAAAATTGGCTGGGCTTGGTGGTACATGCCTATAGTCCCAGCTACTTGGGGGACTGAGGTGGGAGGATTCCTTGAGCCTGGGAGTTCGAGGTTACAGTGAGCTGTGATCACACCCACTGCACTCCAGCCTGGGTGACAGAGCGAGACCCTATCTCAAAAAAAAAAAAGGAGAAACAAGAAAAGCTAAATGGGATTTATAAAGCAAATCCTGTTTTCCATTATAAAGTCACAACTACATTCCCAAAAGGAAGCAAATCCATTAGATTTCTGAACTTCTGATGAAAAAGTGGTTATGATAGCTGCAGATCTATAATATATACCAGGCCTTGTAACATATCGGTGATACAACACCTGCCAGAATTGCAGTTACCGTCTACCAATTCACTTTTCTTTTGGGGCTCTTTTAGAATGTGGAATCTGTTTCCTTTCTCTCCGTTAGTAGACAATTCATTTACCCTTTTGTCAAGCCACCTATTCCACCTTGAACTTCCCAGGATTTCTCCATCATTTCATGCTAGATCAAACTACAACATGATGTCACATTTTGCCAACAAGGTTCTGCCACAAAAACTCCCTTAAGAGCAGAGCTTCTGCTTGTATAAAACAGGAGGGCGTGGCTTAGGGCCACATGCCAGGCTCTTTGGAAGCAAAGAAAAGGTGGGGGTGGGGAGGGCAGGAAAGAAGATGGGCGGACAGGTGCAGCCCTCAGCAGGCACGCTGCCTTCACAGCTCACCAGATGTGGCGGAGAAGGAGCCGGCTGAGGAGAGAACGTGTGTATGATTTATAAGAGAATGGAATCACAAGCTGTGACATAGAAAACAGTATGTAGACTTCGCCTGCAAGGCTATCAGTTTAAACAGGAGAATGGTAAACTCTGATGAAAAATAATTAGAGATTTCTCAAGCATTTATATTACTCCCCCCCTGCTTCTGTTTCTTAATTCCTGAAATTTATATCAAGACTGTATCTTCACCCCTTTTATTCAGGCATTCATTCATTTAACGAGTAATTATTGAGCACCTGCCGTGTGCTGGCTCTCCTCTAGGCATTGGGCATACAGCAGGGAACGGAACGAAATCCTTGACTTTGTAGAGCTCACGTTCATTCCAAGGAGGAAAGCAGACAATAAATAGGGACATACATAGCATGTCACATAATATGAAGTGCTAAGAAGAAAATTGTAGCAGGGGGACAGGGATAAAGAGTGGCAGGGAGGGAGGCTGCCCTTTTATGTGTGACAGATGTGACCTGTGAATGGAGACATTATGGGGGTTTGGGAACAAACCTACCCAGGGCAGGAGCAGCAGCCAGGCAGAGGGGCAGGGAGGCAGTGACATGGGCCAGGAGCAGCTCGTTGTCTCCTGCAGAATAACGAAGCCACAGAGTTGCTGGAGACAGTGAGTGAGGGAGAGAACAAAGGCAGACGGGGGATGGGGACCGCTCATATTCAGGGGAGAAGAGAAACCAGTGAGGGGGCGAAAAAGGGGTTACATATTTTAAAGAACAGTGAGGCAGAAGAATGAAGGGGCCTGACTTATGATTTAAACCAGATCGTTCCAGCTGCAATAAGGGAAAAGGGTAGAAGCAGGGAAATCAGTTAGGGAATTACTGGGAAAGTCCAGACCAGAGATGTGGACCTGAGCAGTCGAGATGGAGGTGGTGAGAAGCATTCTCGTCCTGGATATGTTCCGGAACCCCCATTTCCTTCTTTATTTTGTTTTGTTGTGTTCTCTTTAAAGTATATAACCCCTTCCCCCACCCCTGAATAATAAAATTTGTATTTATATAGTTTTGAGACCAGGGGCTTTGTTATGGTTCTGTCTTGGGTCATATTTAAAGCTTCCTCGATACAGGATTTGGCTCATTTCACGACAACACTGTTGCAGTTTACACATTTAGGAGGTGCTGGCATGGACGGGACCAGGGATCAGCGAGTCCTAGGAAGGGGATTTGAGGGCAGGATCTTGCCTAGTTCTGTTGATCAGGAAACTCAGCCATAAGCTTAGGTCTAGTGTTGATCATGCCCAGAATGCTCTGAATATGTTTCCTTGTGGAAATGGCTCTCATCGTTGGCAGTTTCACGGAGAGAAATGATGCTGGCACAGAGAGCTGCTGCAAAGGCAGTAGGCACTGCTGCGCTTCAGTTGTGTTGGTTGCTGACTAGTATTGTCCCTGTTGACAGGGACAAATTGACAGTCCCAGAATCTGGAAGGTCCCTAGAGGGCCTTCCATACAGTCTTCTCTTGCTGTTGAATGAATCCCTGCCATGATTTGTAATCATCTAGCCTCTGCTTCAAGAGTGTATAATCCATAGATCATAGAATGTCAGTGCTGGGAGTGACCTTAGAGATCATATCAGACTGGACTGGAGAAAACCAGGAGCCCGAACTCCCAGGGCCATGTTCTTTCCACTCCATGTGTTGTCTCTACAAATAAAGGGCAGCCCTTGCTGGTAAGATTACAGAAGTGGGTCTCAATGTCTCAGTGTTCATCCCATCACAGGATGTCTGGGTTTATTTACCTTTCAGTCCTAAACAGTAATGAATCCTTTCTTTTTGTTTTTAACCCCAGGGGTTGCCCTGCTCTCAGATGTGTACCCTGAGAAAATCTTGCCGGACCTGTTGGCTCAATATGACAGTGGCAAAGACAAGCACACGCCAGAGACCAGAATGAAAGTTGGGGAAGTCCTGATGCGAATTGTCAGGGCGTTAGGTGAGTTTTCCTATTCCATCTATCTGGAACGGGGTGGGGAGCAGTGTGACTTTGAAACCAAAGTGTGTGTGTGCACCTGGAGGTTTGTTATACGAGCATGATGAGGGAAGTTGAGGGGCTGAGATGAACTAGTTAGTCCCTGTTTAGAAATTTAGCAAATATCCAGACGCCCACTAAGAGACTGGCAGCAACAGTGACCTTTTTTCTACCACTGCTTAGTCTCCTTCCCCTGGAGCCATGTGGGGCCTCCATTGTCAGTGGAGCTGGAATGAGAAGTTTCATACTGGCACCACAGCAAGCACAAAAAGCAGAGGAAAGTCAAGCAGAGAAGGAAGTGTCCTGACTCTCGTTGAATGTCTACTGTGTGCCGGGTTGTCAACATATATCTCATCTAATCTTCCCAACAAATCCTATAAAGAGGCTGTTGTTATACCCACTTTATAGATGAGCAAACTGTGCCTCAGCAGTTTGTCTAAGTAGTAAGTGGTAGCGCTAAGAATTAAACCAACAACTTGAAGGAAGTTACTCTAGGGTGTATAAACTAAGAATAGTAGTTAAGAGATAGGCCCTAGACTTGCGCTGCCTGAGTTCAAATCCTGAACTGCTTCTTATTGGCTGTGTGATCATAAGAATGTTTCTTAACCTCTGGGTGCCTCAGTGTCCTCATGTATAAAATGAGGATATTAATAGCACTATTTGTAGGGCTATTGTAAGGATTAAGTAAGGTAATACTTAGAATAGTGTTTGGCACACAATGAAGGCTCAATAAATTTTTATTTTTGCCTAAGTGAAAAAGAAAGATTAAAAAAATTTTAAAGATTAAAATTGAAATAAATACTTTATTATTTGCTATTTATTGAGTGCCCACATGGATCTAGGAGGTTGGATACTAGGGAACAAGGACAAAGGAAATAATTGTTCCTTCTAAAAGAAAGAGGTTAAATTAAGATGAACTAATGAATTTCTCTGTAAGCCAGTAAGTAGCCTTTAGATATTTTTATCCTTGGCCGTATAACATAGAATTAAGAGATTAGTTTCGTTAACTTGTGTTCCATAGACTTAACCATTGACTACGCTACTAAACATCACTAGAAGCCTTAAAATAAGGTTAACCAGGCGTTCAGGTGAGGGCCAGTGACGTATAGTATCCATTTGAACCAGCCAGCTGCCCTGTTGAATTTTGAGAATTAGCTTCTGTTTGGGGGCTGTGTTCTCACCATGCATGTCCTGTATCAGATTGTGATCTACAGATTGTGATATATGAAATATAGCTGTCAGTGGTTAACATTTAGCTTAATAACAATGGTACACTGAATTGGACTTACTTCCTTCTTTAAGTTAGATCAGCATTTCTCAGGTACTGATACCTGTCCTTGGCCTTTTAGTAATTCCAAGATATATCCACTAGCATATTACCTAAGACAGAAAAAGAAGAAGCAATCTCAACTTCAGTTTGGCTAATTTGTCCGTGAGCTATAGCAAGATTTGTAAATTTTACTCTTTACTCACTAGGGGAAGATTTTGGAGAATAAACTAGCTTTTTGTCACTTGTATCAAGAGATCACGTTGAATTCTTTCTTCACCAGTATTTCAAAGGATTTATAGTCTATATAACCATGTACTGTTTCTGTGGACATAGCCCTCAGTTTTCCTAATTTTTGGGTGACTGTTCTGGCTAAAGATGATAGAACATAGATCTCCATCTGCTTAAGTCCTTTTATCAGTGAAAGGAGAATTTCATGAGGGTGAAATTAAAAACCATTTTTTTCTACTTTTGAAGAAAGATGAACCTTCTAAATTTGCCTTAGTCTTGAATTTGGGTCTCCAGCATACTAGACAACCATTATCAGAAATCGTTCTCTCAAAGTAGGTGTGAATGTTAAGCTTAAAGGATCACAAGATCGAGTGCAACGTCTGATTTCCATGTGTGTGTGCCACTGGGGTTGTCATAGCTGAGAAGCAATGTCAACCTTACATAGACAACAACAATATGGCACCTATTTTCTCTGCACCGCCTGGCAGACCTCTGCCGTTGGGACGATGAATGCTGAAAGCGCACATTTCACAGTCTCCACTGGCCAGTCCTCTCATTTCTTGGGGTGAAAGTGGAGGCAGGATGAAGGTCTGGGTTGCATGGGAGAGAAGACTTACTCCTCCTTCCATACTCTAATAGTTAGCCCAATGTCCAGAATGGTCTTCTGGCATTTCAAGGCAAATTCTGTCGATTCTCAAAGTTTTCATCTTTCTGTAGCCGTCTCTTCAAAATCCACCTGTAAACACAACCTTAACTTTAATTGCTAGTTTCTGATTCACATCACCTACTTGTCCAGGTGCATATTTGAGGCGGCTTCTTGAAATCCTGTAGGTGAAATGAAAGCCCATTTTTACAACATAGTCAATGTATTCTTAGTCTGCTAGTGTTGTAATCCTGGAAATCCTTGTGAACAGCCACTGTGTGAGGCTTCTCTAGGAAGTCCCCTAGTTCCACCCGCCCAGGCCTTGCCCTCTCCCTACTCCCATCTCTTCTTTGCAGTGGTGGGAGTTTGGTGGGAGCCGGGTGCAATACACTACTGCTTCCTCTTGGCATCACTTCTAGTTCCCTAGCCACACCTACCTGTCTTCCTGCCACTAGATAATGGTGGAAAATCAACAGGAGCTTTTTTCCTTTCCATTTTAAAAAATTGAGGTATTACATATATACGGTAAGGTATATACACTAATTTTAGGAGTATAGCTTTATGGCGCTTTTTTTTTTTTTGAGGCAGGGTCTCACTCTGTCTAATAACTTAATCTTTGTGCAGAACTGTGATAATTTCCTATGAAACATTTCTAAAAGTAAACCTTGTTTGTTAAAAGCATATGCATATTTTTAAAGATATTTATTGCTAACTTCCAGAAAGGTTGTGCCAATTTATGTCATCAAATGTTTGAAAATATTTGTCTGTACCCTCGTAAGCACTGTATATCCTATTGCCATTCTCGTAAATCTTAAGCAGATATATAAAGTGATATTATCTTGTTTTTATTTCCATTTACTCAGTTGATAAGGTTAAATATTTTTTATGTATTTATTTACTATCTAAGCGTTTTGTGTATGTGGAGGGTGTGCATGTGTGTGGAATTACCTGTTCTAGTCCTTTATTCATTTTTTCATTGGGGTATTGATTTTATTATTTGATTTATAAAAGCTTTATGTATTTAAATATCTTGAACCATCGACATTTATGTTGTAAATGCTTTGTTCAGTTTGTTGCTTATCTTTTAGTTTTATTCATATTTTCTGTTTCATTTTGGTTTTGAAATAATTTTTTATTTTGATGTAGGTAATTCTATCTTTTCCTGTATGGTTTCTCTCTTACGTAAAAAGGCTTTCCCAACCATGATTATATAAGTATGTATGTATGTATCTATCTATATACATATATCTTTTGAGACGAGGTCTTGCTATGTTGCCCAGGCTGGACTTGAACTCCTGGGCTCAGGCAATTCTCCCACCTCAGCCTTCCAAATAGCTGGAACTACAGGTGCATACCACTGCCCCCAGCTTTATATATTTTTATCTCTACTTTTCAATGTTCAAAATATTGTGGAAGGGTTTTGGTTTAGTCTCTTTTATTTAAGGAGTGATTCAGGTTTTTTTTTTTTTTGTACTTCTAGAAATTTAATCTTAACACATTGTTAAATTACCAATCATTCCAAATGTTTTTCCATCTGTTTCCTCACATGGTCCAATGTCAATGTTGACAATAACCTCTGGACTGTTATATGTATTATATTTTTTAAAACTTCTTTAAAAACGACATATTTACTTGTTAATAATACTTTCCTGATAGTACTGTGCCCAAGGTATTGAATTGGCAATTGGGATATTACTTGGCGAATGGAATTAAAGCAAAGGAGAATACATAAATCTGTGGGAATATTTCCTTGTAAGATTGCCTAGGGAATTAATCTAATCTGCAGTAGACTACGCTCCTTTCTCACGTATGCAATAAAGGTTGAGTACCCCTGATCCAAAAATCTGAAATTTGAAATGCTCCAAAATCTAAAACTTTTTGAGCACCAGCATGTAACACTCAAAGGAAATGCTCATTGGAGCATCTCAGATTTTGGGTTTGAGGATTAGGGATGCTCAACTGGTAAGTATTCAGCAAATATTCCAAAATGCAAAAAAAAAACCCATTTCTATCTCAAGTGTTTTGCAGAGGGGAGACTCAACCTGTCTCTTTTTCTTTGGCAAAGCTAGATAAACACTACCTCGTTCTTCTTTGTTCCTTTAGACCAGTGGTTCTCAAATGGGAGGTGAGGGGAGAAATACCCCTCAGAAATGCACCCCAGGGGACATTTGGCAATATCTGCAGACATTTTTGGTTGTTACAACTGGGTGGAGGGGCTTATTACTGGCATCTAGTCTGAACAGGCCCAGGGTGCTGCTGAACATGCTACAATGCACATGACAGCTCCCCACAATGAAGAATGATGTTGTTCAAAATGTCAATAAGGGCCCTGTTGAGACACTGTTCTAGAGCCATGTGGGCCATTCTGTTTCTGCTTTTTATTTTTTTACTTAAAAAAAATTTTTTTTTAATTTTATCTATCTATCTATTTATTTATTTATTTGAGACAGAATCTCTCTCTGTCACCCAGGCTAGAGTGCAGTGGTATCATCATAGCTCACTGCAGCCTCAAACTCCTGCGCTCAAGCGATCCTCCTGCCTCAGCCTCCTGAGTAGCTGGGACTACAGGCGCACACTACCACACCCGGCTAATTTTTCTATTTTTGTAGAGACGGGGTCTCGCTCTTGCTCAGGGTGGTCTCAAACTCCTGGCCTCAAGCTAATCTTCCCACCTCAGCCTCCCAAAGTGCTAGAATTACAGGCGTGAGCCACCGCGCCTGGCCTATTTCTGCTTTATAATATCACTCAGATGTGTTCGGTAAATCCAGGGCTGCAACATACAGCTATGCAGTTTGTTCACAGTTGTACAGACCCCATGGAGCATCCTTGTGTGAATGGCACGCCCTGGAGTTATACAGTATGCAACTCTGCCCCACTCAGAGTTCATCCAAGCAGTAAGCGACCCATGACCCCAGGTCTCTAACAGCCCATCTAACTCCAGGATGAAGCCCATATTTGACTTTAGAAATCCTGTCGTCTGTCCAGAAAGGAGCAAATTCAGTCCCAAATTCTGCCCTGACAACCACCTTCTTCCAGCCAGTTGTAGAAGACAAAGGAAAAGTTGAATAATTGGATTTGTCTAGTAAGCTACTGTGAGTTCCAATTGGCTTGGCCTAGGAATTAAAATGAGGGGAGGAATTTTTAAACAGCTGCATAATATTTTATAGTATGGATATACCACAATTTACACCATTTATACAACCATTCCTCTATGGATGAGCATTCACTTTTTTCTATTTTTTTCCTGCAATATGCAGCACTACAGTATAAATTCTCATATATGTGTGCTAATAAAAATATATTTTATATAAATGTATACATATGTCTTTTGTATATATACACACATTTTAAAGCTCTTTATTTCTGTTGGATTATTATTTATCAAAGTAGAATTACTAGGCCAAAGGCTACGTATATTTTAAATTATTTATATACTGGTAGATTATTTCCTAAAATTATGAGTGACACAGGGCTTTTTAAGCCATCTGCTATGTCTGTTGTCAAATAGAGAGAAATATCTTGAAAATTATGTTCTTTCAAATTGAATAGACTAAGAAAGTCCTCTTTTTGTGTTCTTTTGTCGTTTGTCCTGATTGCAATGGGGGAAAAGAAAGTCTTAAGAAATACAAATATTTTTCTATTAAGTAACTTAATATGTTGGGAGCATTTGAAAACTTCTAGCTATTCTGAAATACAATAAACTATTGTCAACTATAGTTGCCCCATTGTACCACTGAACATCAGAACTTCTTCCTTCTATTAAAAAGAATTACCCCTTCACCAACATCTCTTCATTACCCTATCCCACCACCCTTACCAATCTCTAGTAGCCACCATTCTATAGAAATGTATTTTTCACAGTTTTGGCAGCTGAATTCCAAGATCAGGGTGCCAGCATGATCGGGTTCTGGTGAGGTCCCTCTTCTGGGTCGCAGACTGCTGTCTCCTTGTTGTAGCCTCATGTGGTGAAATAAGGACAAGAGAGCTCTCTGGGGTTCCTTTTATGAGGGGACAAATTCCATTCATGGTGGCTCCAACATCGTGACCTAATTACTTCCTAAAGGCTCTGCCTCCTAATACTATCACATTGAGGGTTAGGATCTCAGCATATGAATTTTAGGGGAACATAAACAGTCTGTAACAAATCTTCTTTAATTTTTCTTAGCAGTGTTTTATAGCTTTCATTTTGTAGTCTTGCACATATTTTATTAAATTTATCTCTATTTCATCTTTTTTGATACTATGATTGAAGATATTTCTTAAAATTTCAGTGTACCATTGTGTTCATTACTGGTATATTAAAAAATATAGATTTTCCCATATTGGCCTTGTATCCTATAACTTTTGCTAAACTCATTCTAGAAACTTTTTTGTAGATTACTTGGGATTTTTTTAATATAAGTGACCTTGTCTTCTTTATTCTTCAAGTAAAGACTGTTTTACTCCTTCCTTTCCGATCTGCATGTTTTTATTTCTTTCTCTCGCCTTATTTTATTGTCTAGGCCCTCCCATATAATGATGAATAGAAGCGGTAAGAATGGGTATCCTTGCATCGTTTCTGATCTTAGGGGCAAAGCCTTTAGTCTTTCACTGTTAAATATGATGTTAGCTGTAATTTTTCTGTTGCTATCCCTTACCAAATTGAGGAGGCTCCTATCTATTCCAATTTTGCAGAGAGCTTTTTTTAAACCATAAATATGTATTGAGATTAATCAGATACATCTATTTAGATGATCCTATGATTTTTCAAACCTTTTTTCTGTTAACGTGGTGAATTACATTGATTGATTTTCTCATGTTACACTAACCTTGCATTCTTAGCTAAACCCCATTTGGTCCTAGTGTACTGTTATTTTTATATATTGCTGATTTGTTTGATAATACTTTGTTAAAAATTTTTGCATCTTTTTGTATGAGGGCTATTGGTGTGTAGTTTTTTTGTTTGTTTTGGGTTTTGTTTTTTGTTTTTTTTTGGTATATGTTTTCCTTATAATATCTTTGCTTTTGGTATTAGGGTAGTGCTGGCTTCATAAAACAATTTGAAAAGTGGCTTGTCACCTATTTTCTGGAAGAGTTTATATAGGATTGGTAATGTTTATTTCTAAAATTGTATTGAATTCTCCTGTTAAGCCATCGGGTAGTTCTCTATATGTGAAACTTTTTAAATTCAATTTCTTTAGAAGATATAAGGTTATTCAGATTTTCTGTTTCTTTTGGAGTCATTTTTGTTAATCTGTGTTTTTCAGGGAATTTGTCCATTTCATCTAAGTT
Source organism: Lemur catta (assembly GCF_020740605.2). Taxonomy (NCBI): domain Eukaryota; kingdom Metazoa; phylum Chordata; class Mammalia; order Primates; family Lemuridae; genus Lemur; species Lemur catta. The sequence continues at coordinate 22,324,017 of NC_059147.1, read as the reverse complement.
GTTGAATTTATTAGCATAAAATTATTCATAATATTCCTTTATTATCATTTTAATGTTTATAGGATTTATTGTGTTGTCTATCCCCTCCTTCATTCCTGATATTAGTAATTTGTGTCTTCTCTTTTATTTTTTACCTGAGTGATCTAGTTAGGGGTTTATCAAGTGTATTAACTTTCTTTTTCAAAGAACCAGCTTTTAGTTTAATTAATTTTCTGTATTGTTTTTAATTTTCTGTTTCATTGATTTTCCCTCCTTATCTTTAATACTTCATTCTCTATTAGTTATCTGTAGCTGCAGAACAAATTACCTCGAAATGTAGTAGATTAAAACAACAAACATCTATATCGCAGTCTTTACAGATCAGGGACCCAGACAGGCTTAGCTGGGTTCCTCTGCCCGAGGGTCTCTCACAAGGCTGCAGTCAAGGTGTTGGCTGGGGTGTGGTCGCATGGAAGAATCAGCGAAGGACAGAGCCATTTTCAAGCTCTCACTGTCTTGGTTGGCAGGATTCTGTTGTTTGCAGGCTGCCTGACTGAAGGCCTCAGCTCCTTGCTAACTGTTGACCAGTGACCACCCTTTATTCCTTGCCACTTGGGCTTCTCGATGGGGCAGCTCACAACATGACCTCTACCTTCCATGAGAGCAATCAATCAAGAGAGAAAGGAAGGGCAAGCAAGATGTAACTTTGTAAACTAATTTCAAAATTGACTTCCTATTACTTTTGTCATACTCTGTTTGTTAAAAGTGAGTCACTAAATTCAGCTTCCACTCAAGGGGAGGAAATTACACGGGGCATGAATACCAGGAGAAGGGGATCAATGGGTGCCATTTTAGAAGCTGCCTATGTTGCCTGGACTGGCCTTGAACTCCTGGGCTCGAGTGATCCTCTCACCTTAGCCTTCCAAGTAGCTGGGACTAGAGGTGCATGCCACCGCACCCAGATTAATTTTTTTATCTTTTTGGAGGCAGGGGTCTCACTATGTTGCCCAGGCTGGTCTCAAACTCCTGGCCTCAAGTGATCCTCCTGCCTCAGCCTCCCAAATTGCTGGGATTACCAGCGTAAGCCACCACGTCTGGCCTATGTTGACTTTAAATGGGAACCATTGAAAGAGTTTAAGGAGGGAAGAATTAATCATAATTTAGCAAAATCTCTTTGGTCACTCCATGAAGGATAACTTAGAATGGGACAAATCTTGAAGCAGAGAGACCTATTAGGATGTTGTTGGGCTAATAGATGATAGTGGATCTCAAATGAAGGGTTACATGTGAGAAAGAAGGAAAAAAGATGTCCCCAGAAAAGAAAGGAAGCGGGAGAACAGAACAGAAGTGGGATGCATGTGATGAGGAAGGAGAACTGAGACTTAACCTGTCTCCCTGAAGAGGCTGTGTTGGCTACTACCTTGGGAAGTACCACAGACAGTCTAGACTGACATGATGGGCATTCGGGAATCACCATAGATTCCTACGGGAAGTAGCGTGTTGAAGATGTGTAGGGTGTGGTTGGCAGAGGCATGAAAGATACTGAAGAAAAGAGAGCCTGGAGCCAGGGAGATAGCTAGGGAGTGGTTGTGGTACTCCTTGGCACAAAGAGAGGAGCACTTTGATTAGAGGATTGTTTGTGAGAATGGTGAGAAAAGGTAGATATTACGGGCAATTAATTCAGAGGAAGAAATGAGAGACTGTCATTTTTTTTTTAACATTTAGTGGAGATGGAGTTATAATCCACCCAGCAACTGTTATTTTCATAGAGCTATTGAGAGGCTCAAATGAAATAATATAAATGAAGTCACTTATAAATATGTGAGTATCATTAAAGAGATATATTTACCACTCTATTAACTGCTGTGGTGGGTTTGCCAGATCCCAAAGTAGAGAGGTGGGACCATCTACAGTGGCAGCCATTGGGCAGATAAATAAGAATTTGACATATGGACTTAACCTTAGAGTGCATTTTACCTCTCAGAGGTGTGCACTGTGACCCTATTGTCATAACTTCCTAAGTTTCGATCTTGATTCTTAACATTTAACAGCGTGGACAAGTTAATAACCTCTCTGTTCCAAGTGGGGATAATTATAGTAACTACCTGATAGAGTGGTTATGAAATGAAATAAGATAATATAGGTAAAGATTTAGAACCAGTATCTTTCATGGTAAGGAGTGAATAAATGTTGGTTGCTGTTATTTTCTTGTTATTTTTGAGTGAGTACATCATATTCTTTCATTTTCCCAAGACAAAAGCCAACCTTAGTAAGTAGCCTTTCTGTCCAGTAAAAAGTGTGATCATAGGCCGGGCGCGGTGGCTCACACCTGTAATCCCAGCACTCTGGGAGGCCAAGGCGGGTGGATCGCTCGAGGTCAAGAGTTCGAGACCAGCCTGAGCAAGAGTGAGATTCCCGTCTCTACTAAAAATAGAAAGAAATTATATGGCCAACTAAAAATCTATATACAAAAAATTAGCCGGGCATGGTGGCGCATGTCTGTAGTCCCAGCTACTCGGGAGGCTGAGGCAGTAGGATCGCTTAAGCCCAGGAGTTTGAGGTTGCTGTGAGCTAGGCTGACGCCATGGCACTCACTCTAGCCCAGGCAACAGAGTGAGACTTTGTCTCAAAAAAAAAAAAAAAAGTGTGATCATCCTGTCCTACTCTAGGACAAAGATCCAAGTATGTACATATGTTTCTTTGACAGCCCTTCGTTGTTTACTTTAAAAGTTACTCATCTTTCCAAATCATTCTTATGTCCTTTTTCCCCCCAAAAAATCAAGCTTTGTATCGTACTTTAAAAAGCAGAAATCTTTACCTTTTATAATTAGATCTCTTTAAATAGATTCGCGTAGATATTGCAGTTCTTTTCTAAAAATCACCAGCTGCAAGAATCCCTGGCTCAGGAGATACAAGATGCCATTGGCAAGGGGTCCTTTCTTTAAAGATAACAACATAATTATACTGAGATGTTTCAGCATTTTATTTGGCTGTTATTTTTATTTTCAGTGTCTTCATACTTTTTTCTTCTCATCTCACTCCTCTATTCCAATTAAGAATAAATTAAAGCATTCATTTGGATTCTACTTCAGTATGTATGAGAAAGAACACCGGATAGTAAAGCACCTGGTTTTCTCTTTTCTTTACAAGTTTTGAAATAGATTTTTGCATTCATTTCGACTTATGGACTTGCAAGAGAGTAAACCGACAGTTTAATTGAAATATAGTATTCCCTTTAGGAAACAAATGTAACTTAATTTCCCTCTTGTTGGATTTGATGTAGTAGGAATTGACTTACAGCACTTGAGGGATGATCTGCTAATAATTTAAACATGAAGTTACAGTCTCAGACCCAGGCTTCCTGATTTATGTTTGTCAATATTATGAGGCTAGCTAACTCTTGGGCATGCTTTAACGAGTTTGAACATTCATGTAGCAAATTAAATTAATTAAATCACTGGAATGGTTTTAATACTTTAATGATTACAGAATTGTAAAGAGAGTCTCCTTCATTAAGAATATCTAAATTTTCTCTTCTTTCATCTTTTAAAATAACTTCCCACAAACCTGGAACTTTTCCTTCCTTGAGATCACATTTCTAGACTTGACTTTGTTAATTTCACCCTTCAAGAAAGTTTCTGGAGACTGTTACTGTCTGGAGCACCCTTTTCCAGAGAACTTAATCTGTTTTATCAGTAACACAGGAGGGTAGAGTCAGTTATTGCAGGTTTTCCTGGTAGAGTGACTGTATAAACTGAAAGCTTATTCACCAATTAAACCAACCTTGCAGTTCCAATGAGCTATTTAGATGGAATGAGTAACCTTAGTTAATACGTAACTGTAGAAGTCTTGGCATCTCCTGTTTCAAACTGTCTTTGTTTCTGTATTACTTTAGTTCATTGAGTTGCCAAAAATCCACTGATACAAAGCATTTCCTGTATATTGTTTTACTCTAAAAGGTATTTTTATCTGTGGTTCTTATTTGCATATCACCCTGTTTTCTGAAGAAATGGAAAGAAAGAAAACATCCTTTTGCAAGTTGAAGTGTAAAGTAGCGCTTGTCTCTTTCGCACTTCTCCCGCCATTTAAAACTTCCCTCTACAGGTCCTTACCCAAGTTTGACCATCACTAGAAAGTAATCAAATTTCAGAAATTGCCCGACCTTCAAATCTTTCTCACACTTTCCCTGCCTACAAACAGTAGGTAGCAGGTATATTAATATTTACTAAGGGATAGATGACAGCCTCCTATTGTGTTGCCTTTCCTGGGATTATTTTGCATTTTTAATAACGAGGCTATTTAATCCAAAGGTATGAATTTCGAATGGTTAAATAAAATCTGAGGCCATACAGTTAGCTAATAGAAGAAATATTTGGAGGCAAGAAGGTCTCACTCTTTAAAATATTCTTGGTAGGTTACTCGCACCAACAATAGTCCCACTAACAAGTTTTTTGTTATTGTTTAATAATTCATCCCTTGGGGATCTTCCCATGCTCGCATCTAAGCCTATCAAAGTATCTACATACAATTTGCATCCAAGTCTTTGCTGCTTGTGTGGTCTGTGTGTGACCATGAAAGGGAAGGCTAAGAGCCCCTGAAATCTTTGCTGACCTATTGCTAGTTCAGGGTCACCTCTTGGTTACATTACCTTAAAGAGGAAAACAGTATGAATGAAAAAACAAAAGCAGCAGATCAACAATTAGCCTCAGGGCAGAAAATGGGTCCTGACATGTAGACACCAGTAGGGGCAAATCTGTGTGGGGACTACTCAGCATTCCTGCCCAGTGACTGCTGTGACCTGCCTGCCCGGCAAGCCCCATCAAGACCAGAAGATGGCTCTGGCTCCAACACTCTTCAGTGCTCTAATATGTGCATCAATATAGGGGTTTAGCAACTTTCACAAGGCCATTTATCAGTCATCTTTTATGGTTAGGAAATCGGAAGTGTTCCGTTCTTTCCACTTTTGAAAACGGGAAAGAAGAGGGGAATTTTTCCTTCTCTTCAGGCTAGAATGAATAGAATTCCAGCCCTTAACCAAAACTATTAAGTGACAATTCTGCTGTTTGCCCGTAGACTAAAGGCACTTATTCCCATTGTACCCTATTGTTTATGTACCATTTTAAGACTTAAGTCACTGGCTTCTCTTCTATGCATGCCTTATACAGTTAAACAAAGAAAGATGAAAATTGCCAAGACCTTGAAATGTCAGAGATGTGGGGCAATCTGTTGGCCACATTTATGTCCTTTGTTTTAGAGCGGAAGTTCCTGCTGTTCTTAATGGAGAGCCAAGTAAAAGTCCTGGTGGCTGTAGAAAGAGCCCTCTGCCTGGGAAACAGGAGTCTGGTTTTGAGAACTTGCCCGCCTCTCAGAAACTTGGTGACCTGGGATGGGCCTCTTTCAAATTCTCCTTTCTTTGTGTGTGTGATACAGGGTTAATTATATTTTTCTCACCTACCTCAAATTCTTGTGAGGCTCAAGCAAGATAATAGGCACAAAAGTACTTTGCAGATAAAGAGGCTTAGAAACGCACACAGCGTTGTTTTATTCTACAGCATTTTATTTCTGGGCTCCACTGGAGCTGCCTATTTTATATTAGCTAAGATCTCCCTCCTGTTCACAAAGGGCTATGTGGAGAAGGAGAGAAACTGAAGTTAGAGAAGAGATGATTCCTCCAAGCTTGCGGGAGAATTCAAGGCTGGAAAAGTAACCGTTGTTAATAGGTCAAAATTTACCTGTGAATTTTTTAATGTTGTCATCAAAAATTAATTGCTTTTAAGTTACTTAATTCTCTAAACGACTTTTGGAAAGGAAATCCTGCCTGTCAGGATCTGCTGTGTCAATCTAATTTCCTTCTGACCTTGACAGAAACTGTAATCTCTGTGGACTCTGGCCCACACGTGGCAATAAGCAGTATTTGTGAGCTGTTACAAGAAACCAGTCAATTCTTCTACTGTATTTCCTTCAGTAGTGTGAGGGAGAGAGTTCTAGGCCCTGAAATGCGGGACAAATGAGTTGATGTTAGCAAGAAAGGGCACATCTCAGATTCCTATTCCTGACTTTAAAGAAAAAAAAAAAAAAGACACATGAAGATGAAGAGAGTCAGATCTATATCGTGTCTCCTGTTTCTGCATGGCCTGGATCAGCAAGCGTATTTCTGCCAGGGCCTGTGGTCCTCCAGGGTGTCTCCTCTAGAGATCTGTGTACTCTAGTTCCCAAATGGATGGGAAGCTAAGATGGCAGGAAAAGTAGTTCATCTGGATCTCTCTCTCTCTCTCTCCCTTTTTTTTTTTTTTTTTTAAATTTCAATAGATTTAGGGGATACAAGTGTTTTTTGTTACACGGATGAATTGTACAGTGCTGAAGTCAGGGCTTTTGGTTGTACCCATCACCAGAATAGCGTACATTGTACCAATAGGTAGATTCTTATCCCTCACCCCTCCCCCCAGCCCATGGATCCCTTTCTTCAATAACTGATGTAGTGAAGTCAAACATGTCGCCACACAGATCCAATTATTGAGACAACCAGGATTGCGACAGACAGACATCTTGTCAGGAGAACGGGAAGAAGCTGCCTCAAATCCAGTCTCTTCGACTAAGGGAAATCACAGGCTTTTTAAGGAGCGGCCACGTGCCTTGGGGCAGGTGGAGGGAGATGGTGAGTGCTGGCATCAGGAAATCTGCCCTGGGGCCTTCAGAATCTCAACTCCTTTGCCTTACAGAAAACTCATCATTTCAGGCCGGTGTGGTAGCTCCTGCCTATAAGGTCAGCACTTTGGGAGGCCAAAGCGGGAGGATCACTTAAGGCCAGGAGTCCAGTCCATCATTTCTAGGAAACAACTCAAAGAGTCAAGTAGCTACGTAAGGGAGAGGATTACAAAACAGGAGATTCATGGAACCAGTTAAAAGGTTAAAAATACATGTTGTATCCTTTGACCATTTTACACCTTTACCTTTTGTTCCCCTCAAAATATCTAATATCAAACTGAAAGTACAGAAAGTGCAGTCCTGGAGAAAGGAAGAACATACTCGAACTAGTTAGATTACAGGGGGGATACAAACACCGTAATTGAGATCCTGGAGTCCGGAAAGATAAGATTAAGGGTCACAGATTTGCAGATATCTATCTCCACTGGTCCATAAGAGGAAATGAAATAAAGAGCAAAAGAGATTTGGATCGGACAAAACTAAAAGGCTGGAGCACAAATGTTCTTACATTCTGGCACAAGTCTTAACTATCCCTAGGTTAATGTTTGTCAAATGTGGTTTGACAGAACCGTACCCAGAGATGGGATAGTGGACCAAATGGCTCACTATACGTAGGACCTCCAGGAGTCTAAATCTGCAATATTTTTCTTGCCTCTGGTAAGAGACTTAAATTATACTTATATTTAAAAACAAAACAGAAGAAATGAAGATTTAGAAGGTTTTTTTGTTTGTTTGTTTTTAAGAGACAGGATCTTGCTGTGTTGCCCAGGCTGACCTCAAACTCTGAGGCTCAAGAGATCCTCCCTCCTCAGCCTCCCAGCATCATCTTTTACAGACAAATAAGGAAGTGAAGAGCCGGTAGGAGCAATGCCATTCTCAGAGCAGTGGGAAAGCTCTGAGTTATGCTTGGCTGATGGTGGAGGCAGGACTTGGTTCCTGTAGTGGCCACATCACCAAAGAATCCAGATCTCCTGCCTCTTTGTGTTTTAGAGTAGCAACTATTGTGAATCGTCTATGAGATTAACCCCAAGCCTAATTAGTCTCTGTGATTTTGGAAGGTAAAGGTGTGTTTTCATGGCAGATTCTGCTTATGCAGATAGACCTGTTCTTTTCTAGTATGTGAATATTTTTATATATGGCTTCTTTTTTTTCAGCTTCATTGAAAAATAGATTCTTCAGTCCTCCTTCTGCCCCTCCGACTCTCAAAACTTACTTTAAAAAAAAAAAACAAAACAGCTCCTTCATCTCTAAATCTCCAGCGCCCCATGGAGTCCCTTGTACATAGTGCATATACGTTAAATGTTTTCACTGAAAACTGGGGTTTAGGGGTTAAATTCTGATACGTTTTCAGGGGTCTGTGAATTCTCTAAAAGCATTTTAAAATTTTTCTGTTTTTATTTTAATGATAATTCTGAATCGCCTGGATCCACATTATAATCAAGTTGCACTGCACAATTTCAGTGCCCATGTTTGTGTTTGAGAAACATTGGACTAAAACATCACTCAGAATATATGTAAACTTCTGATTACAGAGCAGTGCTGGCTGTAAGTGATCCTTCAATTTTTGGAAAATATAATTGCTTTTACCCAGCAGCCCCTTTACCGACAGCGTAGGATATTCCTGTTACTTCCTCTTGGTAGACAGAAGAGAGTGGTTAGGGATGGTTTTATCTGTGTTCACTTCTGCATCTCCAAAAAAAAAAAAGGGTTGAGGAGATAGGACAAAAGGAAGAGGGTCCCCATACATTAATGGAGTGTTAAAAGGATAGTGTAAGAATTTGGCCAAAGGTGGAATTTTTTTCTCACTCAATATTTCTCAATTTTACTTATATGAATGGTTTCAGTGAGGTAGGGGTATGGTTGAGCCCTTCAAATCAGCAGATCCCCTGACTCCAAAAGTTTACTGTGTTTATTCAGATTTGCTAGCACCCCTCCACTACGTAAATGTCTCTGGTTGCAAGTACCTCAGATCCTTTATGGATGAAGAAGGGATCTGATATACATAAATGAAATCTAGGCTTCAAGGTACCCTTGAAAAACTTGATGAAAAATCTTCCAAATCCTAATTTGTTAAAAGAATCTTTTTTTCCACAATGCCATAATTAATACAGGCAAATCACAGACAGGTTAAAATTTTTTCAGCTCTCTCTTTTCATATGCGTTCGATTTTTCACCCTCTAAAGCAACTCCTTTTTATCACGTTTGTTCTAACGAATCTAGATCCTTCACTGGCTTTCTTGAACACACAGCTGTTTGCTTGTCAATAAGGTTGATTATCTCTGATTTCCTGAAAAGAATACAGAGATGCAAAGAGCCAGGTGTTGTCATTACTGCTGCACAGAGTAAAAGCCGTTAGAGTGAGACTAAGACAAACCCCACTGACTAGAATACTTGAACAAGCGTGTATAAGTGGGCTTGGATTTACTGTGTTTGTTTCCCTGAAGCTGTTTGGAAATGCCTGAGGAAAAGGTGGTAAACGCTCCAACTTCAGTTTCGTGGGTACCTTTTAGTCTAAATACTGTAGTCTGTGATGAATACTTTCTGAAAATGGGGGTGGGGGAATTTGGCAATTAATACCATTTTTTGTAAAAGCCATATAATATGCATATTTTTAAGGAAACAACAGGATAGTAATGAATTTTTGCCCTTGTCAGGGGGCAAATGTATGCCAACTTCCAGACAAAAAGTGAATTAGGATCTTGGAGTCTTGTGTTTCAAATAAATTTCTACTGAAGCAATAAGAGCGTATCATTTGGATAAAGAAAAATACAAAGGGAAAAAAAAAAAAAGCAAAAAAACCCCTCCTGCATGAGATAATTGTGGTTTTATTGCTTAATCAGAAACTAAAGAATAGTAGTAGGCATCCCAGAGCCCGGGTTTTAATTCATAATTAAATGGATTAGTCAATAGTTAGGAAATATACTCAGCATATAACCCCTTCACATAAGCTACTACTGTAAATAGTTACTCACCTTTTTTAAAAATAGGTTGTATAAAGATGACTTAGCTCTTTGGGAAAGTCATATGTATATATGCTGATACAAGAGTCATACTGTACAACAGACTATGGTCCCAATTAAAATTGTATTAGAAGAAAGAAAAGTATTGGGTTTAATTCTTGCTTTTGTTATACCTCGGTTATAAAACTGACTTTTCAGTCATTTTAAAAATATGTACTGTCTTAAATTCTTTTGTTTTGGCAAATCTGACTTTTCTGGTGTTTCATATTGATAGGCATAGAACTGACATAGAAGTGTTCTACGACTTTAAAGAGCATTCTAGTTTTCATATTATATCAGTTAGAATGCTTTTGGCTGCAGGTAACAGAAATTCCCAACTCAAGTGGCTTAATAAGGAATGCATTATCACACATAGCAGAAAAGACCAGGATTGGTAATTCTTCAACACAATGATATCACTCAAGACTTATATTCTTGTATCTTTCTGCTCTGCCAGCCTCAGCTTATAGGCCTTACCCTGTAGTCCCTCATGGTTTCCAGTTGGCTGCAACAACTCAAGGGAACCCTAACGCATGTATCCTTATGATAGCCAAAGGCAAAGCGTTTTCTCAAAGTCTCCCAGCAGACTTTCCTTCACACCTCATTGTCCAGACCTGGGTCACATGCCCATGCCTAGACCAATCCAAGGGATGTGTCCACCGTGATTCACTTAGACCAGTGAAGACCATGGCCTGAATCTTATGGGGAAGGGTGGCAAAAGGTGGGTATTTGAACAGCATTAGAGTGCTGTTTGCAAAGAAGAATGGGAGAATGCCAACGAGATGCACACAACAAAATTTGACACATACAGATTCCTAAAGCTCAAATTAAGAACCCCTTATACAGGATCTTTAAATTCAATGCCTAAGTCAAATTGCAACCCTGGAAGCTATATCCTTTGACTACATGCATTCATTTTTTTCTCCATAGAAAGCTGGTCAGGCTGACTCCCACCTAGAGAAGACTGAGATACAGTACAGTCTTGAGACCTAAGTCACATGGCACGATAGGAACAAGGGGAGGGAAGATCAGTCAGAGGCTAGCAGAGCCCCAGGAAATGGGGGCAAAGCTATAAATACCCAAAGAAGACCAGGGTTGACAAATGTAGGCTATGTATGTGAGGCCTACTGGAGATCCAGACTGCAGAGAAGACGATGGCAGGGCACTTTGAGAAATGCTGAGTGGATGCAGTGAGTGTTCCAGCTCTTCCAGTCTAGTAGCCAGTGGGCCCACAGCCAGCTGCCTGGGCACAGTGCAGGGTCTAGAGATGCTGACCCTCCTGCTGGCTCCTCGGGTACAGTCGGGGGTGGGTTGGTAGAGCATGTGGTTTAATGGATGTTCACTGTGAAATAAGTAGTGGACCTCAGTTAGGGCAGGAATTTACATAAATGGAATGTTAAGTTGTGATTTTGTTAATGTCATGGTACGCTCTTGACTTATATGCTGGGTCAGTGTAAGAAACAGCCCAGTGACTTCTATATTGAATATAAAACTTCTGTTGTCCATTCTGTTCTTTGCTTTTCCCCCTTTTCGTTCTTTCCCCTTTTCCCTTCACATGACTTGTTCCTTGAGGTCTTCTCCTGAGAGCTTTTCCCTGAGCCCTCACCCCCAGCTCTCAACCCCCCACCTTCCTTATGTTTCTTCATAGCCTTAATTGCTGCTGGAAATTTTATTTCTTGATTATTGTCTTTCTCACCCACTAGAAGGAGGCTCCATGATGATGGGAAGTTTGCTTTCTTCTTCCTGCTGTATTGATTGTGTCCAGTACTGGGAACAGTGGAACCCTGGAATATTGTTGGGCGCTCGAGATTTGCTGGATGAATGAATGAGATACCTGTTCATGTTCTACCTAAAGTTTCTCTCTCCTAATGAATTGATATTCCTCCTTTTATTGGATAACGAAAGCTGTGTTTTCCGATTCCTTTTTTGCCTTAGCTACCAGGAATTGCTAAACTAAATTTTGGATTCATTTGCAATAACCATTCTTACGTCCCTCCTCTCACTTACTATAGAGCTTTTAAAATATTTTATTTTAATGATGCATGGTTTCAATATTATTTGTTATAAATTACCTCAAATCCTATACGGAAGTAAATGAGGATTGAATAATAATAAGTGAACTGGCTCATTCAAGGGTAACAGAGGGAGGCATCAAAAAGAACAGCATGCTTTTGGGTCTGAGTGAACAAGATAATACTGGAGCTGTTGTTAAATAGGAACCAGGTCAAATGTTACTCGTAAAAACCTCTCTCGTTTTGGCAAATCCCACTCCATTGTTACTGTGTGGTCAGTTTTTTTCCTCTTCTCCATCAGGCTGTGGATGTCGTGGGGACAGGGACTGTGTCTTTCTTTTTTATGATTGGCACCCCAGGGCCTAGCATAGCACCTGGCACATAGTACGTAGTTAATCAATATTTGATAAATTAATGTAATATGTTTTTTCTTTCCATTTATGTTTAACTTTAAATACCTACATTAGTAATGTGAACTTGTTTCTCGTGTGCTCTTACCCTTTTCAACCTGCAATTCCCCCCACCCCTTGGATTTCCAAACTTCTTTCCTGACAAGGAACCTTCTTCCTTTTACCACAACAGCCTCCCACTCCAGGGCTCTTGAATGTGTGCTTTTTCTTCCTTCCTTAGTCTCCTAAGTCTGATTTTCCCCATGACCAAACCAAAAGTGACTCATCGACTCAGACTTCCCACTGGAAGGGGCCTGAGAACTCATCTTGCCTAACTGGCTCCTCCCACTTGGTCCAGAGAAGTGGAGTGGGTTGCCCAAGGTCACACTGCCCCTGGGCAGCAGGGCCAAAGCCAGAGCACAGATCTCTTAACTCGGGACCCACCTCTCCCACTGCAGAGCAAGCAAGCCTCTTCCTAATTCCAGAAAGAGAACGTACTACAACAGAAGTAGAAAAGTACGTTTTACTCTTAGTTGAAAGTATCTTAAATGCAGTATATTGTAGGTGTTAATTGTCAGACGATTTGTTTGAGCTCAGCTCTGTTTACTCTTCAGACAAGTTGTTTAAGTCCGCTGTGTTAGCATATATCCTTTCTATCTTTTTTTCTTTGCATTTGTGTATTTAATGTACCTATTTAAATCTGTAAGTTTGGTTTGTTAATAGTGGGAGAAGTGCGTGTGCATTTTTACGTATGTAAATGGAATATAACGGTTCTATTAGTTTCTTTCACTTAACAATGTCTTTAGGAGAACTTTCCATGTCAGTGTATCTACTTCTGTCCTGGTCCCTGTAACGACTGACTGCATAGTGTTCCATAATATGGACAAACCATGGCTATCTAACCACTTCCATATTATGTTTAGTTTATTTCTTCTCATTTTTCACTGTTACAGTTCTGCAGTAAAGTCTTTATGCAGATACCCTTGTGCATATGTGTAATTACCTCTCTAGGATAAATAACCACAAATGTGGGCTCATGCCTGTAATCTTAGCACTCTTGGAAGTCTAGGTGGGAGGATCACTTGAGCTTGGAAGTTCCAGACCAGCCTGAGCAAGAGCAAGACCCCATCTCTACTGAAAATAGAAAAGTTAGCTGGGCATAGTGGTACACACTTGTAGTCCCAGCTACTGAGGAGGCTGAGGCAGGAGGATCGCTTGAGCCCAAGAGTTTGAGGTTGCTGTGAGCTATGATGATGCCACTGCACTCTAGCCTGGGCAACAGAGCAAGACTCTGTTTCAAAAAAAAAAAACCAGGAATGTGAAGAGTGGGTTAGAGTATGCACAAATCCCCTCTTTTCCTCTCTGAAAATGGGCTGTGGCTGAGTCACCCCTGCTTCAATCTTGGCAGCATGTGTTGATATTAACAGGGCAGAGGGTGAGGCTTATGACTGCACGTAGTGTATTAGGAACTAGGGGCATTTTGGAGAAATTACTCCTTCATCTTTTTCTTGTACTGTATGGAAGGTACATTGTGTTCCTGACCTTGAGGGGAAAACAAAAACAAAAAACCAACCTTCCTTCCCCTCTTCCTTCCAAGGAACTGGGATTAGTGAAGTGATGCTGTCTCAGCAAGCTCTGCCTGACCCTATGACAGCATTTACCACCCAGCACTGTCACTGTCAGTGTGTCTCTTGTTTATGCACACCACCTAAACTTTGGGCTTCTTAAAGGGTATAAAGATGATGTTTTATCAATTTTTGTATACCTACAAAATTAACGTGATACCTAGCATATAATTATGTTTTGCTGAAAAAATTAATGAATTCAATTCAACATTACCATTTGTTGTGTACCTAGTACAGTCATGTGTTGCTTAACAACAGGGATACATTCTGAGAAATGTGTCATTTGGCAATTTCATCATTGAGTGAACATCCTAGAGTGTACTTACACAAACCTAGATGCTATATATATTTTTATTTATATATATTTTTCATATGGAAAGCTAAATGTCCCAGCATCATTACTGAGTATCAGTTATTTTCCCTACTTGATCTGCAGTGCCAATATCAAGTGCCAATGCAGTGCCACATGTCAGGTTTCTATATGGGCACGATTACAATCCTATGGGACCACTGTTGTATAAGCAGTCCACCATTGACCGAAACATCGCCATGCAACACAGGACTGTATATGTGCAAAGACTGCTAAGAACTGATGGCATCAAAGATGAAGCAGTCTAAGTTCTACCCTCAAGGAATTTATAGTCTTGTGGGAGGAATATAGGCTTAAAACATCTAGGAATCAAGGCATTAATGACAAATGTGATTTAAGCCAAAGTGACTTAAGTACAAAGTACTGTGGGACTTTCAGGGAGGACTGATTGAAGCTGACTGAGAGGGTGAAGAAGGTTCCACAAAGGGAGTGTTGTTTGAACTGGGCCTGATTGGACAGGTTGGTGACTGTTCAGTACAGGCTGTCATTTTGGCTATTAATAATAGATGACTAGGCCAGGCATGGTGGCTCACGCCTGTAATCCTAGCATTCTGGGAGGCCAAGGTGGGAGGATTGCTTGAGGCCAGGAGTTCAAGACCAGCCTGAGCAAGAGTGAGACCCTGTCTCTACAAAAAATAGAAAAATTACTGGAGCATGATGGTGCACGCCTGTAGTCCCAGCTACTCAGGAGGCTGAGGCGGGAGGATCGCTTGAGCCCAGGAGTTGGAGGCCGCAGTGAGCTATGATGAAGCCACTGCACTCCAGCCTGGGTGACAGAGCTGGACCCTGCCTCAAAATAAGAATAATAATAATAGGTGACTAAACAAATTCTTTGGAAACCATTTTGTCACCATATAGACATCCTGTATCCTTAGGGCCACAAAAAGGCTACAGGTGGAGTGCTCTACAGGTGGGCTCTGAAACTAGGGCCTCAGAACCAAGATCAAGCCAAAAAACAGCTTTAGCTCTTGATACACCGATGGAGGGAGAAGTTGCTTCCATATACAGAAATACATATGTAAAAGAAATCCAATTCCGAATGTCTTAGCATGTGGCTATTTTTCCCCTCTTTAAAAACAAAACCAAACCATCTCTTGACCCCACTTCCTTGACCAGCTTTCACCTCATTTCTTTGATCCACACTCCAGAAGAACGCCTCAAGCAATCTTTCTGTGTGCTATTCTTCTTCTCCCATTGTGACTTAGATCCACTTCTATCATGTTTCACCCCCACATATCCATCAGAACCTTTCTTCTCAAGGTCAGCAGTGAGATTGTTACTCAATCTCATGATCAACTTTTAGTCTTCTTTCTCCCTGACCTATTAGCAGCTCCATGACACCTACCTTGACCACCATATTAAAAATTGAAGTCTGCTACCATTCCTATTATTACTTATTCCCCTTACATCTTTGTTTTTTCCCTCCATAGCATGTATTACCCTCTAACATTTTATGTAATTTATACTAGAACGTAAGCTCCACAGGGGCAGGAATCACTGTCTCTCATCTGCTGTCATATCCTAAACATCTAGAATAGGGCTTAA
This sequence comes from Lemur catta, assembly GCF_020740605.2. Classification (NCBI taxonomy): domain Eukaryota; kingdom Metazoa; phylum Chordata; class Mammalia; order Primates; family Lemuridae; genus Lemur; species Lemur catta. Next base: position 22,308,393 of record NC_059147.1, on the reverse strand, counting down.
CACATACTAGGCCTTTCAGTAAATATTGGCCAAATGAGTGAATGAATCATAGTTCTTTCTTTGACAAGGACCCCAAATGCCTTGGATTATCTTTCACTCAATTTGCTGATCCAAGCAGGCAGTGTGATTGTGTGGGGAAAGTACTGGGCTGATGATTGGGGTCTAGCCTGGGGCCACACTTGCTATTTGTGTGACCATGGGCTATCATTAGACAGTTGAGCTGGGTCTGTGGAAGTTTATCCAGCCATGTATTTATGAGATATACATTTTCTTATATGTATATGTAAGGTTTTTTTAAGTTTTCTATAATCTGACTCTCTGAAGATAACTGCTAGCAACATTAAGGGAAATATATTCTTCATATCTTTTAGCTCTATATGTAGATTTTTAGTGTGAAACTGGGATTCTACTTACTTTTTCACAAACCATACATCATGAATATTTTCCATGATATGAGATATTTTTCCAGAGCATGGTTATGTAAGTACTTTGAAAAGAATAAGACATCATGCAATGTACCATGGAAGTATCATTATTTCCTCTTTAAGAAGTTAAAAATTTGTTTTAAAAGATTTGTATTTCTTCCTTCTTTCTATAGGAGACATGGTCTCAAAGTACCGAGATCCTTTGGTCCACACCTTCCTGCGGGGAGTGAGAGATCCAGATAGTGCCCACAGGGCCAGCAGCTTGGCCAACCTGGGGGAACTGTGTCAGAGGCTGGACTTCCTGCTGGGCTCCGTGGTTCACGAGGTACCATGTATTGATTCCTTTCTCTAAAGCTTGTTTGCACTTAGACCTATGACACAGCTTGGGACTGGGAGTCGGGAGACCTGTGTTCCTTTTCCAGATCTGCTACTGCCTCCCCGTGAGACAGGGCAAGGGAGTCATTTGACTTCTCTGGGCTTCATTGGTCTCATCTGTGTTCTGAAAGTTATAGTAGTAAGAATTTCATAGCCGCAAATGATGGGAAGTCATTTTGACCTACCTTAAGCAATAAAAGATGATGTATTACAAAGATGCTGACGTAATTAACAGAATTGGAGAAACCTTGAGGAAGGGTAAACAGAACTTTACCCTGGGTCTCTGGGCCATGTGTGAGTCTTATCTCTCTGTTCACAGAAAACTCTAAGGCAGAGACTCTAATTGGCCCTCTTTGGTCCCTGGCGCCCTGTGTTCAGGGCGTGATGCTGTTTACCAGAAAAGATTTTGGTCGCCACTCTAGACCCAGTGCCTTGTATACAGTAGGTACTCCGTAAATGATAGTCAAAAGGATGCATGGGCAGCCAAAGTATCAGCCGTACGAGGTGGTGGGCTGGAAGCTTCTCCTGGCTTCAAAGTTTATGATTTAATGAAACGTGCATCTTGCTGTTGTCCTCTCTGAGTATCTTCCTCTAGCCTCTTAAAATTTACCTTTGTCTTGTAGCCTTGTATTTATTTCACCATCAATATATCAGTATATATCTTTTTTTTTTTTTAAGAGACAGGGTCTCACTCTGTCACCCAGACTGGAGTGGAGTGATCTGATCACAGCTTACTGTAACCTTACAGCGACCCTCCTACCTCAGGGTCCCGAGTAGCTGGGACTACAGGCGGGTACCACCACACCAGCTAATTTTTAAATTTTTTGTAGAGATGGTGTCTCGCTATGTTGCCCAGGCTGGTCCCAAACTCCTGGCCTCAAGCCTATCAGAGTTCAGGGATTATAGGCGTGAACAACCAGCCTGGCCTCAGTATAACTCCTCTGGGCCAAATACTAAAATGGTTCCCACATTTTATTTTTCTTTATTTTCTTGGTCTCTTCACATGTCTCAAACCAAACTGAACCATAAACCATGAGTTAAAACACACTGCTGGACCATGATCCGAACCAAACCCAAGTATGATTATTTTTGTTAATGGCTTTACTAAGATATAATTCACATACTACACAATTATTATAGCTCACGCCTATAATCCCACTTAAAGGATACAACTCAGTGGTTTTTAGTATGTTCAGAATTATGCCAGCATCACAAAAACATTTCTTAAACATAGCCATGAACTGCAGAAAAATTTCCCCCAGATCTCCAAGTGGATCAGCTCAGACTGATGGGACCCATACATTTTCTAAAACTAATGAACCTGAACGGTACCTAAATAGCATGATCTCTGAAACCAAACACTGAGATTGTATTTCTTTTTAAATCCCCAGACTCTTCATTTTCTCTCTCTTAAGGACACTGTAGCATGGTGGCAGCGTCTGATGTACTATCCAAAGTATTAGAGACATTTTTTGGTTTGGTTGATTAAGAAGATTGAGCTAAAACAATTTTTGTAACATTCAAAAAGTGTCATTTTTCTGGCACCTGCAATACATCAGGCCCTTTGTTAGGGGCTGGGAATACAAAACCCTATCAGATACACCTTGCCTTCCGGGCCTGGGTAATGTAGTGGAAGACACAGAAATTAATAATTACAATTACAGTCCATTGGGATAGGTGCTGGGGGCGCATATTTGGGTGTTGACAAAGATGTCCTGGAGGAAGAGACCCTTGGACCTGAATCTGGAGAACAAGTAGCAATTAGGTGGGCCAAGAAGTCAGAGGGGAGCAAGGTAGCAGAGGGAGCAGCTTGTGCAAAGGCTGTGGGACAGCCCGATGCGTTTGAGGAATACAGGAAGATCCCGACGGCTGGAGTGAAGGGTCTGGTGGGGCATGAGTTGGTGGCGAGAGCTGAGGCAAGAGAGGCAGGCAGTGGCCACGTTAGGAAGGGCCTGGTTGCTTTATGACTTCCGGGTTCACAGCAAGAGTCGAGCATTGTTAATTTAGCCTTTGGGAACGAAGTGCAAATAGGGAGGAGGCTGTTTGCCGCCCATGGGTGCCGACAGAGAGAGAAGCACCGTCTGTGACCCTGGGACCTCCTTTATGTTTCAGCCGTAAAAATAGAGACTAGAAGGTGCTGCTATGGGGGACCCGCCTGGTGAACCTCTTGTCCAGTGACCCTGCCCCACTTCTAGAGACCTGGGCTGTGTCAGCAGCGTCAATCCCAGCAGTGTTCATGGTCATTAATAAATTATGAGCACAACGAGGGCAGAACCAATTTTTTTTTTTTTTGAGACAGAATCTCGCTCTATCACCCCAGGTAAAGTGCAGTGGTGTCATCATAGTTCTCCGCAACCTCAAACTCCTAGGCTCAAGTGATCCTCCTGCTTAAGTCTCCCGAGTAGCTGGGACAACAGGCTCGAGCCACCACGCCTAATTTTTCTATTTTTAGTAGAGACGGGGTCTCGCTCTTGTTCAGACTGGTCTCAAACTCCTGAGCTCAAGTGACCCTCCCACCTCAGCATCCAGGAGTGCTAGGATTACAGGGGTGAGCCACCCCACCTGGCCCAGAACCAATCTTGATTCACCTTTTCATACTCCCTAGTGCCTATCCCAGTGCTTGGCAGATAGTGGGTGCAAAGTGTTGGCTAAGTGATTAATACAGCATTGAATGAAGAGGGTAAGATTGGTTGGGAAGGCTAGTTCCTACACGTTTAAAAAATAGTCATAACAGCACAGCAAGCACTTAATACTCTTCTCTTTTTTTATTTTTCCTGAGACAGGGGTCTGGCTCTATTGCCCAGGCTAGAGTGCAGTGGCACAATCATAGCTCACTGCAGCCTTGAACTCCTGGGCTCACGGGATCCTGCTGCCTCAGCCTCCTGAGTAGCTGGGACTATAGGGAAGCGCTGTGCCCGGCTAATTTTTTTCTTATTTTTATAGAGACAGGGTCTCACTGTAATGCCAGGGCTAGTCTTGAACTACTGGCCTCAAGCAGTTCTCCCACCTCAGCCTCCCAAAAAGTGCAGGGATTACAGGCATGAGCCTCCGCACCCAGCGTTAATACTCTTCTGAGTGCCTTAGATATATCAACTGATCTAGTCCTCCCAGAGGGTACTGAGGCACAGAAATTAAATTAAATAAGTTGCCAAGGTCATGCAGATGGCAGGACCAGGCTTTGAATGCAGACAGCTGGTTCCAGAATTTCTGCTCTTAACCACTCCTCTATCTTATCTCTCAATTACTGTTTTCAGTTCATTTATAAGATTGCTTTTGTGCCCTTGAAACTGAAGAGAAATGCCACACGAGGAAAGCTACTCACAGGAAGCTACACAGCTCTGTCTCAATAGAGCTTGCTTTCAGCAGTGAGACTTCAGTAGGCAATATAGTCCCTCTGATTTGAAACACCAAGGGTTCTCATCCCATATAATTTCTGTCTCTGCTTTTTAGATGTTCCTTCTTATGCAGCGTCCCACGCTTGCCTTGTCATCAGTGCCAAACCAGCCACCCTGGGTGCCCTGCGAGTCTGAACCTGCCAGTCTTAGTACTCCAGCCACTGAGTCCTCCTATAGCCCAACAGCTCCAGTCCCCTCACATGGAAAGAGTGGGGTACTTGGCATGGCTCTTCAGTAGTTCTTCGTTCATTTGTTAATTAATTCAACAAATATTTACTAAATACTTACTCTGTGTCAGTTGGGACTAGAGAAGGGTGCATGTTATTGTACATGACTCGGATGGCAAGTGACATTTGAGCAAAGACCTGAGGAAGCAAGTGGCTGATCCAGATACCCAGGGGAGAGCATTCCAGGTGGAGGGAGCTGCAAGTACAGAGACCCGGAAGCAGGTGTAGGCTTGATACGCCAGGGAACAGCAAGGCCAGTGTGGCCTGAGAGAAGAGGGTAAGAGAAAGAATCATAGGAGTTGGCATGAGAAAGGTGGTGGCCACGTGGGCCCTTGTACAGACTTTGGCTTTGCCTACGCGTAAGATGGGAGGCCAGAGCAAAGGAATGAAATGATCTAACTTCTTTTAAAAGATTACGGTGGCTTCTTCTGTGACAGTTCTTTCAGTGTTTCATGAAAGCTCTTGAACTCTTTCGTAGTCTCGAAATTGCTTAGTGCCAGTGTGTACAGGTGGAGTAGGAACTTTGACTTTGAGGACGCTTGTCTTTGCAAACTGAAGGAATTCTCCTTCATGAGCATTTGTCATGTGCCAGGTATGCTAGAAGACACAGATAAAGGACCCAATCTCTTCCCCGAAGGAAATTTCCATAGAAGGTGAAACACAAAGGAGCAAATAGGGGACCAGTGATGTGATAGAGGAAATGCCAGGTGCTACGGGAACCCAGACTCGACAAGGGCATCAGGAAGAGCACATTGATCGAGTGTTAGCCAGGCAGAGGAGAAGCGTAATCTATTTTGATATAAAATTAAACAAAGTAGCCACTGTAGTCCCTTCTAACATGATCTGATCTGGGGACCAGTGGCCTTCCTCTCTGGCTGCAGCTCCTGGGCACCTGGAGAAAGTGACGCCCAGATTCGGGCGCCGTCTGTGCCGTGATGGTGCCGGCTGGGGGCAGGAACACGAAGGGCAGGCTCAGCCCTTCCAGTCTTCATACTGGGAATTCAGGTTTTCCCCCTCTGTTGATGTCAAGATTTAGCCTATGTAAAGAGCATTATTATTTTTTCCCCAATTTCTCCTTGTTCTTGTCAAGAGCTGCGTGGCTCAAAACCAAATCTTGATTGGTTCTTTCATCTTTATCATTCTCTTTGAGGAGTAAATATGATTTAAGTGAACCACAGCGAGAGGCCTGTCCTCAGTACAGCAGATAAGCTGCACCTCAGGTGACAAGACCACGGAGCAGTGTCCTTTTAACGTGGTGCCCAGAATTCCACACACCTGAGCTTTGAGGCCTGGTACAAGCTACTGCTTCTGATCCCACTGAATGATCTGAATTTATTACCAGGTTTGTCATGATCAGTATAGTTTTCTAAGGGACAGGGCTCGTGCAGTTTCAGGATTTGTAAACCCCTGAGATGAGGACATGAGTAGATGTTCTGGGAAACCCCAAGGAAGCTAAAGTAGCTGCCATGGCTTCTTTCATGGCAGGCTGAGCGAGTAAGCCCAGCTCATAATAATTACCGGCGAGTAAGCGCAGCTCATAATAATTACCGTTCGCACTGCCTTTGCTGGGAAGGTTTCTTAGTTTACAGATGGTCTAGTTTCAAACCAATTAGCAGACTGGCTGAACTTTAACAAATGAAGCTTTAGGAAAAGGGATACAGCTACAGTTGGAAAATTGAAGTCATGCTTCCTGGATACGTACCTCAACCCGAGTTACCTTCTCGCCTGGAATTTTCCAAAGTCAGTTTTTGGTAATCTCGCCATTTGTATTATCTTTATTGACATAGTGCTGGTTATGCTTGGTGTGTGCCAGCTGTTTGGAGAGTGATGTTTTTCCTTATTTCTGTTGGCTCCCATCAAGTGTTAAATTGCTTAAACTGACCTTTAATGTTTCCAAAGCAATCATCATGTTTCTCCTGTATGGATTTCAGAAGTGGATGTGATTCACGTGATTTAGCCAGTGAAGAGAAAGCCTTCTATAGGAGAGTTTATCAGAATAGGTACACTGACCCTCAGGGCAGATGACACGAAGATCACACCGAATGGATATCTGCCCTCTGGGAGGACTTAGACACAGAGATGGAAATATTACACCAACTCATACATTAGTAAAGACCTTACATCATCTATCTGTCATGCACCAAGCCTTTCAGAGGTAGAACACAATGTTGAGTATGTCCTTAGGATTGGAGGTGAGAGACCATCCATGGAGTGACTTCTCCAGGCTGGTTAGATAGAAGAGAGTGGCCATGTGTCCTCCCTGCTTCTAGTGTTGGATGAGAGGTCTGTCCCTCTGGCCTGCAGGAGGGCAGCATTGTGAGCCGGCTATGGGAGCTTGTCCTGAACTGAAGAAGGCTGCTCTTATCTCTAGATGGTATCGGCAAGACTGTATTAAAATTCTGATGCTCAAAAAGCATGTTGCATGACTAACCACTGTACATGTCACAGGGTTTGGTCCTGGGACAGAGGTGTTGAGGAAGGTTCACCAACACTCTTCCTGATTGCCCTGGATGGCTAACTGCCCATGAGCTTGGTACGTCTGCCACATAAGTCACTAACAGCCTGTAGCAAGCAGGAGGTTATTCCAGCTGATCTCAGCAGGGCTTGTCACAACCAGCTCCTCTCTCAGTCATACCTTCAAGGTGGCACAGGGATTCAAGAATTCGCCATGAAAGGAAATCCCTTTTCCAGCCAGGATGCTTCTGCCTGGATATCCCAATGGTGGAATTAATGCCCACCTGTCCTTGGTATAAGCTGAGGTGCAAGCATGGCCCACACAACATAACAAGGCCAAACAGAGGTGGCAAAGGCAGACTCCAACAGAGTTCGAGGCCAGGAAGGCTTGGTCTGCCAAACATGGAAGCATGAGCTCAAAACTAAACCTACAGGAGAGCCCCTGCTCGTTACATGGCCCTGGGCTGGCTTCCATACATGAGTTATCAGACTGCATAAACTCAACTTCCCTGTGTCAAGGACTCAGACCTAGCTCTAACTTGTTTCTTAGGTTTCAGCTCTTACCTTATAAATACTAAGCCTGAAAGTGCAGGTAGCTATTATATTGTTACCTGTCTGGAGGTCGCCCAAGGAATTCCTCTTAGGACTGAATTGCTTTTACCGTTAATGCCAGAGGCTTAGAAGCCACTGCTGGCCCTTGGGGTCAGGGGGGTCTCAGGTCAAAGGCAGAACACAGCTTTCTAAGTCTTTTTGAAAACAGTCCCCCAAAATTGAGCTTTTCTGGGATTTCCCTTCACTTGCAAGCTGCAAGTTTGTCTAATAGATGCACAACTTGATTAAATGCCAGTGTATCACAGATGCAATTATATTTAAGAACAAGCTACTTCTAATCTCTCTGCCATCACTGATTAATTAGACACTTTGAACTATGCCCAACTGTTTGAAAGCTGTGAAAAATACAACCTGCGTAGTTAATATTTCTGCACAAGCCTGTTTCCTCATTTGTGCCTGTATTCACCATTCTTTAAACATAATACGTATTTATACATGTTTCCAAACACACAATCTGGCTATTTTCTTATCGTGGTTAGAAATTCCTGCACTGTTGGCCAAGAAATACACTCACATAGTAAATCCAATAACAAAAGTTTGTGATAGACCAATTGAGTAATTTAGACATACCTTTACATTGTTGCTGCCATTGGTCACACTTCCAAAATTTATATTTTCTTTTTAAATCTTGCATGAGTATCTCAGAAAGGTGTATTCTGGTTGTTACTGGTTTTAATTGTATCTCTTTATTAAGATTTGATTTATTTTTTTCATGATCTAGATGGGATGAAAGGATTTTAGAATATTTTTATGCCTACCAGGAGCCAAGCAGGGGCAGAGTGATTGATATAGGGTATAGAAACTGTATATATATATATATATATATATATATTTTTTTTTTTTTTTTTTTTTTTTGAGACTGAGTCTTGCTCTGTCACCTAGGCTAGAGTGCAGTGGTGTCAGCCTAGCTCACAGCAACCTCAAACTCCTAGGCTTAAGCAATCCTCCTGCCTCAGCCTCCAGAGTAGCTGGGACTACAGGCACATGCCACTATGTCCAGCTGATTTTTTCTATTATTAGTAGAGACGGGGTCTCGCTTTCGCTCAGGCTGGTCTCGAACAGCTGACTTCAAGTGATCCTCCCACCTCGGCCTCCCATAGTGCTAGGATTACAGGTGTGAATCACCACACCCAGCCTGTATCACTTTATGACATATAATTATTGGCTATATATCTGGCACCGTGTTTTGCAAGTCATTTCCAGTCTTTATTTTCTGTCATAGAACTGTCTTTTAAAGTAATTGAGCACAGAAAGACCTATTCCACAAATGAAGAAGCCCAGGCAGGGAGTCTCTGAAATTGGCCCCTGCTGACTCACATGGGGTGTACCCTAGATTTGTAGGACTGGGACGTCTGGACATGCTGAAGAAGATCACATTGAATATTTTCGTGTTTCTGTATCCCTGGGCTGAAACTTTCATTGATGGTGCATTCATCTTCATGCCAGGCCTTGAACTCTGAAGCCTCCTGCTAAGTCCCCGTGGTCCTCAGTCTCTAGAAGCAGCTTTGTTTTGGACCATCTTTTTTCCTTCACTCAGTGTTCTCAAAGGAGGACAAGTAACAATTCTTACCACTTTTGCGGAAATATTTGCATTTGACCTTACCTTTTTAAAAATAGATATTCTGTACAGGACACATATTCCTTTCCACTCCCTAACCTCCCTCCTGAATTCCAAACGAGATTCTGTCCTTTTCCAGAAAAGCCAGACTGCATCAAGATCTCTACCACTAGATCTCACCCTCTTTATTGAGGATGAGGAAACTATCCACCCCCCTCTAAGCCACATTGCTCTTGATGAATGTGTAGTAAGTGGAACACACTGGAAAGGCTATAGGTAATTGTGCAACCCTGATTCTTACTGACTTCTTCTTCCCTCACTTTCCTAGGTAACAGCTTGCCTGATCGCTGTGGCTAAAACAGACCGTGAAGTTCAAGTACGCAGAGCTGCCGTCCATGTGGTCGTGCTACTGTTTCGGGGACTCAGCCAGAAAGCTACTGAGGTAAGTCAGTCTCTCACCACTTGCAACTTCTCTACCTCTTTATTTTTTTTTTTGGTCTGTTTATAAGTTTTTTTTACCTGGGAAAGCTTCAAACCTTTTCCCTAAATGTGCTCATGCGAATGAATCAGTCAATAGGGATTTTGTAGCAGGAAATGGTATTGTTTGCATCTTCAATAAGAATCTCTATTTCCTCTGTTAACATATTGCACAAACTACACGCTAGTTTTTCTGCAGAAAAGCCAGAGCACGAGGTTATAGACTGAGGCCCTGATCCTGGCATTTTCCTCATACGGGCAGGCTCCAAGGTGAGCAGGCTGGAACACATTAGCCCTGCCTCTGTAGCCTGAACTTTAGTGACTTATCTTCCTGACTCATTTAAGTTTTCATACTGAATTAATAAAGGGTCTCATATAAGATGTTTCCTTTCTAGCTGAGTTCAATCCATGAGATTTTAGTTGCTGCATAAATTAAACCTTCTTCCTCCTTCAAGTAGGTTTGGCTGGATTTCTCCCCAGTGTATGGCCAGTACAGGAAGAAAGTGTATATATCCATATGTGTGCTAAGAGTGAATGACCTCTAAATTAATTTTCTTCTTGATTTTAATGGAATCTCATTCCCAGTTGACTTCATGCAGAGAGTTTGCATTAATAATTCACTTTCCGGCATCCACAATGCTTGTCTGTGGCTGGCACATTGGTATTTAACCAAGTGTCAGTGAAGCCTTTATGAGAGTGATTGTTTTGTCATACACACAGGCTTTATTTGTGTTAGAATTTCACCATATCAAGTTTCTGACACCATTTTTGTACAAGCATGGACTCGTTAGTTATCCCCTTCCTTCCTGACACAGCCACATTTTCTCTTTGAACACCTCCCTGCTGTTGTTGCAGCTCAGTGGCTAGGCCATTGAATTTCGAAATGGCCACTTTCCAGTGTTTTACGCTCAGCTACATCTCTTTCCCTTCTCCTCTGCCTTGTGTAGGTTAAGGTTTGGATTGAACCAGTTTATCGGAACATGTTTAACTACAAGTTATAAAAAATCCAACTACAACAGCCTAAACAAATAAGGATCTGTTTTTCTTATATCACAAGAAATATGTAGGTAGATGGCGTTTGTTTAGCAGCTCAGTGTCAACAAGGCCGGTATTTCTATAATCCTCATGGCCTTTTTGTAGCTTGACTACAAAATAGCTACTGCAGCTCTGGCCATTGGGACTGATTTAAATGAGTAAGAAAGAAGACGAGAGAAGAGCAGCCCTAGATGTTTTTGTATCCTTTTTGGGGGAACTAGAAAAGTTTCTCACAACTACCCTCCCCCAAGACTTCTACTTTATTTTATTGGCCAGAACTGTCTCACATAATTTCATTCATAATTACTAGCTACAAGGGAGCCCGACAGGAAATTTATATTGCTACTCTGAACAAAATTGAATTTTAGTCAGCAACGAAGATGGCAGGAAATGGACATTGGCTAGGCAACTAATAGTGACGCAAAGGGGAATAGGGAAGAATGACCTGGCTGACTCATAAAATCTTCTGTAGAGATGGGATTGCTCAGGAACTGGGAGCACTCACCTGGAGGGGTTGGAGGTTCAGGTTATTATCCAGGTCCTAGGACCTTGATGGGGATGAGCAACCATGTATAATTTGTATAATTAAATCGCTACAGGGTACACATTGCTCTTGTTGAGATGCTCTTATACAAGAGGGAGTTAAGAAGGATCAGTGTTTTTCATCCATTGTTAAGATCTGCAAAACTCTTGGCAAATATATCATTGTCACATAAGTTGTTAACAAAAGGGAAACTAGATGAGGGGTAAACAGGAACTCTGTACTATCTTTGCAACTTTTCTGTAAATCTAAGATTATTTCAAACTAAAAATTTATTTAAAATATAAATTACAACGCTATTAAAAGAAATCTACAAAACTGTGTGAGTGCACAAACCCTAACTGAGAGAGAGAGGGAGAGTGAGTGTGTATGTAAAGCAGAGGAAAATGTCATTAGTAAAGTCAGAGAAGAAATAAATAGAAACTGTATCCAGATTTCTCACATCTGTGTGTAGCCAATGAAAGCAACATTGCTCGTCTGTGTCACCAGTACTAAAATAATTTGTGGCCATGGAAGATTTTTGTCATTTTCCAAAAAGCCATGTAAATGAAAAGCCCGCTATTCTCCAATCCACCCCTAGTCTGCACTCACTTAAACTTGTAAATTGTGCTTACTCAGGGAATAAAGAAAAGGAAATGAGATGGGATGAATGTATGATTTCCTCTTCCCGGTGCATCCTTGAGACCAGGTGTGTTAAATCTTGTAATCGTAGGTGTGATTATAATCAGGGGCATGTTAATGAGAAGCGGAGATAACCACAAAGCTTCCAATCTGGGATTTCTCTTTATGGCTCTGTTTTGCCCCCAGGAACAGCTGAAATGAAAATGCCACTTTGTTGATGAAGTTTTATGTATTTTTTTTCCTACTAATCACCATCTCTCAGACTATAGAGCGCCAAAAGATAATACCAGGTTGCAGCGAATTCTCTGTTGCTTGTAGATGTGCCTGCCAAGGACCTCTGTGGTTATGGCAGCTTGAAAAGGAGGTAGAGGTTCAGAAGATCAGGAGATAAATTGGGATCAGAGAGGGAAAATATCAACACCCTTAACTCATGAGGTAGTTTTTACCTCTTTCCCATTTGAAAGTAGCCAGAGTTTGGTGCAGTCAACACAATATCCACATTGGAGGGAAATGCTGTGATGACTTTCTTGTTGAAAAACTTACTTTGTCTGCTTAGCCTCATGTTGGCCTGTGACCGTATCTGTTTGTTACATAACCTGAAGCCTAGTAGAAGCCAGAACCCCCACTCAGGAGGCTGAGGCAGGAGGATCGCCCGGGGCCAAGGAGTCTGAGGTTGCAGCCAGCTATGATGACACCAGTGCACTCTAGCCCAGGTGACAGAGCAAGACCCTGTCTCAAAAAAAAAAAACATTATTAAAGGTTGACTTCTTAGAAGAACTGTGAAGTACTTGAAAACTTTGCATATGGGTTTAAAGTGACTAAATATGGCGGCATTTTATATATTGAAACTCTCTCCCTTTTTAATGTTAAAAGATAATTACCAGAGCAGTTTTTCTTCCTTCTAATCCTTAATTTTAGATGACAAAAGAATAAGCTATTTTCTACTCTGTCTAGTGGGAGATCAGTAATAGGCTTTTTTTTTTAGAGGCAAAGGAAAAAGAAATTTATTAATTTGCTGGCAAATAAGGAGGGGGGCAGACAAGTGTCTCAAAAGACCATCATCCTTTCTTTAAGCAGAAAAACAGGGCTTTTTAAAGGGAAAGGGGTTGGTTGAGTTCGGGTCTACGTGACCAGTGTGTCACATGTCTTGGCTGCGGGCTATTGTCATTTAACAATAATTGGTGGTTTTAGTCCACCTTATCTCCAGTAAGGAAAATCTTGTGACCCTTGTCTAGACAATTACATTGAGCCATCTCCTCTAACTCCTGGACTTAAGCTGTGGGGTTGTAGTTTGTTTGTTCTCAATTCCTGGTGTGCTCTTGGCCGAAGAATGACCAGACACACCAAAAGTATGGCAAACGTGAAACGAAGTTCATTGAGGAAGGATGAGATAGGTTTACAGAGCAAGAGCGAGACACAGGTTTGCAGAGCGAGAGCAAGATATGTTAGAACGACAAACAGACCCCTCTGTCGTAACAAAAGGGCAGTAGTAGGCTTTAGAATTCATTGCTTCAAGATGACAAAAAGTCTTAACTTCAGATGTATCTTCAAACATAAGCAAAACCTGGAAGCACCTTCAGGGGAGGAGTTTGAGATTCATTATTAATTGATGTCCGAGTCAGTTTCTGAGCCAAAGGCAGGCCTCCACCCAGGACTGATTTTTAATTTATTCTTTTGAGTTCAGTATTCGACTCTGACGGCAGAAGCCTCGTGCTAGTGACATTATGAATGCTGGTCTCACTGACATTTCTACAGTCGGAGATTACTCTGCTGCTTCCTTATGCAAGAGAATGCAAAGTGTGGCTGAAAAAGGGAAACGGTTTGTACATGACACGGTGCCTTTCCAAATACAGAAGACTTAATGCCTGTGTCCTGGTTCACCTTGTGCCTGTCAGTCCAGGCCAGATGAGGACTAGGACCAGAGCAGGGTGGGATACAGCACAAACGGCAAGTTAGAGGTAAAGGGACAGCATGAATGGGATGTGTCCTTCCTTTTATTCGATTTTTCAGTTCATTTAATAACTTCCTACTAGATCCAATGTGTAAAAGTCGCCCCCTCAGTGGTTCTGTTCCTAAAGTGGGAGAACCGGCCTTCATGAGAGGACTGCGGCAGCCGAACCCAGTAGCTCAGGCTTCGAGCATGGACTCTAGAGCCAGCACGTCTGTGATCGAATCCCACCCAGCCTTGCAACTTGCTGGCAGTCAGACGCTACACAAATAGGTTGACCTCTCTGTGCCTCAACTTCCTGTCTATAAAATGGGAATAATAAAAGTACCACTTTATAGGCTTGTTGTAAGAATTAAATGAGGTTATCTATGTAAAGCATTTAGAATATATAGGTTCTAAAAGCTCAATATGTGGTAGTTATTATTAATAATATTATTAACATGCCCTCACAAATATATACATTCCCCTTCCCCACTTTCCCTTAGTTACATTATAGTTTTTATTTTGTCAGCATTCAGTGTCTATATTATGACTATAACTATTATCTACAGCTATGTAATATACCATGGTTATACTTCCTGTCTTGGATGAATTTTGGTTTTCTCTGAAGTTTATAATTGTCTCAGGTTTACATTTGCTACCTTTCTATGAACGTACTACCATCCATTCATCCCCAGTCTCTGCTGCAAGTTTATAAATTTCATAAAAGTTTCAGACACATCAAGTAAACTAACAGCTTCATCTTCTTGGAGCCAGGTCTCCTGCAACCCTTCGCCCACCCACTCTTGTCTGGACTGGTTACTTTCTAAGCCTACTGCAAGGTTTAAGAACAGAGCACTTTAAAGCTGATGACACTCCGTGTACAAGTACTTATTTATGGACTAGGTGGACTTTTTAAGAGGGTGGCGAACTGGCCAAGTCATTTTGTTGGGAGACTCCATACTATGATTATCTTTTGGGGGGCCCTTGGCATAAAAGAATCTTCTAGTTTCCTATGTAGAGAAGCCTGGCTGCAGGTTTCTGAAAGATGAGTGGAAGGAGGATGGAGGTGTCACCATTCAGTATGTAGACTTTCACTTAATCCTCCTGTTTTTAATGTGGCACTCTCATCTGTAGCTGTACCTGATGTCTCCCTATCAAGAGTCTCTCTGAGCCGGGGGTGGCAGCTCTCGCCTGTAATCTTAGCACTCTGGTAGGCTGCGGCGGGAGGATCGCTTGAGCTCAGAAGTTCAAGACCAGTCTGAGCAAGAGGAAGACCCCATCTCTACTAAAAATAGAAAAAAAATAGCTGGGCGTGGTGATGCATGCCTGTAATCCCAGCTACTTGGGAGGCTGAGGCAAGAGGATCCCTTGAGCCCAGGAGTTTGAGGTTGCTGTGAGCTAAGCTGACTCCACGGCACTCTAGCCCAGGCGACAGAGTGAGACTCTGCCTCAAAAAAAAAAAAAAAAAAAGTCTCTCTGGTCAGTCCCTCCAAAGGGTAAAACCCCAAGCTCTGCTGTGGTTGGGGGGGCGGCAGTGACCGGGATGCAGAGAGTAGATGAGGCTTCAGGGCACCTGATTGCTGGGCAAACACACTTTGAACTAGGGCTTCTGTCTCCCCTATTTTAAGAGGCACAGCGCCATCAACTCCTGAACTTTTCTGAGTTTCTGTGGCACATTAGGCTTGCTTCTGGGCTTCTTAGGTTTAATAAGTCAGTTTAGCATCCAGACCAGGACACTTCTAAGAGTAAAAGAGGATACTATTAATAATTATACCAGAGCATTAGGAGTAAAATGTACTGTTCTGGGCAAATCAAGACTATGACTCTAGGATTCACCCATCTACTTTCTAGCGTCAAAACTTTGGTTACTGTTTCTATTTTTTTTTTCTTTTGTTCTGGTAACTTAATGCCATTTTTTATCCCTTTACTATCATTTTAATGAGGTTTCAGGAGAGAGCAGTGGTGTGCGCTTATGTTTAGTCCGCCAGCTTTCAGGACGCGGCCTCCATTCTTCCCTCTTTACTGGTGGAGAAAGTAGATATGAAAGGCCCATGTGACTATAGTCAGAGCTCTTTTGGTTTTAAGCAGCAGAAACCTGGTCTGAACTAGCTTAGGCAAAGGGAACATGTTAGCATGTCATCCAAAGAAGGACTGAACAACCACATTGTGGAAAGACCAGAGATAGAGCTGAGGGGTCAGTGACTCTTACAATCACCAACAAATATTCCATCTCTTATCTCTGCTTCTCTTGCATTTCAACTTTATTCGCCCGTCCTGGAGTCTAGCTTTCTTTCTATGGCAGCAACATGACCACTCTCAGTGGCCCCGGGTTGCATCTTATATCCAATACTCAGATTCCCTCTCTGGCCCCAAATGCAAAAACTCCAGGGAAGAGACTTAATGTTCCAGCTAAGATCACATGTCCATCTCCAGCTCAACCAACTTGGCAGGGCCAGGTGGGACATGTGGGGTTGAAGGTTTGTGTAACATCATGTTCAGCCTCCACGGTAGCCATTTGTGAGAGGTCAGGCTGGGGTCTGTGCCTAGGACTAGGGAATAACCCCATAGATTTCCTCAACAGTAACTTGGCCACATCCATATGATATTAGTGATGAATTTAAGAAGCAAAGCGGATAAAGATTAGGACTCACTACCTTCCTGGGATTGCTAAACTATAAACGTTCAACCTTTTCTAGTGATAACATAAGAGACAGTTTGGAAGCCCTAACATTTAAAACTGCTCCCTTTCTGCCTCTCCTGCATAATCATTTACATAGATCTACATACGTTAGAACTTGGTTTGTCTTTCTCTCCTGCATCAGACTTAAGATATTTTATTTTCTGGAGGATAATTTTCTCCTTACCCTTCTTATTCTGACCTAAAATGGCCAAGACAATTGTCTCATTTAAACATTCAAAGTTACAGAATTTTAGGATGTTAGAACTAGAAGAGGCCTTACAGACTATTTAATTTATATTTCACAAAAATTTCCTTATGCTGCATACAACTCTATATTCCCCTCTTAGAGATTCAGGGCATGTTAGCCTGTTAAGGAGTCTGAGAAGTCCTGTAGCAATGTCCTAAGCTCACTTACCCAGGAACCCTTTTGTCATCATAAGCATGCCAAGTAATAACGTTCCGTGGAAGATACTTTGGGAAACGATCCAGCTGTCTTATTTTATGAATGAGGAAACTCAAGCTCATGAAGAGACTGTGGTTATAATATTCCAAAGCTAATGCCAGGAAGAATTAGCACCCATTTCCAGTCATTAGTGGTGACTTATGTTGGCTAAGTGCTAATGAAATACAGTATCTTCCCTCTTCTTCCTCTTATTTAATTCACTCATTCATCTTGTTCATCTGGAACAAGGTTTCTCTTATTCTCCCGGGTAGCTTAGGTATCCTCATTAAGGTGAAATGGAGCACAGAGTAGGCACTAGGATTCAGACAGTCTAGTCCATCAGCTTCCTTTCCCCGCGTCAGACCCAGTGCACTTTTACCGTAACAAATTATTCTAACATATTCTGTAGTGTTCCCTTTATAGCTTCTTAACCTGTATTCATATTTTTAAATCAGTATAATGCCCCAATTGTAATATAAAGAAGAAATGAAAAGGATAGTAGTTTATAATAAAATAACATGTATTTTAGTGTATAACCGTCTAGGCCACCTCTAAGACATAATGAACGATTCAGTTGCTCTCATATATGAAATCACCATGAATATAATAGCAGAAAATACAAATTGATTCAGATGTCTTATGTTGATAACTCAGGGGTACCATGAGTGATCTTGAGTAGTCTAATTTTCCAAAATGGCAAGCTGTTCTTTGAAAATGCCAAACAAATCAAAATATTCTCTCTCTCTTAGTTTATGTGATAGCGGCACTCCTGAAAAATAGAGTATAAATTAAAACCACACAAAAAAATACTTTTATTTAGCATTTACTATATGATAGCATTTATACCTGAGCGCTTTACATGAATTAATTCATTTAATCCTCATAGTAATCCATTTAGTTATGATTAACGTCCCCACCAGGACAAAGAAGATCAGTGACTTGTCCGACAGCTCAGGAGTGGCAGAGCAGCAGGTGAGCCCTGGCAGTGCAGCTCCAGGACTCGTACTCATATCTCCTTTTTTTTATATATACAATTTTTATTTTTCAATTAAAAAAATAAGTAAAACCGGAAAAAAATAGTAAAAAGCAACATTTCTTTGTTTCCCCTATTTGCCCCTACCTGCCCCCACTGCACCAATTTCAGCCCCTTCAAATTTCTCCCCACCTGGTTCTAGGAGCCCCCAGGCGATGTCCCTCGTGCCTTCTGAGATGGTGGCTATAAAAGGCTGTTTGCTTTTGCTACTGTGTTGTCCTCTGGCTGCTTTCTCTCTGGCTTTGTCAAGCTATGGTGACGCCTCTATGTTTCTGTTAGCTCCGGTGATACCACGGCTTCTGTATACCCCACTGGTGGTACTATGTTAGTCAGGGTTCTCCAGAGAAACACAACCAAGGGAATGGATGGATAGATAGATTGATTACGAGGGATTGGCTCGTGTGACTTAAGAAGCTGAGAAGTCCCACAATCTGCCATTTGTCATCTGGAGGCCCAGGAAAGCCTGTGGTGTAGTTCCAGTCCAAACCTGAAGCCCTGAGAACAAGGGAAGGCAATGGCATAAGTCCTGGCCCAAGTCCAAAGGCCAGAGAACCAGGAGTGCCAGTGTCGCGGGGACGGAGGGCAAGAGGAGATGGATGTTCCAGGCTTAAGCAGAGCAGCCATACTCACATCTTCTCTGTCCCTTTTACCTGGGTGACTCAGAAACTCAATCACCTGGGCATTCCCTGCACAGATCGTGGCTAACAGAAGGCTGCTTCAGATCCTGGAAACCATGATACCCAAAGGAAAATAGGCCAGACTACATCCTCACGGCATATTTGCTGTCTACCGAGGAGAATGGCAACACAGTGACAGGAGAGTGTTTGGGCTAACCTTGGACCCAGGTACCCTGACCTCCCAGGACCTGCCAGCGTGAACTCTTCAGAGAGCAGAGACAGGAAACAACCCTGGCTTCGTTTTCTGCCCTTCCTCATGTTCTCCCTATCTCTTGCCAAAAGCACAGTCTAGCCACAGACTACACCGCCCGGAAACTTCCCATAATGTACACTGAACTGGGAAAAGCAGGGAGCAGAGAACTGAAGGAGACCAGTCACCTTCAAGGCTGCCAAGCTGGGGAGTCCCAAAGTCTTGGGACTTTTCCTCCTGCCCTGCAGCCTGGTTCAGGAATTGTTTCTTCCTCAGAGAGTCATTTTGCTGATAATCAGATGGGCCTCTGGGTTGCAAAACCCATTTATTTCTGCTCCATCATCTGAAAGGGAGGAGTTCTGACTAAGTGTGTCCTCCTTGGGGTGACGTGAGATGACAGTCTGGATTGATGCTCTGGGGTCTGTTCCAGCCCATTGCTCATCACCCCACGGTTGGTTTGCTCATAGCAAATCTGCAGCCAAATAAATTCCGTGTTCTCTGAGGTTGGCCCTTAATAATAATATAGGTAACATTTATTAAGGGCTTATTGTATGCCAAGTGAAGTGCTAAGTTCTTTATATTTTTATCTCACCGAATCCTCCTAAAAACACTGTGAGATAAATAAACTTATTAACTCTGTTTACGGATAAGAAAATTCAGGTGCAGAAAGTTTACGCTGGATGCTCGGGTCACACAGCCAGCAAGTGGGGAACTTGAGTGCACACCCAGGCTGTCTTCAGCGCCAGCGTGGCTCTTCCGAAGGAGCTAAGCAGAGCTGGCCTGAGATGTACTTGAGGAAGAGGTGAACCGTTACAGGGGTACTGGGGCAAAGCTGGACTCCTAGGCCTTCTGCTTCCTTAGCCACCGGACTTCCTTCTGCTCTCTGATTCTCCGGGGTT
Organism: Lemur catta; assembly: GCF_020740605.2. Lineage (NCBI taxonomy): Eukaryota > Metazoa > Chordata > Mammalia > Primates > Lemuridae > Lemur > Lemur catta. The sequence continues at coordinate 22,288,822 of NC_059147.1, read as the reverse complement.
GACAGGTATTCGGTTACTCAGGATGGTAAGAAAACTACGGCCAGAGAGACCTTTCTGAAATGCAAATCTGCTGAAGTCCAGTCCCCAGCTGGTATTAATATTTTTTTTAATGGTTCCTTGCAGTCCATAAGACAAAGACGAGTCCATTCATAATCTGGCCCCACCTGCCTTCTATGACTTTCTCTCCCACACTTCGCCTCTTATGCCCTGAGAACCACACGGCAGCCCCAGAATAAGCTGCCATGCTGTTTCTTGCTCCCTCATCTTGCTCCAGACTGTTTGTTATGCCTCAAATGCCTTCTTTTCCCCATCCGCCCATCTGATGAGTTTTATTCATCCCTTAGGACTTGACTTAAATGTTACACTCTTGTGAAAAGCTTCCTGATTTCTCAGATAAAATTAGTCCTCGCCTCCTCAGGCTCCACAGTACTTCACATATTGGCCCAGGATTACAGTAGATGCTGTAGTGATTTGTTCACATGTCTGGTGTCACCAAGAAACCATAAGTCCCTGAACACTCCATTCACTTCTACATTCCCCGACTCTAGCACATTGCCTCGTTTATGAGTGCGTGAAATCATATCTATGAGAGGCATGGAACACTTCTCTTGAATTTCTTTGTGCCTACCTTTGCAGTACATAGACTTCTTAGATCTTAAACTGGGACTTCTGGGACTTCCAGACTCCTCCAGTAGGAGGTTTCCCAAGAGCCAAACTTGTCTAAACATGTTCTCTTAAGGAGGGAATTTTGCTTCCTTACTTGGAAACACGTAACGTTTTTTTTTGTTGTTGTTGCAATTGGGTTGTAGACCTGCTGTCCCAAAATCAGCTGGGAGAAGGAGTCCTGAGGCAGAGTGACAGAATGAATATTGACATGCAGCCAGAATCAGTCTGCATTTCAAAATTTGGCTTCTTCCACACTATATATATATATAGACATGTATATATATATGTGTGTGTGTATGTGTGTGTATATATATATATATATATATATATATATATTTAGATATATTTAGCTGTCAAAATTTTAGCACATGTATTTCCCTTAATTCCTGCCATCTGAGCAGAGGTTTCTACCATAATGGCAGCTACCCTAGCAAGAGGTAGCTGCATTTATCTTATCTTTTCATTTTCCTATATAATGCATGTCAGTAGCCTACAATGGTCTCTGTCTTCACAATCATGTTTCACATACACATGTTTAAGAAATTTTTTTTTAATATTTTGGGGAAAAGATGCAATCTTAATTTATTAAGATTATTAAAGATTATATAAGATTAATTTTATTAAAAATTATTCTGACTACCCCCCTTTTGGAAAATAAAAACCTTATTCTTGATAATGAAGAAAATTCCAAATGTAATAGGTTATGTCTAAATCATTTTGCCCTTGCAGTTGATGCTTAGATTTTTTTCATAGGCAAAGCCATGACATTGACTTCTGCTTTTGAGACCATGGCATGTCTCTTACTAAGTCTCCAATCGATTGTTTTTCCTACCATCCTTGCACTATTGCATCATTATGATTAGATCATTAGAGTTTCCTGGGCAGCATAAAAAGAAATTTTTTTAAAAGCCTGAGCTCTAACCTCTACGATTCTGATTCTTAGGTGCAAGATGAGACCCAGGCATTTTTAAAGTTCTCTGGTGGATTTTAATGAGCAGCGAGGGTGGAGACTCACTAACTAGGACGATGGTATCACTCAGAGGCAACGGCATGCACCCTAGGCAGTGTCACTGTACTTTTCTGATATGGGTGGGGGGTTGCATTTTCCAGTCTGGTCCACACCATGTATATATCAGCACATAATGCAAACCCTGCCAGGACCTCCAATGAGTCCGTGACTCTGGTTTTTCTGCCCTTTGGTTTACCTTATGTTTCTGAAACATCTTGCACAGAGCATTGAGTTCCACTGAACAAATGCCCTGAGGACTGTGTCCTGCACTCCCCCTGCCCATAGAGATCCACAGAGGCATGGCCGACTCAAGCTAGACTTGCGGGTGTGTAACCAGGGTAAGCCTGGGGTGATTTAGGGTGTCCCCAGAGCAAACTGGCACCCGAAAGGAAACCCAGATCTTGGAGTCAGCCACTAGCCCGTCTGCTGCTCTTCCTCCTCCCTCACCAGCCAACAGCTTCGATGGTGCAAGAGAAAGATCAAATTCTCTGCACGGTATCCCCCGGTATATTGGATTTCCTCATAATGCACATGTTTCAAAGCAAGGTTTGTGGAGTCAGACCTGACAGATGCGGGTTTGAATTCTAGGCTATTTGTCCTTGAGCAAATCTCTAAACCTCTCTAAACCCCGTTTCCCTAATTCATAAACTGCAGCTAATAATACCTGCCTCATAGGATTAAATGAGATGATGTGTGTAAAGGGCTTAGCACAGCGACTGAAATGTAGTAGATGCTGAAATGGTAGTAGTGAGCCATTTGCAGGTGCTGTCTCGTCTCGCGCTGGAGGCTTTAGGTGCAGAAAGCAAACAGGACTGTGTGGTAATTGTGTACGTTTGAAAGCTGGGGTTATAATCACCTTGTTAGGACGGCGCTCCCCATCTCTTCTCCCACAAGCAGCAGCCTGCTGCCTTTGCACACACTCTGGCCATTTTCCCTGATGCCTTTGTTCTATTTCAGGGCTGGGGGGGGTGTGGGAAAGCTGCCGCCGTCCTCAGTTTGCTATTTAAAGGCTTTCTGAAAGATGCTGCCTCTGCTGCTCCTACCACCACGGCGGGCGGCACTCCAGTCCCTGACACACAGCTGCTTGGTGACCGACTCCTGGAAGCCGGGTGGCATGCCTCAGCATATGCTAGACAAGGAGCACACACAGTTAGGTGTCGGGAAGTCTGACTGTCTACTTTTTGTGTAGGGCCCCTGAGCTATCATCCCTCCCAGGGCTTAACCTCTAGCCACAGTCTTGGTCTTTGTCCCTAAACTACCTAGCCGGTCTCTGTCCCTGTAGCATTTTTGGCACTCGACCAGTTAATTTTTTTTCCCTTATTCTTCAGTAAAAATCACGCGTGATTCCCCCCTCATCCCCTTCCCACCCCATCTCCAATTTGTACTTGAGATGCTGTCCGCGTTTAACAGCCAGACACAATCCAGAAAAAGTAAAAATGCCATTTATCTCCAGGTCTAGCCGAGAAAAATACTTTGAAAATAAAAGGTTTTTGAAAAGCTCAATAACCTCTGGTTAATAATAATGCCGCGCTGAACTTCAGCATGTTTGAGATTCTCTATCCGTCAGGCATGGGTAGGAATCTCTGACATTCGTAATCCTGCCTTTTTTTGCTGACCTTCCCAAGGCTTTCAGTGAAGTGTCTCAAAAGCCTGGTCTTTTGGTCTGAATTGGCCCTAATTTCTTTTTCATAGGCCCATGAAAGTGAAAGTTTGGGTTTTATCGGTAAAGCATTATTCTTCTTCAGGCCAGAGCTCCGTGAATGAGGTCTAGATTGTCTGCCTCCATTCTGCTTCCTCAATTTATTTGTTTCCTGCCCATTATCTTAGAGAGGCCACTGGCCTCGCAGACCTAAGAGTCTGGCTTCTTTCTGCCGGCCAAGCAGAATTCTCCCTGATGCCCTGTGTTCTGCGCAGTGACACGGTCAGAGCGTTCCAGATGCCACCGTCATCTGACCCACGCCGGCCCCGGGACTGCACTCAGAGTGCATTAAATCCATCCCCCTTCTTGTCCACCGCCTCCCGCTCCTTCTATAGTAATTCCCCTTCGTCTGTTCATCTGCTTGACCTCTCCTCTTTCGCCTCTGCTCTCTGTCCTTTGTTTTCAGAGCTGTACCTTTCCTCGACTGTTCTCAGCCCCTTGATGGTAACCCAGGTTTTCTCAGTGTGGTGGTAATAATAACAACAATGCTTTGAATTATAGATCATTTTGCTGATGATCATAAAATACCCTCACTTACATTATCTCTTTTAATCCCCACAACAAATTTGTAAGGCAGGTAGGATACGTGCCTCATGCCCCCCACGTCACAGCAGTGGAAATCATAAGCGCTCTGAGAGGCGGTAGAGTGTAGTGACAAATAAGGAACCCCGGCTCCAGAATCAGACTGCTGGGGCTTGGATCTTGGCTCTACCTGTGACTAGCTGTGTGACCCTGGGCAAACCGGAGGTCATAATAGCACCTTTCTCGTGTTGTTGTGAAGATTAAGTGAGATAATGTAGATAAAATGGCCAGAACCATACCTGGCACATAACAAGTACTATATAAGGATTAACTCCCATTATCGTTCATTCATTCCTCAAAGATTCACTACGTGCCAGGCTCTGTTCTGGGCCTCAGTGATGTAAGAGTAACAAGATGGACACAGTCCTGTCCTTCACGGAGCTCACAGTCTTCCTGGGGCAGGCTGTCATACCACTACTTTCTTAGCACCCACCATTTGCAAGTCTTTGTGCTTAGATTTTTATAGACATTAATTCTTTTTTTTTTTTTTTTTTTTTGAGACAGAATCACTCTGTTGCTCAGGCTAGAATGCCATGGCGTCAGCCTTGCTCACAGCAACCTCAAACTCCTGGGCTCAAGCGATCCTCCTGCCTCAGCCTCCCAAGTAGCTGGGACTACAGGTGCACACTACCACGCCCGGCTAATTTTTTCTATTTTTTAGTAGAGGTGGGGTCTCGCTCTTGCTCAACCTGCCTTGAACGCCTGACCTCAAGTGATCCTCCCACCTCAACCTTCCAGAGTGCTAGGATTACAAGCCTGAGCCAACGCGACCGGCCTATAGATATTAATTCTTACAACAACCTTAAAAGGAGGCCATGTTAATCCCCCATTTGACAGATGAGATCAGGGTTCCCAGAGGTGAAGTAGATTGCTCACAGTTCCCTTGCTAGGATTTAGGAACTCCAGGGCTCACTTCTCCCACTTCACCTGCCTCCAGACCATTAGGTTTGACTGTGTGTCTGCCCTGCCCCCACACTGTGAGCTCCTGAGCTCCTGAGCCCCTGTCCCTCTTCACCCAGAGCACTTAGCCTATTCTCCTACACACAGTAAGGAAGATGTTTGCTGAGCTGGTCTCTGTTGATGATCCTTGACTCTCTGCCCCATAACTGGTCTCATCTGTTCGTTCCTGCTTACCTGAGCCACAGAATCGCTTAGTGGTCAAAATTAGGGTGCTTAGAAGTTGGACTGTAGCTTTCTGACAGGTTCATACCACACCTAATGCTTATTCCAACGTATTTTTACACAGAACTAGTTGGATTCTGGGGTCTTCTCCTCCTCAGGGCCCTAGTCTGGAGAATCTTTTTGTCTGCCAGGACACTCTCCAGCCACTAACTCCAGTTCATGTCCTTCCTGGTCTTCCGCTGCCTTTTATTTTCATGTCTGACTTCCCTGTTATTCCTGTTTTTGTCTCTCTGCCTCATACTTATTTATTTCTGAGCCACAGAGGGAGCCACAATTGAGGGTTGATAGGATTGTATAGAATTCAGTTTTCTTTCCTTTTGATCTTTTTATTTTTTTGCCTCATCTATTGGTTCTGTAGAAGATTGAATTTCTAAGTACAATCAGTGTATGCTAGCATTTAACTTTTTTATCCTTTTATATTTAGAAAGCCATTTTCCCCTTAAATATTAAGAAATTATAGCTTGAAAAGTCTCTCCTAGATCATATCTTTCTGGAGACCTTATTTCTCTAAATGTCATGTTCGTGACCATTTGCGTTATGTCTTGCTGATTCCATGTAATAATAATAGAAAAATAGCAATTGCATTCACCTAAGTTCCATTTGTAAAATCACCTTGAAATGTAAATGACTTTTAAAATACTAAAATAATTTTTAAAGTGTAAATGAATGTACTCATTCCTAAATGTCTTTACTAATGGAGCTTATGTTGAAGAGGTGGTCCAACTAGCCTTTTTTTTTTCTTCCTCTATTTTCCAGATATTCTGGCTTGTGGTTATATGGCTTTTAAAATCAAACAAATAAATTTAGGAATTAAAAAGAAGAAAGGTATTTGTCATTTATTTCTTCTTTTGTTCTTAACTCAAAGAACAACCCCTTCTGGGATGTTCCAGGCCAAGCTCATTGAAAGAGACAAACACTGTCTTCCTGCTTTTCCATTGAACGTGCACCTGTGTGCCCAAGGCAGTCCTGCTGCCTTTTCAGTCTGCCATGCCTCTTCTGGCCCTTTCTCAGCCACATCTAACCCTAAAGACTGCCCTTGTCCCCAAAGCATCAGCTTTGTGTGTTTCCGGAATGTGGCATCTGGAGGGGGGTAGGGGGAGGAGAGAACAGGAGAGTGTGTGTACCTGTGTGTGTCACATGTGCTCTCTAAATTCTTCTGATAAAGAACCTGAACCCCACCTCTTCCAAAGAATTTCAGACTAGGAATCTGCGTACTATTATACTTTAAGATATCCATGGCCTAAGAGCTTCTCAGATGGAGAACGTGTTTATTTCAGCCCCCTGCTGCAATCAGCTAAGCTAGCTCTCCTCTGGGTAAGACACACCCACCCCCTCACACCAGTACCCCCTCCACCTTTCCCTGCAGTCCTTGGGCCTTGATGCAGTTGGGGGATGAATGGCAGGTGTGTTGAACTCTTAATGAGAGGTTTCCTCGTGGGATTGCCTATATCCTGCCCACCACAGCGGCTCCTGTGAGTAACTTTACCTCTGAACTCTCCTTGTATTCAGCCCTTGATCCATGGGATTTGGTGAGAATCCCTGGCTGGCAGGAAGCTTTGATCCTCCGGGAGTCCAGAGGAAGTCCTGTGATGTGTGGGATCCCTAGAGTTACAGGGATTGGGGAGAAGCTACACCAGGGTGGGTTGCTAAGATAGACCCATTAATTAAGAAGGAGCCTTTGCTTAACACTCAGTTACCAGAAAAGGAGATCCGGTAACTGATAACAAGAGGCTCAGCACCCCTCAAGTATGAAGTGGTGTTTGCACAAGCACTATTGTTATTTTAAGGACACAGCAGTGCCCAGGGAAAAATTCCTACCCACACCAAGAAAGAACAGAATACTTTAGAGCTTCCCTTTTTAACAAGTAAAAGCTAACCTTACTTTGACTGTTGGGAGGCTCGAGCAAAAAAATCTCTAAGGTGTCTCTGACAAGGAGAAAGATTCCTCTAGTAGAAAAAAAAAAAAAGATGACCTTAATAAACAGTGAAAACTCTAGAATTTCTGTAATATATGAGACACTCGGGGCTGTAACCCACTGGAGAGAGTGTTAGGAGACTTGTCTTTAAGCTGGCAAGCATGCTGGTTTGGGTTAGAAGCTGCCTTTCTGGGAGGTGGCTTGGGGCTGAGGGGACTCGCTAAAGTGTCCTCATGCCATTCCTTGGAGCCCCCCTTTGGCTACAAAGAAATGTCAGCGTGAAGGCCCATTCACATGTAGGGAGATGTTCCTCTTCCCCCACCCCCTCCAAAGGCAGAAATGACTTCCTTCGCTTCCTTCCGCAGAATCACGCACGTGGAGCTCACTCTGCACAGGGTGTGTGTGCCTGTGTGCCCGTGTCCCCACCGGGCCGCAGCCAGAGGGGCGGGTTCGTGCATTATTCATCTTCTTTATCACCCGCACGCTGCCTGGGCACGCTGTCAGGCCTTAATAACGATTATCGGATGGGTGAGTAAGCATGAGGCAGCCGCTGCGGGGAGTCATCATCTTTCCGGAATCATCTCATTTTCATGCTGCCAGCCTCGAGGAAAGATTGGACTTCGTCACCCAGAGACAGGTTTTGAAAGGGCAGTGGGGACAGTGTCAGAGAGCCAGACGGCTGACCTAGGCCACCTGACTCCTGTGTGTCTCAGAAGCTCCCGAGAAGGCCCACGAGATAACTGCCCGGCAGAGACTGGGCAGCATCTCTGTGAGGTTTGCTCACAGGACTCAGACACTAACGTGGTGACTCTGGGCAAGGGGCATTGAGGGTTGTTTGCAGAGCCGACTGCATAATACATGGGGCCCAGTGCAAAATCAAAATGCAAGGTTCTTTGTTTAAAAAAAAAAAAGTACCATTAATGGTATTAAAACATATATATTTTTCCTTTCATAGTGTCTCTCTTGACTTACCCTGGTCTTCATTATTTGCTAGAGAAAAATTAAAATATTAAATTATTAGCATGAATTTTCCTGTTCATCTTTGTATTGTGCAATGCCAATTTCAAATGCAAATATAAGAACATTTGCAGCATCACTGAAATTACACAATATGTATTCCGAAGCTCGTACATGCATATGTATTTCCTGCTTAGCAGTAGACACTCCACGCAACACGGGCTCAATGTTTTTATTTAATCGCTTCTTGAGACGTGCACATTCTACCAACGCTCTACCTTTGGTTTGCTGATGAGTAAGAAAGGACTGAAAGGAACAAGAACTGTAGGTTGCCCTGCTCTGTTACCATCTTTGGTGTAGCTGGTTGGTGAAAACAGGGAAGAACATGAGGAAGAAAGGATGCAGTAGGGTTCCCTGGCCATCTGTGTTTCCTAGGAAGTCACTGCCGCCTTTGCTATGTTGAAAGCAAATTCTGGTTTGAATGGAAAGTGTGGCCTCTCGGAGCTGGCATGGCTTCCATTTGCTCCGTGGTAAATGTAACGACATGCTTACCTTGTACTTGCTTGAAGCTTCCCACACATTGTGAATCCACCAGAATTCTGTGCCTGCGGGGCAAGGTGAATGCTCTGTGCAAATGTGCTGCTGAAGAATGGTGGACACAAATCGCAGCATCTCCTCTGCTGACATCCATGCTCCATTGTCCCACTGGACTTCGTTTAAAAAACACAAGTTCAAAGATAAAATTATTAAGAATTTTAAGATGGCCAGCCTGAGCAAGAGCAAGATCTCATCTCAGGCTGAGCGAGGTGGCTCACGCCTGTAATCCTAGCACTCTGCAAGGCTGAGGCGGGAGGATCGCTCGATGTCAGAAGTTCGAGACCAGCCTGAGCAAGAGCAAGACCTCGTCTCTATTAAAATTAGCTGGGCGTGGTGGCACATGCCTATAGTCCCAGCTACTCTGGAGGCTGAGGCAGGAGAATCGCTTGAGCCCGGGAGTTTGAGGTTGCTGTGAGCTATGACGATGCCACTGCACTCCAGCCCGGGTGACAGAAGGAGATTCTTTCTCAAAAAAAAAATAATAATAATAATAATTTTAAGATGGGAATAGCAGATCATTAAACCAAACAAACATGGACCTTCTTAAGCTTGTAACCTTGTGTGACTGCACAGGTCGCATACCCATTAAGCCAGCTCTGGTTGTCCGGCATTGCTTCAATAGTCATTCTTAGAATTTTTGGTTTTTACCAAGTGAGAGACTGGCAGGAGTAGCGTGCAGGCCTTTATTCATTCATAAACTTTTTTCTGTATCAGCCTCGTGCCAGTCACTTTATGAGGCACTGGGGCTACACCAGAGTGACAAAGGCAAGATGTGGCCTCGTTGTCAATAGTTCTTGTGATCTCCTGAGGAAAACATTTTTTAAATTACAGAGTAACTATTTAAATTACAATTGGACGGTGCTACAAACAGAACTACAGGAAGAGCAAGAAGACTTGTCTAGGTCGGGTGTCAGGGAAAGGATCCCTAAGGAAGTGGCATTTTAGGCTGAGGGGGTAGGAGCCCTGGGTTAAAGACGAAGCAAAATAGTTCCCCCAGGCTGAGGGAACAGCATGTGCAAAGGCTTGAGCTGGCAAGGAGCTTCCCCGAGACAGGGAAAGAAAGATGGCCGCTAGAGCATGGCAGCCAGAGGCGGCAGCTGTGGGAAAGGCACACACTTGGGAAGCTTGTTCTGTGTCGCCTTTCCCCTGCCTTCCTCCTCCCACTCCCGAGTACCGTACTGATCAAGAATATCCAAGGATGGAAAGGTTCGTTCTTTTTTTTTTTTTTTAATTTCAGAATATTACAAGGATACAAACGTTTTGATTACATGAATTGCTTTTGTACAGATTGAGTCAAAGTTATAAGTGTATCCATCACTCAGATAGCGCGCATTGTACCCGTTAGGTGTGAATTTACCCATCCCCTCCTTCCCCCTCCCACCTGCTTGATTTCCATTGAATTTTACTACCACATGTGCACATGAGTGTTGATCTATTAGTTCCAATTTAGTAATGAGTTCATGTGGTTTTTGTTCTTCCATTCTTGTGATACTTCCCTTAAAAGAATGGTCTTCAGTTCCATCTAGATTGTTACAAAAGGCATTAGTTCACCATTTTTTTTATGGCTAATACTCCATGGTATACATATACCACATTTTATCAATCCACTCATGTATCCATGGGCACTTGGGTTGTTTCCACATCTTTGTGATTGTGAATTGTGCTGCTATAAACATTCGAGTGCAAGTGTCTTTTTTATAAAATGTCTTTTTTCTCTTTGGGCAAATACCCAGTAGTGGGATTGCTGGATCAAATGGTAGTTCTACTTTCAGTTCTTTGAGATATCTCCATACTACTTTCCATAGAGATTGTACTAGTTTGCTGTCCCACCAGCAGTGTATAGGTGTTCCTTTCTCTCTGGATCCATGCCAGTATCTGTGGTTTTAGGACTTTTTGATAAAAGCCATTGTTACTGGAGTTAGGCGATATATCATTGGGGTTTTGATTTGCATTTCCCTGATGATTAGAGACACTGAGCATTTTTTCATATGCTTCTTGGCCATTAGTCTATCTTCTTTTGAAAAGCTTCTGTTTGTGTCTTTTGCCCACTTTTTAATGGGGTTGGTTGTTTGATGTTATCTTACTGATTCACTTGAGTTCTTTGTAGATGCTGGTTATCAGCCCTTTATCAGATGGATAGCACGCAAATATTTTCTCCCACTCTGTAGGTTGTCTATTCGCTCTATTGATTGTCTCCTCGGCTGTGCAGAAGTTTTTTAATTTAATCAGGTCCCATTTATTTATTTTTGTTGTTGCTGTGATTGCCTTGGGGGTCTTCTTCATAAATTCTTTGCCTAGGCCGATGTCTATAAGAGTTTTTCCAACCTCTTCTAGAATTCTTACAGTTTCATGCTTTATGTTTAAGTCTGTTGAAGGCTCTTTCTTTATTCTTACAGCAACTCCGAGACGTGTGATGCTACACACTTAGTGGACTGGGCACCCTGCTGCATACCCACCACACTGCAGTTCCCATCACTTCCATCTGCCATCGCCAGCTCACTTCTTGTTCCTCAAATGTGACCTTTCTTTCCTCTGACCTGTCATCACACACTCTCTCTCTTTTTAATGTTTTGTAAATTTCAAAGTATTAATTGTTTTGGTTTCATGTATCCCTTTTGTAATGCTTGAGTCATGGCTATAAATGTGCTGATCACCCAAATAGTGTTCTTGTACCCATTAGGTAGGTTTTTGTCCCTCCCCTCCTCCTCCCTCCCCTCCACCTCCCTCCTCTCTGCTTGATTTCCACTAAGTTTTACATTCCTCTGTGTCTAAAAGTAGACCTAACATTTGATCCAGCAATCCCACTACTAGGTATTTACAAAGGAAAAAAGCCATTTTATCAAAAAGACAGCTGCACTCGAATGTTTATTGCAGCATGATTCACAATTGCATAGATGTGGAATCAACCCCGGTGCCCATCAATTCATGAGTGGATTAACAAAATGTGGTATATGTATATCATGGAGTACTATCTAGCCATAAAAAGGATGAATTAATGCCTTTTGCAATAATTCAGATGGAACTGGAGACCATTATCCTAAGTGTATTGTCTGTCTCTGCACATCTTCTTATTTTCTGACACACCGTAAGCCTTTTAAGGGAGGTTCTACATGTGTTTTATCTGTTAAATGGCCTTTGCCTAGTAGTCAATTCAGTTAAATGTAAGCTTATTTATTTTTTAACAGGTAATACACTCATAAGATACAATATTAAAAAGACACAAAAGGGTATATAATTCCCCCCTCCCCTTCCCCAGTTTCCCCCTCTGGAGCAACTAATTTTTTAATGTATTTTGAGGGAGATAGTCTATGTCTATAGTATACAGATTATTATATATGATATTCTATATAATAAATATATATAATAATTATATGGCTTTTATATAAAATAATGGATTAATGTCTATATTCTATTACTTTTATTCTGATCTTCCTTCTTTTTAAAATTATACATTGGGTCAGGCGTTGATATTCAGCCAACTCTTGAAGTTCCAAAATAGTAGGAGGTAAATTTTTATTTTATTTCATTTTATTTATTTATTTTGAGAAAGAGTCTCACTCTGTTGCCCTGAGAAGAGTGCCGTGGCATCAGCCTAGTTCACAGCAACCTCAAACTCCTGGGCTCAACCCATCTTCCTGCCTCAGCCTCCCGAGTAGCTGGGACTACAGGGTGCGCTCTACCATACCCAGCTAATTTTTCTATTTTTAGTAGAGATGGGGACTCACTCTTGTTCAGGCTGGTCTCAAACTCCTGAGCTCAAGCGATCCTCCTACCTCGGCCTCTCAGAGTGCTAGGATTACAGGCATGAGCCACTGTGCCTAGTAAATTTTTAAAGCCCACTAGAACCAATTATTGTCAGAGATGCTGTATGTAGTAAAATAACCCAACTTGATGCATATAGGTAGAACTATTAAAAAATAGAAGGAACGTTGCATAGTATAGTGGCTAAGATTGTAGGCCCTATTTCTTTTAAGCAAAATACAAAATTTAGAAACCATAAAGTAAAAAAATTGATCAGTTTAATTATATGAAAAAATATCAATTTCTTCACTGGAAAAAATATTTCACAAAGAAAAAAATGCCAATCTAGGAAAAATATTTATAATCGATACACAGTAGACCTTTTTCTTCATCTTCAAGGAGCTCTTAGAAATCAACAAGGAAAATTTCAATTATACATACCAGGAAAAAAATACAAATAGTTTATGTATTTATTAGAAGGGTGCAAATTAAAAACAGAAAAATGCTATTTTTCATTTACTGGATTAGCAAAGATAAAGTTTATAATACATGACACTGATGAGAATGTGAGGAAACAATAATTTTCATAGTATTAGAAAAAATGTAAATTATTGCCACTTTTATGGCCATATCTATCAAGATTTTAGATGTATATTACCCTTTGGCCCAGAAATTCTATTTCTAGATACTTGTCCTATAGATATACTAGTACAAGTCTGCAAAGACTTAGGTATCAGAATGTTTATTGCAGCAATATTCACAATAGAAAAAGATAAAAAACGAATGACTTTCTTTGGGAGAGTGGATAAATAAATTGTGTTACATTTGTCCTCTGCAGCCATAAAAAAAAACAAGTTATTTCCATATGTGCCAATTATACAAAAGATTTCCAAAATATGTAAAGTGGGGGAAAAATCATGGTACATAACAGAGTGTAGAATATAATTTTGTGCTTTAAAAAGGAGAGAGAAAAGAGGCATCTATACAAATATGCTTGTAAAATCCGAGAATATATCTTGTAATTAACAATGATGTCCTCTGAGAAGGGAAACTAGGAGCCTGGAGTAGGAAGAGCCTTACTTTTTCATACGTGCTTTGTTGTACTGTATTATCTTTCCAGTAAAAGTAAAAAATAAGAACACATGGATGTTTCTGGATGTTAGAAACTGGGCTCCACCATTTTTTTTTTAAGCTGAGTAACCTTAACCCTTTAGTCCTCAGTTTCCTCAACTATAAAATGGGTCTAATAACCTTCCTCTACGTGACTTTATATGACTGGCATAAAAATTAGATATTATATGGAAAGTACCTAGTATAGTACCTGACCTCAAAGATAGTCGTTTTTGAGGTAAAAACTCCTAAACCAGAAGTAACTTCACAGGGAACTACAGACAAGTCATGTGACCCAGTTGTCTTCTGTCCTTAGTTTGACCAGATAGTCCCTATGTTCCCTTACTCTGTTTCCCTGCTCCTTTGGAACCTATTTCTTGCTAGAGGTTCTAGCCCAAGCCAGGAGGAGTAGGAGAGCCTGGGAGCAGGTGCTTGGGGCATCCTCCCTATTCTGTATCAGCACTGGTCATGAAGAACGGGTGTGAGTCTGTCTCCGGAGTCCCCTCCTGCTCCTCATGGCAGAGTTGCAATTGCAAAAACTATATACAGTGAGTGGGGGAAGGGCATGGAAATGGAAATGGGTGGAAACTTTTAAAAGTAGGGGCAGGGAGAGGCATGATGGCTGAAGAAGTGGCCTCCTGGGCTTCGTGAGAGAGCTGCCTGTTCTGTGGGTGGCGGCAGAGGGCTTTGTGGGGAGCTAGAAAGGAAGTGCTGGTGATCGGCTGTTCTGGGTGCAGCCATATCTGGGCAGTCTTGCCTGTTTGTGGTCCTGAGGTCACTGCCGTGCTTTGGGACTGCAGGAAGGGGTCTGGGACCTATAATTGGGCCTGAGAGTGAAAGGGAGCAGCAGCCCCGAAGGCCACGTGCTGAGGCGTCGGGGTGAGTGAGAAACACAGGGGGAAACTGTCTCAGTACAAGTGCTCAAGCCACCCCTGCCTCCTTCTCCAACCCGAGAAGGCCACGCCTTGTCTTCTTAAGGAAGCCTGTGGGTTTCCTCACAGAATTCAGCCGGGAGAAGGCAGTTGAGTCACACAACAAATGTTGGCGCAGGACAGTAGATAGATGGTCATGACTGTCTCTCTCTCCAGGTGCTGAGGGACGTCCTCAAGGATCTCTACCACCTGCTGAAGCACGTGGTGTGTGTGGAGCCCGATGATGTCGCCAAGCTCCATGCCCAGCTGGCCCTGGAAGAGCTGGACGAGATAATAAAAAACTTCCTGTTCCCTCCACAGAAGCTGGAGAAAAAGATCGTGGTCCTGCCCTAGACAGCGTCTCAAAGGACATGGAGGAGGCAGGGAGGGACCAAGCAGCCAAAGCAGTGCCCAGGCCTTCCAGCAGGTGGCCCCGCTGCCTCTTTGGGGCTGGCAAGATGGCTGACCCTGGAGGTGGCCTTATGATGCTGGTCACTTTGGTCTTCAGGCTGACCTTCCCAAAGCATCTATTTAGCCATCCTGCATCTAGTCCAAAGAGTGTGCAGTTAAAAGAAAAAAGATTACAAATCTCATTAATCTGCACAATTTTCACTGTCCCATAGCATTTTTGTTTTTCTCCTGATTGCATTGAAGATCAGATCCTGTAGCAATCTTGGAAGGACGTCCACCTGATGCAAGTATATCTTAACGTGACAATGGGATTTGATTAATTGTCTTGCAACCTGCGTAGAAGAGGTTGGCCACCTACATGTCGTGTATCTCCCTGTGCTCTGGTGGTGAGATGATTCTTCCTTGTGTTAACGAGGAGCAGACAGCGCTAGTCAGCCGTGGCTCGGTTGGCAGTGGGGAGGGGAAGGAAATAGTTATTACCACATGCAAAATGGAATAAAATTATCTCGGCTGGAAAGGACAACAGGTCTGAATCTGGCCCTTTCATGTTGAGATGGAAAGCTATGGAGTGGGAAAGGCTTTGATTCCCAAAAGAGAATGTTCCGGAGAAGAAGAGTAAGCCCTGCTTGTGCTCCCGTGCCATTTTCCTTCACTCTTTCTGCTAGTATTTGCATAGACTTGTCCTGATCATCAGGAGAAAAGACCCACACGCATCTCAGAGAGTTTATATCCTGC
This sequence comes from Lemur catta, assembly GCF_020740605.2. Lineage (NCBI taxonomy): Eukaryota > Metazoa > Chordata > Mammalia > Primates > Lemuridae > Lemur > Lemur catta. The sequence goes on along the minus strand of NC_059147.1, from coordinate 22,273,306 downwards.
ATTCTGTCCTCTGCTCCTTTTTAGAAAGATGATTGCCTGACAATGGGTTAGTCCTAAATGCAGGACGGAAAGTATGTTGCACAGTGGTGGCCCGATGCCAGGGGTAGTGCAACAGTTTCAGATATAGCACTGTGGTCTCCACTTTATTTATATATATGTTCGGCCACTGCATTTTGATTGCAGCTAAAAGAGATAACAAAAAGGAGAAACTGGCTGGCTGCTCCAGATAAGCCTTCCCTGTTGTCACCACCTTGACAAGGCTCACCCAGGGCTCCTTGATCGGTTCAGCTTTTCAGGGCTCAGTACAGAATTCTATTACAGGATTTTATTCTGCTCTCTGGGGTGACCAGACCAGGGAAACCAAAATGCAATTTCTGAAAACTCAAGTGACTAAAGATCTATATACAACATGACCATTTGCCAGTTAATTACAATTTTTTTTTTTTTTCATTAGAGATAGGGTCTCATTCTGTTTCCCAGGCCTCCTGAGCAGCTGGGACTACAGGCGAGCACCTCCTCACCCAGCTAATTTTTTTTTTTTTGGTAGAGATGGAATCTCACTATGTTGCCCAGGCTGGTCTTGAACTCCTGGCCTCAAATGATCCTCCTACCTCAGCCTACCAAACTGCTGGGATTACACGTATGAGCCACGGGGCCTAAGAGTCATGTCTTACTTGCCCATCTCTTCTCCGTAGAGCCCCCTTCTGCCTCTCCCTCTGTCCCCTCTCCACCACTGCGCTCTCCGTTCTCCGGGCCCCTCCCCTTCAACTGCTCCTCTGCCCAGTGCCTGTCACCCAGACTCACCTGTAACACTCACTCGGTCTTTTGCTCGGCCCCAGCCCCCCTGATCTCCTTTCTTTCCCTTCCTGGTCTCTTCCTCCTCTTCCCAGGCCTGCTGTCCATAGCAGGGGACATGCAGGGGCCCAAAGCAGTGGCTACAGCCAACCCCCCGGCTTCTGCCCAAGCTCTGACTGCCTGTTCAGGTTTGACTTCCTGAATGTTCTGGAGAGTTTCCCCTCTGCTTTGTTTTTCTTCCTCCTTGGCACAAACTTGCCCTTCTCCAAGTCCTCTGTTATTAATCAGAAATCTCTTAATTTTCACTTTGCTCCTTATCGTCTCTCCACACATGTACTTTTCCACACTTCCTAACAGCCCCCCTCAGCCCCTGCTCCGTTTGTTCCCCCCGCTCTCCTCCGTTCCTTTACTTTCCTATGGCTCTGCCCACCCATGCACGTGTAAGAGCCAGCGGGCCAGTGGCTGCAGGGTCGGAAAGCAAGTCACAGACAACAACGACAGGAGCTTATTGAGCACCTACTATGTGCCATCTGCTGCACTGGGCCCTGACAACACAGCAGTGAGCACAACAGACAGAACCCTTGCCCCAGGGGGAAGGAGACAGACAATAAACAAGACAAATAAACTGGAATGTCAGGTGGTGACAAATGCTATAAAGAAAATAAAGTCAGGAAGGAGGATGAGGATCGTGTGAGGTGCGAGCTGCAAGTCGAGACCGGTCGTCCAGAGACTGCCGCACGGAGAAGCTGACACTCCAGTGAGGAGCAGAAGGAGGTGACGGAGCGGCCACAGAGATTCCTGGGGGGAGAGTGCCCCATGTAGAGGGGGCAGCAAGTGCAAAGGCCCAGAGGCCAGCACGAGTCCGGCAGGTTTGGGGGGCGCCGTGTGGCTCGAGCACAGCGAGAGGAAGGGGAGGGGATGAGGTGAGAGGGTGATCCCATCAAACCTTGGGGGCCACTCTGAGCAAGGTGGCGCATCCGCAGACCTATTTTTACCTTAAGCCCCTTCAGCTTGTTTTTGGAAAGTGCTTTAAGGCCAAGGTGATAAATGCTGTGACACAGGAAATGGGTATAACCAACCCAGCCACTGTTTTCTTCCTCAGTAAAAGGAAGCAGCAGCCCCATCCCTTTCCACAGCACCCCCCAGCCTGGCCCCGGCCGTCCTGCGTTGTCACAGCTCCTCTCCTCTGGCGGCAGCAGTTCCTCCTCCTCATCGGTCAAAAGAGAAAGGGGAAAGCAACCGTGTGGATCTGCCCTCCGTCCGTCCACCTGCTGTCTCTTTGTCTGAGAGGTGACCGATCGAAGCACTGCCTGCCACCTGCCTGTGACTCTCACCACCCGTTTGCCGCATTGGGGGGATGGCGACAACCTCTGAAAGTGGATCAGCCGATAAGAGTAATTTGGGGGATGATTCATCTGACCCGTACACAACCAGACAGGCTTGTGCAGTCTTTGCACAGACATCCAAATCTCAGCTGGCGTTTCTATGGCAGGAGGAGAGAGTTAGAAACAGGAGCTGAGTTCCAGGGTGGGCTGTGACAGAGAGCCATTCTTCCCCAGCTATGAGGATCTTCTCTGCCACCCCCCTGTCCCCAGCAACAGCCGTGACCTCTGAGGGCCTGGCTGTGTCCTCCAGCAAGTTCTGCAGCCACAGACACGCTGCAGTCACATGCAGCAGCTTCACTGCAGTCTGCAGCACCTCTCACTTCCATGCGCCACTCTGCTTGGAACCCAGTTGCTGCTTGGGGGTTGGGGATTTGCGTCTCGGGGCCCACAACACCCGCTGCCGCCTCCTCCCTGCTGGCGGGGCTCAGGCCATGCTCAGCGCCCTCTGCACAAGCCCGCAAGGGGAAACAGGGAGGCGACCCCCACCGGCAGCCCTGGAGTGGCTGAAACTTGTCATTTGAGGGGTCTTGCCCTGTTGTCCCTTCCAGAGTTCTTCCCAGTGGCTCGGTAGCTCCCTGCTGTCAGGAGGCTTCAGTTTTGTGCCCCTCCCCCAGAGGACACGCTGCGGTCCCTGCGGAACACAGAGTAGCGAGATGAGTTGCTCCGTGTTTCCTTTAGGCTGGAAAGTCATTTTCCATCCTTAAGCTTGTCCGAGTCTCCCAGCAACCGTGCAGAACAGGGCGGCGAGCTATTGTTATCCCCCTTCGGTGGGATTTGGATCCAAGTCTCCTGGGTCCCAGCCAGGATCCTGTTTACCACATTGGAAGACCCTCCACGGACTATTCTGAACATCTGTTGAATACAATGGCGCTTCTGCCCCCCAAATGAGCGTAGAAGTTAAAGCCTTTCCAGGAGAGTCCAGTTTGAGGTGCAGACTCGGTGCTCCTGCACACACATGAACCCCAGCATGTGGGGCCCACAAAGAAGTCATTTGAGCTCCAGCGACACATGCTGAGGGCTGCCTGCTGCTCCCCTGCGCTGGTCCCTGCTCCTCCTGAGGGTGCAGAGCGGCACAGCCCTCAGGTGCGATGCCCTGGCTGCTGTGTGCGTGTGTGTGCACGTGTGCAGGTGACATATGTTATATGACTTATAACACATGTAATCTTTATGTACCTTGTACTATGTGCACTGCGCACATATTCATCCACTTGACCCTGACCTGGGCCTGTGACATAGGTACTATTATTCCTGTTCTACAGATGGGAAAACTGAGGCACACAAGGGGCTAATTACTTGCCCCAGATTACATGGCCAGTAAGAAGTGGCCAAACCAGGCAGACTGGTTCCAAAGGCTGTGCTTGTAACCACTGTGCTGCTGCTACAGCATAGACACGGTGTTTCCAAACTGTAAAATCTGTTCCTAGTGTAAGTGAGTATAAAGAAAGTGGTTCCCTCCTTGTGTAAATGGGTTCCCTACATCAATTTAAACTTCACCCCTAATTTTCTAAAAATAGTGTCCTTGTGCATCAAAACCCAACCTTAAGCCAGGCTTAAGGTGCGTGCCTGTAGCTCTAGCTAGTTGGGAGGCTAAGGTAGGAGGATCGCTTGAACCCAGGAGTTCAAGACCAACCTGGACAACATAGCATAGACCTTGTCTCTCGGGGAGAAAAACAAAACAAAAACCCACCACAACCCAATCTCAGACACTAGAACTTGTTTCACAGATTGTGTTTGACCTTATGCTATAGTTTGCCCAGAAGCTAGAGATGAGGTTAGTTAAAGTTCCCTAGTCTACCTGCTCCTGTACTTTGGCAGCTTTGGTAAATTGCTTATTGAAAGGCTTATTCTTCTTTTATAGGGTGGCCAAGGTCGGAAACATCTAAGACTGCCTTCCTGGGAGCAGAGGAGGCAGAGAGCCATGTCGCAAGTGTGCAACATAGAAAATTTAACAAGTCTCCCCATGAACTCCAGAGCCCAGAAATATCCTCTGTTAAGGTGGCTGTTGTTTTAACCCTTTCATTTTCTGTAAACAGGGCTTCAGTTCTCAGATTTCATTTTCAGAGTAACTGTATTATTTTAACTGTTGTTTCTTCCAAGAAGCTCAAAGCATATGTACATTAATAGCTCTGTTCCCAGCTGAGCATGGTGGCTCACTCCTGTAATCCCAGCACTGTGGGAGGCGACGGTGGGAGGATCCCTTGAGGTCAGGAGTTCAAGACCAACCTGGGCAATATAGTGAGACCCCCATCTCTGCAAGAAATTAAAAAATTAGCCAGGCATGGTGGTGCATGCCTGTAATCCCAGCTACTCAGGAGGCTGAGGCAGGAGGATCGCCTGGGCCCAGGAGTTTGAGGTTGCTGTGAGCTATGATGATGACGCCACAGCACTCTAGCCTGGGTGACAGAGTGAGACCCTGTCTCAAAAAAAAAAAAAAAAAAGGCTCTATCCCGTACCATCCCTGCAAGAAGAAAAAGAGCCCTCTTTTGGAGAAGGGAAAAATAAGGCCCAGAGAGGTAAATTCTTGCCAAGAGAAAGCAGAGCAAAGAGGGGAGATGTAAGCGCAGGATTGCAGAGAAACTTCTTCCTTCCTTCCCTATTTCCTCTGTCAACCAGGTGGCCAGCCCCTGTCTCCAGCACAGAGCTGCAGAAGGGCCGAGGACAGGAGATGTCGCTTTCAGGAGATGGCATTTTGCAGAGAGCCCCAGGAGCACTTCTCCCCTGGGGAACTAGGAAAGCTACCGGGCCTGTAAGTGGTTTATTCAATGACATCAGATTTCATCTGCAGTGTCTGCCTGGACAGCTGAAGCCAGCTCAGAACAGCGCCTGGGTGGGGCCTTCCTAAGGTGCAGCCCCAGTCGTCACACACAAGGGTAGCCACCTGGGCTGGGGAGAACAAAGCCGCCCGCTCTGCATTTCGGAAGTGGCAAGAGCAAGCTCCCCGCCCCCTCCATACACACGCCTTTATTGGACCACACACCACTTTCAAAACTTCAAAACCTGTGGCGACTGTATTAATCCTAGAGAAAGGCCAGCCTGAGATTAGAGAATGGCGATACTGATGTTTCAAAGGGCTGGGGGGTGGCGGTGTTCGGAAATTTCAAAGACCAAGTCTCCGCCATCACTTATGTGGGTATTTCTCTGCTGCCAAGACCAAGGCTGTATGAGAGTAATGGAGACTCTGTGCCCCACAGAGAGCAGCTCAGACCCCTCCCGAGTCTCTAGAGAACACCTCGCCCCATCCTCTGCGCAGGGAAAGCCCCCAGAGTGCGAAAGTGCTGTGGGTAAGATAATGACAGCTAATCATGCTGACAGCCCTGTCCTCCCACTGACAAGGGCGGGCTGGGGTTTTCCCGTTTCTCCTGGAAAAAAGCAGGCAGCACCTTTGTCAACGAAAAACCTTGTTGAAATCCAATTCCAGGTACGATGAAGACACCTGGATGCTGACCTTGCCCATCTGGTCCTGTTCTCTTGTGTTTCTCCCTGGCTTTCCTTCCTAATTTCCAGTTCAAATCCATATCCTTCTCCTTTTCCTTTGTTCCTTCTGGCTTGCTAGCTCATTATTTCATTGTTAAGCTTTCAAGGTCAGTTAGTTCAAACAGGTGCCGGCACTGTGGCAGGCCTGGTGCTACAGGGAAACGGACACTCTTCTTGGGAGCTCTGGGGCTCACTGCCCGACTGGCTGGCCACCACTGGCCTCTCCATGCCAGAAATGCACTTGCTGAGGACAACCCTCAGGGTGTGTTCTCAACTGGATGTGCAATAAAATTGCCTGGGGAGTCTTGTTTTTTAAATTCAAGCCTGGGGCCCGCCCCTGGTGATTCCAGATTAAATTGATCCGGGCTGGGTTCCAGGTATTAGAGTTTTTCAAGAAGCTCCCCAGGTTCTCAAAGTCTAATTAATGTGCAACAGCCAGACATGAGAACCACTACTTTGCTGCTGCATTGGCTCATCTGATGAGAAAAGGTGTGTGTGTGTATGTATGTATGCGCACTGGAGTGTCCTAGCCAAAAAATAAAAAGTTCTGCAAGTAGGACATACTTTGGGGGTCCCTCCCCACAAAGGCTCTGATGGGAACTGCCCCTACCCTCGGCTCTTCTCTGCCTGCTTTTATGGAGGGTCCAGCTTTGGGCCTCCTCTGTGACAGTGACAAATGATGCCTTTAATCAAGAAAGAGGACATAAAGCAGAAGTGCCAGCACACTTAAGAACTGTGGTTAAGTTATTGTAACAGGAGCCAAATTAATTTGGAACAACATTACCTTAAGCGGTTTGTTCCTCTCCTGCTGATTTGGCAACTTGGCTGTGGACTGGGATTGTGTCGCACATAAGTACGTCACAGTGAGTTGTGTGCGTGTTTTGGGTAGACGTGCACATGGGTACTTCCATGGGGTAGGTTGACAACACCCAAAGGAGAGAACCTCTCCCTGGGAGTTCCCTGGGCAGGAAGGGAATCATCATCCTTGGAAATACTTTTTTCAGGAAAGCATCCTTTTGGGGGCTCCTCGACCCCATATTTAGCATGCACCTCCCTCCCTTGCCCAGGATCACCATGACCGTGGTTGGGGAAGCCAGTGGAGGCTGCAGCCGGCTGGGCTATGCCAGCCAAGCCATGTGCCTTTTATAATTCACTCAAAGGTGCCGGAGGAGCTGGCACCGTTCTACACACTCCCCCTTTCCAGGCTAAATTCTCTCAAAGGAACAGTGGGAGGGATTTAAATAAAGCAAATCACTTGTGTTTTGGCTACCACTAATCCTATATCCTGGCCCTCCCAACTTTATTTACTGCTTTCATTGTAGATGGACGTTGCCAAACCTTTTTCACATGAACCCACGTACGATACAGGCCGCACCTCACCCAGCCCCAGCTTAAAAGAAAATTCTATGAACTCAACATTCATGCCATTGAAAATACTTTTTCTTTCTTTCTTTTTCAAGAGACAAGAGTTCTCACCATGTTGCCCAAGCTGGCCTCAAACTCCTGGGCTCAAGCAATCCTCCTTCCTCAGTTTCCCAAGTAGCTGGGACTACAGGAGCACACCGTGACATTTGGCCTTAAAATACTTTTTTATTACAAAATTATTATACTTATTAATAGAAAATGCAGAGACTACAGAGAAAAAGGTAAAGAGGAAAAAAAAAATCCATTGTTCTATCACCTGATCTTAATATAGTATCAAACCTATTAATATATTATACTATTAAACCTGATCATTTGGGTAAATTTCTCTCATGCTTTTTATTAATAATTTATAGAATTTTAAAGAAAACAACAAATGTAGTTATTCATATGTAACAATTTCCATATCCTGTTTATTTCTAACACTGCATTTTTGCATATTCTTCCATTTTCTTCATGAACAGAATTTTTAGTAGCTGTACAATATTCCACCAAGAAGGTCGATTATGGTTGAAAATTGCCTTCTGGATTTTTTTCTATGTTCTCGGAGGAGACGGAGAGAAAAGAAACATGGCTGGGAAGAGCTTTTTCTGTTTAGGATCCCAAGAAAAGCATCTCCAGGTCTGGTTTGATATTCGGTTATCAGTCTGCCGTGCCCTCCAAATCCTGACCTTCAAGCCAGCATAAAAGAACCTGACCGCTTTGCCTCCAGCAGAGCAGAGGCCCCTTAATTTGAAATGAAAACGATTCTTCCATCAAAGGAGAGAGAGACTGGAGTTAAAAATCTAACCATTGTAACTGCAGCACAGAGAAGTCCTTGAGCCCGCTTCTTCAAACATAGCACCCAGAAATGGTACTGATTGCAGAGTGCTTGTCAGTAAGAGGGGAAAGTTATGAAAGGGCAACTTTGTTTGGTGGTAGCTGCCTTGCTGTAGTCAAGGCTCACACTTTCCACTTTGAATTATGTATTAACTAGTACTGCAGCTTAAGCTGCCTTGAAGAGAAAGCCCTGTTTAGTCAGCTGGGGGAAATAAACCTGCTACTGTTGGGAAGCCATTTTAAAGTCACCTTCATTAGCTTCAAGAGGTTTTTACGGTGGCCAGCCTGGGAGAAATGGATGGGATGAAGCCTGGAGGGGTTGGGAGGCCTGGGGAGCTTGGCTGCCATCCCCATTCTGTTTGGCTTTGCTAGAAGTCAAGGGCTGGATGCCAGGGAGGAGCACTGAAGCGTGAGGGCGGAGGGTGAGGGGCCAGCCGTGGAGCTCGGTGTCCCTCCTCCCCCGCCCCCTCCCTGCTCAAGCCACTCACTAGGGGACAGCAGAGCGGAACAGTGGGACTGATGGAGCACCTGGGCACTGGGAAGGTTGCTCTGCAGCTTCAAGCACCAGTGATGACAGAGAGATTGAAGGGTGGACTCCTACTGGTGCAAATTGAGCATTTCATGAGTTTGGATTTGGAAAATTAGTTGAAAGGTGAAATCTTTTGTTTGTGGAACTGTCAACTTTTGGTCACCTCAAACCCTCCAAAGCTTTGAGAAAGGCCCCTTCAACTCTCCAAACTGTAGAAGTCCCTTTCTCTCCATGATTCCTCCACCTCCCTTCTGTCATGCTCAAGGCAGCTGACACTGCCTGCCCTCCCCACCTTCGCCCCCTGAAGGCTGCACCCACAGTTCTCATCGTAGCATCTGGCTTTTGCTGTTGTACCTGCCTCTTAACAGATCTCCTGTACCCCATTCCTAGCCCTCACCCCAAAATGCCACCAGCTCACCCATCCCCGAACAGTACTTGTAACCTATTACTGCCTTGCTCCGACATCTTCAGTAATTCTCCATCAGCTACCAGGTGCAATCCAGGCTCCTTATTTGGGCTCTCAAGGCCCTCCACGGTCTGTCCCCAGATCCTCCTCACAGCAGCCAGAGTTTATCAGGCACTTTCTGTACAGCAGGCCCTGTTGGAAGTTCTTCAGTGTAAATTTCTTGTTTCATCCAAGCCTCCCTTGGCTGTCCTTTAAACCCCCCTCACCTGTTTCCATACCTACTCTTGTACTTAAGCCATGCCTCCTACCTACAGTGCTCTCACCTTTCTACCTAGAAGCCCGAGTTCTCCATGAAACTCTGCCTAGCCCATTCCAGCTCACAGAGATCTCTTTCTTGAAATTCTCAAACTCTTCTAGTTGGATTCTCTCATCAACATTTAATCATAAACTGTCTTGTATAGGGACTTAATTTTTCAACTTTGTCTTCAAAATGGATGAGCTTCTAGATGGCAGGGGAGAGCCTGAGATCTCTGGGCACCAAAGCACCATTCTCTGCTCAGGGCAGGTCTTCAGCATTTGCAAATGAATGTTGAAGTGCGGTGCGAATCTTCTACTATGGAGCCAAATAGGAAGGCTTATCCTTTGGAACTTGTGTAAAAGCCAATTTAGCAACATCTGAATTCACATTTTTAAGTGATTGGGTATGGAATAAATCCCCAGTGGTAAGCAGAGATAAACTGGAGCTTTATTGTATCAGCCCCTTAAAGACTCCCCTACCTCCCTCCCCCTGAAGGGATGAATGCAAATAGGGCACCAAACTGGATGCTAATTACAGGCAAATCCTCCCTGGCATAGACTGCCGCAAAGGTAAAGACTCTCTTATCTGCCTGATAACACCAGGTCTCTGGCCCTGCAGATCAGAAAGAGTTTGCTCCCCAGGGGAAGCCATTTAGGGAGCAAAGCCAATTGGCATGGGCAGAGCGCTTATTGTTGTCCTGATGTTGCATCTGGACTTACTGTTCATTTCAGAGGTTCTAATTGACTAGTGAGGTTGTGCTGAACCAGCCCCGCCTGGGAAACTTCCTGGAGGCAGCAGAGTAGGACGAGCAATAAGCCTATGGGACACTGGAGCCTTAGAAACTAAGCATGAGATGATCCTGGACCGGCCCCAGGGAAATACACAGGCGCCCAGAGAAGTCATGTTGCTCTTGTGCTGAGGGCAGAAAGGATCTTTCCACACTGGCTGCTCCATTCCTTGAGCTTCTAAACAGGTCACTTATAAGCAGCCAGTTGGCTGGATATGACTCACAGACACATTTTGCCTGGCCTACGGAGGGAGTTTTTTTCCCTTCAACATTTGACTTAATTGCCAACACTTAAAATTAGGAGATTTCCTGTAAAAAATCTGGATTTCTGGCTTCTCTTAACAACAGAGCACCTGGCCATGATGGGCCCTCCCTCCACAGGGACATGGTCCTCTAGGTGGGCCATTTGCTCCCCACCAGACACATGCACTCATTTTTGCCCCTGCCCAGCCCCTGGTTGTTTTCCCTAATCTAAAATTTTGCAGATTGCAAATGTGGGGGAGAGGTAGGATCAGATAGATCCTCAAGTCTCCAGCAACTCTAGGCTCTGTGATACCTCTGGATGTGGAGGAAGTGGTCCAGGGCTTTGGGAGTCCCTGATGCAATAGGGACAAGGCATTTTTCATACATTCAGACTCTGATCTCTGAACTTCCTGTCACTGAGTGCTCTGCACCAGTCCCCAACCTTTTTGGCACCAGGGACCGGTTTCGTGGGGGGAGGGGGAGGCAGAGCTGGGGACCGCAGCTCTAGAAGGGTGGCCATGTAGAATCCATAGTATGGGCAAACGATGCCACTCTCTGGTTGAGATTAACTGCAGCTAACATTTACTGAGCACTCACTCTCAGCCAGCCTCTTCAAACCTCGTAGCAATCCTCCTAACAACTCCATTTCTGGGATGATGACACTGAGGCTTACTGCCACACAACTAGTGGCAGAACTGGCTGGCTGACTGCAGAGCCCTTCTCTCTCCATCTCTGTGTACTTTTATGAAGGAGGGGCTCTGGTAGGGCCCCTCAGGCCGTCTCAAGGTCAAAACACATTCCCATTGTGAATTCAATACTAGTTTGAAAAAAACACACTTAAATCCTATAGCGCATGAATGATTTTCTCAAGCAAAAGTGTGAAATAATTTGATTTTTGTAATGCACGATGAAAGTGGGTGGAGTAGGTGTGCTGGGGTCTTTGCTTGCCTGGGACTGAGGGGTGAGCTCAGTGGCCCAGAGTGAGTGAGGGTGGGCAGTCCCTAAGTCGTCTGAGAGGAGCAACTTAGAGGTTGCAACCCAGGTGCGTGTAGATTGATTGCAACTTGGGAAGTAATGGAAATGATCTCAGGTGTGTTTGGAGGACATGTAAATTCATTTTTTACCAGCCTTTAATTAGAGTTTCTCTTAAAGTTTTTTTGAGATGTAAAAAGTCAGTGTCTTCAGCTGGTTCTACCTTCCTTCCTCTAATAGCAACTCCCCTGTCTCAACGACCCCACCCCACCTCACTGCGGTCTAGAACCATGTTTTAGGTACCTGGAATCTACTGGAGATAAGGTCAGTTGGGAATCTAGGGGTCACGAATGTCAGAAATAAAGGTGCAAGAAAGGGGAGGAGGAATCGTTTTGGCTTTAAGACACCGGAACCGCCAAGGTTCCTGCGAGCCATTTGCAGCTTTTGCAAACAGCCTTAAAGTCATCAGCGCCCCACTGCGGAATTCAAAGCTAAGCTGTCACAATTGTTAACACCTTCTTTGACCAGCCTTTTTATATTTGACAATTATTCTCTTCTGCTCCTTGCCAGCAGGAAGGTTCTGCTGTCTTGGTTTTAGGGAACCCCATACAGCGAACAGCTCCTTCGCGTGCAGAAGTCGGAGAAGATTTCTGTCGGCTCGCCCGCTTTGCAGGGTGAGTAGGTTTTGAGGCTTAGAAAGCGGGGCGTGGGGGCGGGGACGGAGAGTAAGAATTTCGGAAGTCCCAGCGTGTTATCTTTAAAGTTAACCACGCTTCGGGTTCTAGGTTGGGCACAATGACCACCTCCCCTGGGCAGCTGGCCCCGGGGCGAGCGCTGAGCAGCTCGGCCTTCGGCCCCATTGGCGGAACCCAGTTTCCAAGAGGGCGCAGAGAATGCGAATGCCTGCGAGCCAGAGGAGCCGCGTCCACGCGGGACCCGGCGTCCCCGCCGAGCGCTGGTCCTGGGAGCTCCTCGGCCCGAGCTGGTTAGGGGATGCGCCCTCGGGGAGCCCTCCCACTCTTGCCAACTTTCCCGGTCCCAGGGCCGGAGGAGGGCGCCTCTCCCGGCGGGGACGCGCCCGGTACTTAAAGGCGGCTCGGCGGGGCCGGCGCTCGTCAGTCTGAGCGCGCGGCGGCGGCGGCGGCGACCGAGGCGGGAGGAGGGGCATGGAGCCGCCGCGGGCCTGCTGAGCACCGGAGCGCGGGCGGCCGGCGGCACGGTGAGCGCGGGCCCGGCCCGCCGCCTCGGAGGGGCGGGCCGCACGGGGGCCGCGCTGGGCTCCGGGGTGCCCCTGGCCGAGCCCGGGACCCCCACCCGTTCCCCGCCCTGCGGGCGCGCGTGCGGCGCTGGGAGGCGGGCTGGGGGCTGCGGTAGCTTCGGGCTTCCCGGCGCGGTTCCTGCAGCCCCCTCCCCACGGACCCCTCCTCCCTTTCTTCCTCCATCCTCTGCCCCTCTGGCCTCTCCCCTCCTCCTCCCCTGCAGCTCCCGGTTAGTGAATGAATTAGGAGGCGGACGGTGCGGGGCACGAGGCTGCTGGAGCACCCCTCCCCCCCTCCCACGCTCGCCCGGGGGTTGGCACCTGTCGGGGCGCCGTGATACTTGGCGCCCCGGTTCCTGCGGGTCAGCGGGCCACGGCAGGCTGTTCTGCGGGCGTGGGCTCCCTCCCTTGCCGGCTCGGAGGGACCGGAGGGCTGCCGGGCGCTAGAGAAGGGGCCCCCGCCTCGCGCACAAGTTTCCATTCCGCCGCGTGTGGGCCCCGCGGCGGGGCGCACCTGTCAGCTAGAGACGCTGCAGACCGGGCGGCCCCTCGAAGTTGGGGGTGTGTGGACGGAGAGGCGTGCGTCCTTGGCGGGTTTTCTCCTTTCGTCGTCCGGGGGCCGGTCTCGAGGAGCGCCCCCAATCTCGTGCCCTTGAATCGCGACTGCGTGTTAGCCTGCCTGGGCCGCGTTCCCCAGGATGAGCACAGCGCGTGGGGACGAAAGGCAGTCCACGTTTTAGGATCAGCCCCCCACCTCCGCCAGCTTGGGGTGACACAGCCCCTGTCTGGGGAGCGGGACCCTCAACCGGAGCCCCAACCAGCGCCTGACTGCACGTGGGGTATCCCGATGCGGGACTTTCTTGGGTCCTCTAGCGGAGAGGCTGGGGAACGGGGGTAGCGCCTCTAATTTCTGCGGGGGAGGGGTCCCGCCCGGGGAAGGAGGGGACCGGCGACACCGGGGATGCTGCCTTTGTCTGCAGGCACACTTTGCCAAGGTAGCTGGGGCCCCGGAAAGATAAGCAAGGCCTTTTCCGACAGTGATTTCTTGGGTTTTCCGTTCCTTCCCCGCTGGGTCGTGGGAAACCGGCACGTGGGTGTGGCCGGCGCCGCCTTTGCCAAAAGGTGAGGCTCACGTGGGGGCGGGAAGCGCGGCGAGTGCCTTCCCAGCCGCTTTGACCTGGTGGGCACGGCCTCCGGCGCTGCACCGCGGCGGGGCGCCAGCGCCCGGCAGGGGCTGGGCTGGCCTCCGCACCCCTGCGCCTTCCCGCACCCCTGCGCCTTCCCGGAGCGCGGGCGGGCGGGCAGCGGGGGCCCCGCAGGGCCCCCTCGGCGCGTAAGCTCAAGAGGGGGACAGGGCGCTCCGGGGCCGTGGGCGCGGGCTTGGGGGCGCCCGGGTCGCAGGCGCGTGCAGTGGGGGGAGGATGAGGGAGGGCTGGGAGTCCTGCAGAGGAAGCACGCGGCAGGCTCCCGGGGATGGCGGGGCAGAGCGCCGGGAGGCCGTGCTTCCCGGAGAGGCGAGGCTGCCAACAGCTCTTTCCGGACCGACGCTGCTGGAAGGCTGCCGGTGCCTGAGTCTCGGGCTGATTTAGGCAGTGACTGCGTGTTCCTCACTCCTCCTGTGTGAGAGGTGTCCCCTGACAGGAAGGCGCGTTTGTGTTGGGGGCTCGATTTCCTGAGACCTGGAGTTGGAGCAAGCTTTGGAAGCGAGATGTTACTGTGTGTAGACCTGGGGTGGAAGTGGGTTCTCCAGATCAGGCAAGTGAGAAGGAGAGGAGGTGGGGGCCTGGGTCAGAATGGAGGGCAGGGAGCAGTCCCTGTCAGCCTCTTCAAACGCCCCCCCCCAAGGTGCCACATCCCCCTCCCCACCCGGCCCTGGTGGAAACCACAGTCGGCCTCGCCACTCGGGTCGCTCTTCAGGGCTGAAGTGTTTCCATTTTCAGGAAATGATTTACCTGAGACATGAAGCAAGAAACCATTAGGGCCCCCACTGCACTGATGGGGAGACTAAGTCTCAGAGCACGGGCAAGGTCAGGCAGCCAGGAAGTAGCAGAGCATGTCTCAAGACCAAGTCTCTGGTGCCAAGTCTTGGGCTCTTCTCATTGAAACACAGCCAGTTCCAACAGGGCAGATGTTAGGAGCCCTGACTTGGTTGCGAACAGAAACTTGGCGCCGTTAACAGGAGTTGCCAGGCAGGGGGATGAACACACAGATGCCGCACTGGGGTTCCCCAGGCTGCCACCCCTCCAGGCTGCTGCAGTGATGGTTGCAGTTCCCTCTGGTGGTCTAAAGGGCTGGGCTTCCAGGAGAGCTGTCCGCACAGCAGCTCTCATGGCCTCCTCTTCCTCCTGTCTGCTCCCCCCCCTTCCTTTCCCCCTTTCCTGCCTCCCACGGAAATGAGAAAAAGGTGAGGCAGCAGGGAACGCAGGCAAAGTCTCTCTTACTGATTTTTGCCTTCACCTCTCCCTTCCCTTTGTTTCCTGCTGTTTCTTTTTCTCCCAGACTTGCTTCTTGGGCCTTAATGTAGCTGTGTTTTCCTGGTGACTATCCCGTCGCAGGACTGTACAGGGTAGGGAGACACTCTTGGGCCCCCGGCTGCCTCCCTGCCCCTCCCCCTCCACTTCCCCTCCCTGGCCACGGCAGCTCAGGTGCACCCCCTGAAGCTTGCCTCTTTGAAGCTTCGCATCAGGCAGATGCCAGTTCTGCCATCTACCTGCCACCAGGTGTCACATAACTCACTCTGGGCTTTGGCTTGTCTACTGTAAGTGCTTTACACATGTCACCCATTTAACCCTCAAAGATGCTGTGAGGTTAGTACTGCAATCCACATTTTACGGATGAAATAACTAAGGGGTCACAGAGATAGCCAGTGGCAGAGCTGGGATTTGAACTCCAATAGTCTGGCTTCTGAGTCTACACGTCTTAGTCATGCTCAGTAAGTGGTAATGGTTTTTATTAGTGGGTCGTTTCCCCTGTTCCAGGCCAGACAGAGCAAGCGCCCATATTCCCACTGACTGGAAATGCTGCCTCCTGCCTGACCCCACATCTCCTGCCTTCTCCCGCCAGATGCCGGTGCAGCTGACAACAGCCCTGCGTGTGGTGGGCACCAGCCTGTTTGCCCTGGCAGTGCTGGGTGGCATCCTGGCAGCCTACGTGACAGGCTACCAGTTCATCCACACAGAAAAGCACTACCTGTCCTTCGGCCTATACGGGGCCATCCTGGGCCTGCACCTGCTCATCCAGAGCCTGTTTGCCTTCCTGGAGCACAGGCGCATGCGGCGGGCCGGCCAGCCCCTGAAGCTGCCCTCTCCGCGGCGGGGCTCGGTGGCGCTCTGCATTGCTGCGTACCAGGAGGACCCTGACTACTTGCGCAAGTGCCTGCGCTCCGCCCAGCGCATCGCCTTCCCTGAGCTCAAGGTGGTCATGGTGGTGGACGGCAACCGCCAGGAGGACGCCTACATGCTGGACATCTTCCATGAGGTGCTAGGTGGCACTGAGCAAGCTGGCTTCTTTGTGTGGCGCAGCAACTTCCACGAGGCTGGTGAGGGTGAGACGGAGGCCAGCCTGCAGGAGGGCATGGACCGCGTGCGGGACGTGGTGCGGGCCAGCACCTTCTCGTGCATCATGCAGAAGTGGGGAGGCAAGCGCGAGGTCATGTACACGGCCTTCAAGGCCCTTGGCGATTCGGTGGACTACATCCAGGTAAGGGTGTCTCCCTAGGATGTGTGTACATGAGGACATGTCCAGCCAGCCGGGCATGCTGTCCTCCAGGAATCTGAGGTCCCTTGTGGTGTTCACACCCTTCCTCTGCACTGAAGGCAAGAAGGCACAATGGCTCTGCACAGCAGTCCTGGGTTGGAATCCTGGTTCTGCTGTTCCGTGGCTCTGTGACCCTGGGCAGATCTCTAACTGCTGTCCCAGTGATAACAAACAGGTGCACAGCATTCGCTTCACACCAGGCACAGACGTAGGCTCTTAAAACATTAGCTCTTTCAAGCCTTGTAATACTCCTAGGGGGTAAGTACTATTGTTATTTCCACTCATGAAAGGGGAAACCGAAGCACAGGCTAAGTAATTGCCTGATGTCCCACTGCTAGTGAGGTGCAGAGCCGGGATGGAGCCCAGGCAGCCCGCGGCAAGTCCGCTCTTGTCGGTGGTGCAATACTGCCTCACCACGGACAGCATGGGGTGAACCTCTTCATAAAGAAGCACGGTGAATAGCAAAAGAAATCAGGCTCAAAAGCACTCAAAATGTTTTTAGTTATGGGCCAAAAAGTCCCACTCTTCCTAGTGTCAAAATCATGTCCGTGAGGTGGAAGATGGAGGGACAAGGCATGAATGACCTACCAGCTTCACTTTGCAGCAACA
Source organism: Lemur catta (assembly GCF_020740605.2). Classification (NCBI taxonomy): domain Eukaryota; kingdom Metazoa; phylum Chordata; class Mammalia; order Primates; family Lemuridae; genus Lemur; species Lemur catta. Next base: position 22,256,553 of record NC_059147.1, on the reverse strand, counting down.
CTGGCAGGGCTGGATTCTGAACCAACCCTGCCCCGCTTCTGGTCAAGGTGGTCACAGACATGCGCTGGGCATTTTATTAGGTTAACACGGCTTCAGTTTTCAAATAATGAAACTTAGAAGTGAGAAGATTAAAGCTCACACATTTCATTACAAAATTCAATACATATTTCAGTAGAAACTAAGACCCAGGACCCCAGATTTCTGGTCCAGAATTCTTCACAGCATCTGCACGGCCTCTGTCTTTGCCCTTCTCCACACCTGCCAGGGGAGGCTTTTGCCCATCACTTGATAAATGCTTGAAAAAACAGTGGCTGTTCTGGTCGCCCACCTGTGCACCAACTCAGTCTTGCTAACGTTATGCCACGTAGTTTCTACAGTGTGCCCACGGAACATTAGCTTGCGTAGACTTGGGAGGTGGCGGGCTTTTTTGAAAGTCGTATTTGCGTGAGAGTTGATACCTTACCTTTTTCTGTCTTCCTAGGCCAAGGACCTCCTCAGCCATGTAGGGAGGGATGAGAGCCTAGAGGGCTGTTTGATTCTGCAGTTCACTTGGGGTTGTGGGGCCGCTGTGAAACTTTCCTGGGGACCCAAATGCTTAGGAAAAAAAGTCCTTTGAGCCCTGGCACATGCTTAAGCCTTGAAGTGAGCATGTGACTTTGTCATCTACTCCCTTGAAGCACAGGATCCCCCACAACCTGGCTCCGCCACACATCTCCCTTTCCGTGTAACCTCCTCTGTGCGCTGGGAGAGCAGCAAACAGGCTCACGCACCTGAGCCAGGCCTTTCTCTTTATGGCCCTTGGGATCCTGCCTGAGTCAGCCCTGGGCTACAGCCAGCGAACGCTTGATGGATTTCAGCCCGTCTTCCAGCAGCCCTGCTGAGGGTGTGTGGCCTTCCCTGTGTGGGAGAGGACCTTGCTCTAGCCAGTGGGGGGACCCAGGCAGCACACAGAGCTCCCCCTTCCCCAACCCTCCTCAGCTAGAAAGGCCTCCCCGGAGTGAATGAAGCAAAGCTGCATATGAAGAGTGGGTGAGGGTTGGGACAGGAAGTGGCAGTGAGACCAGAGCACTGGGAAGCTTGGTCTGTAAGCTGAGGAGGCTCCCTGGGCCCTTCCCAGGCATGGACCGGGACATGAAGACATGTCTGGTGGGGTGATAGGGAGCACACATGAGGGACCCAGCCTGGTGCTGATGGCTGTGCCTGACTTCCCCGTAGCCTTCTATTGCCGCTTGTCTGTGACTACCCTGTCTTCTAACATGGAGAAAGAAAACTGAGTAGAGTTGGAGGTAGTCTCCTTCCTGCAGGCTGATGGGCTCTTGCTCAGCAACTTTAGTAAAAGGACTTTAGGCTTTTGCAGAACAGGGTTTTGGTTCATCTCTGGATAATGTCCTCTGCTCTGAGAATAGTGACCACAGAGCTCAATCAGGGATCGGTAAACCGCACCCCCCCCCCATGGTTATCTAGATTCTTTGTACTACTTCAAGTAATTTTTTAGAAAACAGACAAGGTTCATCAACAAAGACAAAGTCAGCTGCGAGGGTAAGCATTCATAGCCCAGGTTCAACTGATGGTGGGATCACTGTTAGAATCCAACTGTGAGCCTTGGGGCCGACTGGAGGCGGCTGCTGCCCGCATCCGTGCCGTGCAGGGTAGATTCCAGGCCAGAGTCGCACTGGGCACACCGTGCTCTGGCCTTGGAGAGTCGGCCAAGGGAGTGTGTGTGGAGGGCACACAGGCGGCCTGGCAGCCGTGCTGTGCTCTCATAGAGGTGCCTGTGAGTAGGCAGAGCCTCACTGCTGGGGCTGCAGATTGTCCAAGAGCCCAGGGGCTGAAATGGGGACCCTGTAGTTAACAACCCTACAGGAAAGCCTCAGGCAGTGGCTTCTGACAGCACCCATTTCTCGGCCTTCTGAGGAATGTCTGCTGGCCGTGGTCTAGCCTACTGTGCCTGTCATCTGATTTCAGTGACTTATTCCCCCTGCCCCAGGACCCCAGAGAAATACTGAGATCATTTTTGTGGAGCCTGGCTCTGTAGAGGCTAAACACTTGCCCAGTGCTAAACACTTTTCTGTTTCCAGGCCCAGCATCTGTCTTCTGGGTTTCTCTCTCTGAGCCTAGTGGCTGTCAAGCCTGGCGCTGGAACTCTTGTTTTCCTTACTTTCCTGTTTTTCTTCTGGCCCCTTCTATTTGGCGTAGATCTGCTAGTGGCTAGAAGTGAGTCATGTAAGAGGGGTTTATGTCACTTAGGCAGTGCGCAGCCTAGTGGTGTGGGGTGGTGTGCATAGAAGTGCAGGCCTGAGGTCAGAATGGGCTGACGGTGCATTCATTCCCTCTGCAGGTGTGCGACTCCGACACTGTGCTGGATCCAGCCTGCACCATCGAGATGCTTCGAGTCCTGGAGGAGGATCCCCAAGTAGGGGGAGTCGGGGGAGATGTCCAAGTAAGAAGTAACCAGGGACGCCTTGGGGGTAGGGGTCTGGACTCTTCCTGCTTCCTAATCCAACAGCAATATGCTTGGGAAATGGGTATCTTGTCTTCCTAGTATTTGGGGGAAGGTTCCCCTTGGACAGTTTTCACTGGTATCAAAGGGCTCACCTCATTTGCCAGCCTACCCCTTCCTATGTTTTGCATATGCAGGGGTGGGGGGATCAATAGGTATGGAGAGAGCCTATAGTGCAGGGAGGGGCAGAGCATTTTAAGGCCATAGATCCTAGAGGGTACTTCCTTTCTGGTTGGTCTTCCATCTGAACACAACCAGAGGTGGTGAGAGAAGTTCTACTGACAGGTCTGGGCCAACTAGTGTTCTTCCCCACCTCACACCCCCCACAACTAGTCATCAATGCAACAGGATTGTGCCTGAGATACAAGACAACAGTAGCTCCAAACTTAGACCCTTGGGAAGCCCTTGCTCTTAGGGGAAGGGCCGAAGAGCTGTGGGCAGTATGGTAAGAATAAAGGGCCAGGCCTTCCAGAGGATACTGCAGACAAGGTACCATGTCTTCCCTATTAGCTTTACAACTGTACGGGGGTCAGGACACGTGGCTGGGGTAGTGTTTTCCATCTTTCTCAAGCCCCTTTCTCTGCCACCACTATTAACTGCCTCTTGAAACTGAAGAAGGCTTTGACTGCTAGAGAAACTCAGCTGGGAAAATCAGTGCAGATGACACAGTAGGGAAGTGGAATGGGTGCTGGGGACAGTGAGTACGTGTCGTTGGCTCCTCTGAGCCTCAGGTTTCCCAGCTCCAGCAGGGCTAACAGTGATGGTCAGGAATTTGAGCAATGGGCCACAGAACCCAGGGCAGGGAGGCCTCAAGGTCTCTGGCGTGTGTCTCCTCTGGGGCTTATATCCTCAGGTAAGGAGGCCCAGCATCTCTATTCCCTTGCAGATTCTCAACAAGTATGATTCATGGATCTCCTTCCTGAGCAGTGTGCGGTACTGGATGGCCTTCAACGTGGAGCGGGCCTGCCAGTCCTACTTTGGCTGTGTGCAATGTATTAGTGGGCCCTTGGGCATGTACCGCAACAGCCTCCTCCAGCAATTCCTGGAGGACTGGTACCATCAGAAGTTCCTCGGCAGCAAGTGCAGCTTTGGGGACGACCGGCACCTCACCAACCGAGTCCTGAGCCTTGGCTACCGAACTAAGTATACAGCACGCTCCAAGTGCCTCACAGAGACCCCCACTAAGTACCTCCGGTGGCTCAACCAGCAGACCCGTTGGAGCAAGTCTTACTTCCGGGAGTGGCTCTACAACTCTCTCTGGTTCCATAAGCATCACCTCTGGATGACCTACGAATCAGTGGTCACAGGTTTCTTCCCCTTCTTCCTCATTGCCACGGTCATACAGCTCTTCTACCGTGGCCGCATCTGGAACATCCTCCTCTTCCTGCTGACGGTGCAGCTGGTGGGCATTATCAAGGCTACCTATGCCTGCTTCCTCCGAGGCAATGCAGAGATGATCTTCATGTCCCTCTACTCCCTTCTCTACATGTCCAGCCTCCTGCCAGCCAAGATCTTTGCCATTGCTACTATCAACAAGTCAGGCTGGGGTACCTCTGGCCGAAAAACCATTGTGGTGAACTTCATTGGCCTCATCCCTGTGTCCATATGGGTGGCAGTTCTTCTGGGGGGGCTGGCCTATACAGCTTACTGCCAGGACCTGTTCAGCGAGACGGAGCTAGCCTTCCTGGTCTCCGGGGCCATCCTGTACGGCTGCTACTGGGTGGCCCTCCTCATGTTGTATCTGGCCATCATTGCCCGGAGATGTGGGAAGAAGCCAGAGCAGTATAGCTTGGCTTTTGCTGAGGTGTGACACAGCCCCCAAGCAGAGCGGGAAAAGTGCAATGGGTAAGGGAGGGAAGGGGAAAGAAAGAGAAAAGATGGGGGTGGGAGGGAGGAGGGAGTGTTGTGTTTTAATTTCTTAATGGTCCAAAGGACAAATCTAAAAACGCAAAGAATGGTGACTGTAGTATGGCCTGGGCAGCTCTACTTAGAGGAGGCAACACTGAATTCTCAGGCTCAGGGCAGAGGGGGCTTGTGCATTTTCAGGCTGCCTGTCTGCATGCATCTGCACATAAGCAGTGGCCTCTGGAAAAGATCCTACTTCTCCTGGGATCCAGAGGGAACTCAGAAGTGTGCTAAACCAAATAAGTTCAATTCAGTGTCAACTTCTCACAGGTGTGTGAGCAGTGGCAGCCTGTGGGAAGAGGTTCTAACCAATATGAATGCAACCAGAGGTGGTGAGAGAATCTCTCCTGAGAGGTCTGGGCCAGCTAGTGTCCCCCCACCCCCCAGTCATCAATGCAATAAGACTGCGCCTGAGATACAAGGCTCCAAAGCCTGATCTTTGGGTATCAGGAAACAGGGTCCAGGAATGGTGCTTTACGTGATGTACCCCACTCCACATCTCAACATCCCAGGGATGAACCAAACCAGCAGGCAGTTAGCATTGAACTGCTTTTCAAAGTATGTATTAAAAAGGAAAGTTTGCCAGGAAGAACAAAGAGGTGGCGCTAAAGGCCATGGGCTATATGGAGGCCTTGGGTGTTCCACCTGGAAATGGCTCGACTTCTAGATGGATTCTTAGCTTGTCTGTGATCTCTGCTGGGGAGATAAACTGTTTTAGCCATCCATCAGGAAGATTAAACCCCAACATGTTTAAAAAGGAAGTGAGGTCTTAAGTATTTTAACCTGTATACTCCTGAATTCCTCTCAAGTTCAGCTCTGATTTGAGGCGAAGAGATCTTCCTCACTTCACTTTCTTCAAAGGCACATTTTTTTTTTTTTTGGTCTAACTGCAGTCACCTCTTCCACCCTTGTTGTCATGGGTAAGTTTTTCAAGGTGGCAACTGGAGCAGAGCCTGGGCTCTTACAAGACCCTCTGCTCTCAGCGCATACGGGAACTGCTAAGAGCTTCTGATCAAATTGGCTATGGTCTTGGAGCTGTTTGGACAGATTCCTTGGCACCTGGGTTAGCATGCATGACTTTCAGGCTACTGTTCTTGACAATCATCTCCAATGGAAAGCATTTCAGTGCTTCCAGACTGAACCCTCAAATTCAAGCTAGTTATCTTTGAGACTATCCATTCTCCTCAGTGGCTTCTCCAGGGAATTCTATACCCAGGTTGCAGACAGTCACTCCGTTTGCAAGCTTCTTTCCAGAAACCAAACTAGGAGATGGAATTGGTTCCTACAACCTAAGGTTCTTGCTTTTTCATGTCTGTTGAAGCTGTTTGATTGAGGGAAAAAGCCATTTTCTAGTGACTGGCAACCCACAGACTTCTCAGCATTCAAGTTTAAAACCTGGGATCTTGACTAAGCCTCTGACTTAAGGATTGCTTGCTCAGTCTCTTGAAACGTCCATTTTCAGAGGGACCAGCTAACCCCTCAGAACCAGCACCAAGGTGGAGAGCAGTGGAGGGGGCAAGCCTCCAGTGTACCCAGGTGCTTCCAACAAAAAGTGTGCTCTGAGCCACAGATGGGCAAACCCTGGTGCTTTCCTTCATCTCCCGGGAACTCGAGGGTTTTCCAGGTGTAGCCAGCAGCTGCCACATCACACAGGCCTGGAGTTGCTTTTAAGACTGATGGCTGATGTCAGACCCAACCCATAAAGGCTGGGAGACAACAGGCATTGGCTAAAGGCAGTTCTGCTGGCCAAGAAGTAAACTATTTTGAGCACTACAATGGAGGAAATCCTGTCAGCCAACTGCAGAGCTCAGACTTCACTAAGGGCTTGTTTATCTTCAGCTTTTACTTGAACGTTAATGTAGGATTATGGACTCTGGATGGAGAACTCCTGGCTGTCCTACCATCAGCTCTGCCTTGTACTGTGGTCATCAACTTTCCTCTCGGATCAAAAGCAGACAGGTACAGGTAGTGGGCTCACAACGTTTGACCTCGACTGGTTTTTCTAAGTTATTTTGTACATTTTTCAGCAGCAAAACCAAACTGGGTCTTCAGCTTTATCCCCGTTTCTTGCAAGGGAAGAGCCTTTATACAATTGGACGCATTTTGGTTTTTCCTCATTGAGGATTTTAATCCTCTTTTGTATTGTTTCTACAATTTGTAAACATATTTATTTTTACCTGCCTTTTTTTTTTTTTTTTTTTTACTTTTCAGGTCAAATTTTTTATACTGCACTTATTTGTCAAAATAAAGATTCTCACATAACACTGGTATCTGAGCCTAACTCCTTTGCGCTTAATGAAAGCTAGCTCTTTATTCCAGTTCCAAAAGAGGGACTTAAGGTACAAACAATCTTGTCAATGGGACTCAAGAGTAGAAAAAGTTGTCACAGCTGCCTCTGGACTGGGGGATACAGTAGGCCCACCCCAATACCTGCATACTCATGGTGGTTTAACTTTTATTATACAGGCAGAGTCTTTGGTGAAATAACTGGCAGATGAAAGCACCCTTGCTAAGGCTAAAAACCAAAGCTTGCTTCCTCCTGGAGTAAAAGCATTTGAACTGGCAGGTAACGTAAGACTGTGGCCAAGCTGAAACAATGAAAAGCGGAGTAAGCTTCCTTCCCTACAGAACAGGTAACAAATTGGAGTGACATCAGCAGCCCTCTCATCCCGTTTATTAAAGAAACAGTAAGAAAAGATACAATGCAGGAAAAACCACCAATCATCCTTTTATGTCAGGCTGAACGAAGCACAGTGATTTCTTCCCTTCATCCCCCACCCCCACCCCAATTCCCGTATTCCCATCCACATCAGTTTAAATTTTGAGGTTCTTTGATTGGGAGTACCAGTGGAGAGGGAGTTGGATGAGTAGAGGAGCCTTAAATCTGCCTGTCTCTTGAGTCCCAGGAGAAGGGAGCTGCAGGCCCAGTCAGTCAAGCAGAAACTGCATCTGGTGGGTCTTTAAAGTGGTTGTCCACCTCCCTGCTCTGTGTGTAGCCCCCAGGGAAAGGTATGGCAGTAGAGGATGACCAGGTCCAAGCTGCCCAGGTCAGAGCTACCGAAGCATGGTCCGTTCACCAATGCAACATTTCTAGAGAGCAGTGAGCTGATTCTCCAGTGCCGAGCAGGGGACTACATATGAACTGGGACCTGCAGGCCCATGTATCCCTGAGGAAAAGTCCACAAGAACAATTCAAGAAACTAGTAAGAAACAAGGGGCAGAAAGCTGTGGGACAAAAGCACAGCAGGCTTCATTCTGGAAGGCTGGAGATCCTTTCTCTCAAGGCTAGGATTATTCCCACCTGCCGCAGTCCACGTCCCACAAATAACATTTCACCTTCAGTCAAGAAAAAAGCCGAGGAAAAAGATGGCTCATTTGAACTTGAGCCCCAGGTATGTTGTTCAGACTGTAGCTCCGTATCTACCCTTTTATCTAACAGACAGCCCCTGCCCAGAACCACAGTGCCTGGAAACCAAGGTGGTCCTGGAGGGAAAACAGTGTTTAAGGGGGTAACATTCCATTTGGGTACATTGGAGCCATTGGACCTCCCGGTCTGGGGAAAGCAGCTGGATTTGTGCCAGGGAGGCTCCCCACTCTAGGAAATGGGACCAAACTCTTGCCTGCAGGGCCATTCATCCTTGGAAAGGAAGATGGGTTGAGACCCAGGGTCCCAGTCGGCCGTGCAAAAGGAGCCGAGTTGATACCCACAGGGCCCGCTGGAGAAGAGCCCAGGTGCCCACCAGCTGACCTAGGGAAAGCAACTTGACCAGGGCCTAATGGGCCAGTAGACCTTGGGAAAGTAGCTGGACTTGGACCCTGCAAGCCAGTGGCCCTTGGGAAGTTAGTTGGGTTGGGGCCTAGTGGCCCAGAGGCTCTGGGGAAAACTGCTGGACTTGAGCCCTGGAGGCTAGCAGACCTTTGGAAGGTAGCTGGGTTTGATGTCAACGTGCCAGAAGACTGAGAGAAGGCAGTTGGGTTCAGTCCCCCAGAACCTACACCCCTCGGAAAGGGATTGGCATTTACCCCCATGGGGCCAGGTGGCCTTGAGAAATGACCTGAATTAGGGCCTATAGGGCCAGGGGCCCTTGACATGGGAGAGGAATTTGGCCCTGGAAGGCTGATTCCCCGAGAGCCTGGACCCGAGTTTGGGCCCATGGGACCAGGTACTCTTGCCATGGAAGATGGGTTTGTGCCCATGTTTCCAGAAGCCTGTGAGAAAGAAGCTGAATTTGCTCCTAAAAGACCTGCTGCTCTTAGAATGGGGGCAAGATCTAGGCCTTGAGGTCCAGCCATTCTTAAATTAAGACCAGATCCTGTACCCAAGAGGCCACCTGCTCTGGCATCCAGATTAGGGCCTGGGCCCAGGCCACCTGCCCTTGGGTTGGGCCCAAGACCTGGACCTAGGCCACCCGCCCTTGGGTTGGGCCCAAGGCCTGGGCCTGGAAACATACCTGACCTGGGGGCAGGGTTTGTACCTAAAAAGCCTGATCTCATATTGGGACTTGGTCCGGGGCCCAGGCCAACTGGCCTAGGATTGGGAGGACCATTCCCAGAGGTCAGTAGGACACCTGTTCTCAGGTTGGGTCCAGATCCAGGGCCCATAGGGCCACCACTTCTGGGGTCAGGACCTGCTCCCAGGAGACCACCTGCCCGTGGATTGGGCATAGGACCTGGGCCTGGGCCTGGGAGACCTCCTAACCTGGGGTTAGACAGAGGCCCTGGACCTGGAAGAGCCCCCGTTCTAGGGTTTAGAGCTGGGCCTGGGCCTGTGCCTGGGCCTGGGCCCAAAAGGCCACCTGGCCTTGAGAAAGAAACTGCACCTGTGCCAGAGGGATTCATCCCCCTTGGAAAAGAAGCCATGCCTGGGTCACGAGCACCAGCAGGGAAAGGTGCTGGATTTGAAGCCAATGAGCCTGATGACGTTGGAAAAGGAGATGGGTTCCTTGGAAATGGGGCCAGATTTCCACCAAGAGAACCGGCTGCCATGAGAAAGGGATCCGAGTTCACACCCAGTGGGTGGCCTGTGTTCAGAACAGGACCCCCCTGTGGTCCCAGGGAACCGTCGAGCCGTCCTCGAGGTGGCAGTGGAGCACGAGTCCAAGGAGTAGGCCGCTCTCTAGGGAAAATCCGGGGTTCTTTCATACTTTCTTGGGGACGTTGGTGATAATGGGCTTGGGGCGGGTTTTGAAAAGGATCTTGTTTTTGATGAGTGCTGTCACCAGGTACCGGGTGCCAGTCTCTCGGCCAAGCTCATCACAGTCCTGCTCCCCAGGAGTGTGTTTGACAAGAACTGCAAAAGGTTTCTCCAGGTGGATGATTTTCCCATACAGGATATGATGCCCCACGATCAGCACAGGGATTCCCTTTGGCAGAACAAGAACGAGATGCCTGAGGTTCAGGGCAAGGCCGTAACACTCACGTGCCTTATAAAGCTGGCTGGCACCTCCACTCCCTGGTCTGGCTCTAACCTTTCTGAGCAGCCACACTGGACAACCCACCCATGTGTCCTTTTTACTCTTTCTAGCCCCATGTAAGAGAATTTCCACTTTCAGAAATGTGACCTTTCCAGATTTCTCAAAGCTCAATTTCCCTATTATTGCAGAGGTGGGGGAGAACAAGCAGATAGCTTCGCAGATTAGCTAGACCTTGAATAACAAACCTGAGGGCAGTCCTCACTCTGGGTCCTGGGAGCACCACCTTGGTGTAGCTTGCTTTTCTGAGGCATTAGGCAGGGAAAGAAAAGCCCCCTCACCTCAGTGGTGTAATGTAGGTCTCCCAGGAGGTTTCCAGCTAATCCGGTGCTGTAGCGAGCCTCGATCTCCCCCTGTAGCTCCATCAGCACCCATTCTGCCAGGCCTCCAGCCCCCGCACTGCAAGCAAAGGGCTGGTGGTTACAATATTTTTGAGGGGTGAAGGATGAGTAGTGTCCTACACCACCATTCAAGGCCCAAAGGAACTTTGTGTTGAATGTAAGTTCTTGGAAAACTGGGCAGTGCTAGGCACTGAACTAGAGATCAAAATGCAAGGATTTGTGCAAGATGCACCTGAGGACCCTGATGCTTCCAAGAAAATGTCAAACCTATACCCCTAATTATTTCACATTAAATTAAAAAAATCTCAAAATGTACTCACCTAGAAATAACAATTTGCACCATGAGCTTTCTGTCTTTAAAAAGCAACTGAAAATAAGCTGTAGAGAAAAAAGAAAAACACGATTTAGGATAATCATAATGACAACTAATATTTACCACTTCCTGGGTGCTAACTACTTTTCTCAGTGCTTTATTCCCCTAACACCACCATATGGTGGAAGTTTTCTTTTACAGATGTTATATGGTTAAGGTTTCTTAAGATCATCTTAGTTGCTTAAGATCAACTGTAGCATAGAAAAGTAACAGGTGTCATTATTGTCCAAAGTCACATAGCTACTAAGTCAAAGAGGATGTGAACCCAAGACTCACACTGCAGAGAGCATACTCTTTAACTTGCCTTTCTCAAGGATATCCCATTTTCTGTTCTGCATATGACTAAAAAACTAAGGAATTCTTTTAGATTTTACTTTTTTCTTTGTTCATGACTTCAAGTCCACCACTTTGGTTATCTTGTATCTATCTCTTGGTTCAAAGGGCCTCCCTTTAACCTAAAAAAAGGCCAAGTGAACTACAGAAGTCCTTCAGACAACTTCAGCAAATGGCAAGCTGACTTTTGATGTGACTCTCATTAAAAGTTCTGATGATCTTTTACTTCAATGATACCCCAACACTTCAAGTACTTTCGTTTGGTACAACAGCACCACCTGGTGGCAAGTTTGGAGTACTTTACAAGAAGGGACTAGAGTGGGACATTTTTGCCTGAAGACAACTGGCTCCCTTATACTTGTGTCTTCCTGGGAAGCATAGATTCAGGGGAGTTTAGGGGATGGCAGACCAAACTATAATTTCTGGCTAAGTCTTTCCAATGTATACATGGAGTTTAGTGGAAGGTTATTAGTCCAGTGTTTACCAACTGTATAGTATGGAAAGTATAATTGTGCTCAAGCTTAGCAAACACCTGATTAAAATATTAAACAGGTTTCTTTATTGGTATGTTAGTCTTAGATCTCCAGGGAGAAGTACAGTGCCAGCAGCCTTATGGTATGGCAGAACCTCTACTCCTAGAGCACCAAACACACTTTGGGAACGTCATGTTGACTGGTCAACTTAACTGGACTTCAAATTCAAATGTAAGTAGCAGCTAACATGTTTTGAATTTTTACTATGGCGTGGATACTGTGAGGTATTGGTGGCATCTCACTGCTCTGTCATGACAACTCTATGATAAGGTACTTATCCCCATTTCACAGATGAGGTTACTGAGGTACGCACAGATTAAGTCACTTGCTTGTATGTGGTACACACACAGCTAGTATGTGGTAGAGCCAGGACAGGGACATAGGCAACCTGACTTTATGTACATTCACAATCAGTACCCAATTCCGCCTTCCCAAAGAAGAAAACCAAGTGCCAAGGTGAATAAAAAGGAATCAAGGCATGAGGCAGGCACTGAGTACACGCAAGAGTAGAAGGGCAACAGGAAATCAAGTAGCCCGGAATAAGCCAGACTTTCTGGAGCAGCAAAGGTTGTGGTACCACCAGAGAAGGGGTAATATACTAGTTCAGAGGGCAAAGATCTTCAAATAGATAGAGAGGCCCCACCACTACCATTAACAGAACCAAAAGCACTTTTAAAATCCTTCTAAGGTTTCTTGAAGAAGAAAGGATAATTTAAAATCAGAAGGCCTAAATTCAGGTTCCTGCCTATAAGTGTGTACTCTTAAGGTGTGTTTCACACACAAGTCACTTAATGACTATGGGGCTGAGACCAAGACTATGACTTAGTAAACTATTGTGGAGACCAAATGTAACATATGCAAAATTGCTTTAAAGACTCTAAGTTCTATTGAGATGAAGAGCTAATTTTTTACAGGGTGGGATAAGCAAATCAGTATTTCAACACCATAATTTTGACTGTAATTTAAAGAATGGGAGGTGTATTTTAGCCGTGAATCTAAAACAACTCAGTACTGCAGAGATTGAGAAGTAGTTCTTGCAAATAAGCTTTTGATGATGACTGATGATGTAGTTTATTTTCCTGGATGACTATAAGTCATAGTAAAATACAGGTGGCTTTATAAAGGCAATAAGGTGTTCACATAGGTATGCAGTATGTTTTAGGAAGATAAGGACAGAGAAGGAGATAGAGCCTATTTCCTGACAACCAAAATCAATCTTTAAGCCTTTCTGACCACATGCTTGAAATGGATATGTGTGTGGACCATTAGGAAAAAAGGATGCAGAAATATTTCCAGTGTATTCCTCTTTTCTTGGACAGTCTCCTGCTAGAACAGGAATTCAGAACAGTAGCCTATGTCATGGGCAAAGGAAAACAGATATTTGGTTACTAGGACAAAGTAGCTACACTTGCACACCAATCACTAGCTTCAATGACCACACACACCTTTACACATGGATGCAGGAAACCCTGCCCGCCTATTGATACTGGCAGACATCTAGGCATGCTCCTGAAAATAATTCTGTGGCCTACAGCCTCGCCATCCTGCTCTACACCTGTCAGGCTGGTAAAAGCTTGTCTTGTGCTAGACCTTTTGGGATGCTGCAAACCTATATACAAATGAAGTTCAAACCCAGTGGGGTGGGGAACCTGCGGCCTTCTGATTTCAAGATTGTTCTTTTTTAAGCACTGGAGGAGGCAAGAAAAGCTTCATCTTTCTCTTCGGCATCCCTTTTAATAAAAGGATTTGTTCTGTAAAATTTGGATTCAGTCAAAAGGCCGCACTTAAGGACCTAGAAGACCCCATGTGGCCTTAAGACCGCAGGTTCCCCACCCCTAGATGGTCTGCTCTAGCTACATTTATGTAATTTATGTACATGAGGGTGTATTTACCGGTTAGTAAGTAAGAAGGGCATCCCTTTGGTGAATTTAAAAATTCTACTTTAGCCCAGGCATGGTGGCTCATGCCTGTAATTCCAGCACTTTGGGAGGCTGAGGTGGGAGGATGGGCTGATTCCAGGAGTTTAAGACCAGCCTGGATAACATAGCAAGACCTATCTCTACAAAAAAATAAGAAAAATTAGCCAGGTGTGGTGGTGCACACCTGTAGTCACAGCTACTTGGGAGGAGGCTAAGGCAGGACTATCACTTGAGCCCAGATCAAGGTTACAGTGCGCTATGATCATGCCACTGCACTCTATCCTGGGCAACAGAGCAAGACTCTGTCTTAAAATAAAAAAAATTCTACGTTAGCACTTTAAAATGCCCTATAATACCTGAATTCTATTATTCCTTTTCTTGTTCCTTGAGATTTCTACTCTAAACAACTGTTCTTAGGGCCAGGGTAGGTAGGGACACCTGGGTGCTTCACAGAGGACACACCTGATGGAGGCTGCAGGGAATGTGTATTTCCACTGATGTGGAGTTGACTAGAAAGCATATGAAAACATGCAGCCCAATCTGTCCCCATCCCCTTGAGAGTAAGCAGAAAGAGCAGAAAAACATAGAAGTGGGGAAGAAGCACAACGCAAGTCATAAAAAATATAATAACATTACAATGAAAATCCTCTGTATAAGAAAAAGATTTCTAAGTCTTCAGTTTCAACTCATTCCAACAACACTATAAGACGGCTAAAGCAATTTCTAGTTGTTTGTTCTAACATTGGCTTTAGAAACAAACTGCAGCTCTATCAAGAGCAACATTTAAAGGCAGTTTGATAAATACACTATACATCAAATCACGAAACCAAAAGGAAGTCAGTGGAAGAGCTCTCCTAGCAACTCTCTTAAGAGCCAAGTTCAATCCCAGATTTGGCTGGGACTAACATGTCTTTAGTTAGGAACAATAATACCAGGTTGACAATATAACTATAAAGCGAGAGAGAACTTTCTGTGATGTAGCTTTCAAAAACGTTAAATTCGTTATATTTCAGAGTGGTACCAGTCTCATAGGCCACAACTAGTATGTATCCTTGGAGAGATGGGAAGGGGTAAGAAAACCAAACTTCTTTCCCCTGCAATAAATTATTATGTCCCCTGTCCCTAATCTCGTAAGGGGGAAGAAAAGTTCCATCTTTCTGGGCCTTTACACAGGTAAATGTACTAAACAATTTTACATTATATAATTAATCAAATGACTTGAAATCTGTAAACTTTTTTTTTTAAGTACTTCATACATTTTTAACTCCCATTTTTCAGAAAAAAAAAAAAAAAAAAAAAAGGCTTTCTTTTTTTGGCTTGTAATTTTCCAGAAATGTTACTTATAGGGGCTTACACAGATCATCCCTAGTCTTAAGCCCTGGGATTGGTTTGGGGGACCCAAGTTAAGTCAAGACAGTTGCTTCTCAAGACAGTGGTATAGATGATTTCAAGGCCCCTGAACAAATCACAGAGCAGCAAAGGAACCAGTGTTCAAAGAACCAATCCAGACCCATAAGGGGAACCATAACAAAACCCAAAAAGCTTTGGCTGGAATCGGACCAACTGGGGATATACTTTAACTGTCATTTGGCTTCTCTCTACTTTGAAGTTAATAACTGTTACAATCATTACAAAAAACCTGACAAATCAAAGCACCACTTGATTTCTTAAGACAAGTCCAGGGAGCCTTAACTTTACAATACAAAAAGCTTCATTTCTCAGGGCTAACCTCTTCTGAATACTTATCTGCATTCTCTCACTATATCCTGACAACCACCCTATGATGTATGTAGGCATGGTCTTCTCACTCGCATTTCACAGGTGAGGAAACAGGCTTAGAGGTTAAACGTTAAGTAACTGGTCACACAACTAGTTAAGTGGTAGAGCTGGGATGTGAACCCTAACCCTTCCACTATATGGCCCCTCTTGCAGTTCTCTTACACAGCCCCCAGTCACAGAGCATTTCAGTATGAGAACTTCCCTGTGCTCTGCCTCATTCTCACATTATCTCTTATAATATGGCACATAAGTAATCTATTAAGATTTTATGCCACCAAGGTAGCTATCACGTGTGTGGTAGGCAGTTAAAAACAAATAAGCTTACTTTGTATCATATCCAATTGATGATACTAAGGTTTTTAAAAACTTTTAGAAATCTACTCAAAGCCACCTCCAGGATTCACTTTACCCTAAACCTCTGCTCCTTAGGTGTAAGAAAAAATAAGCTATTCGAATACACGACATTCTTTGTCATAGGTTCATTTTAATCTTCAACAAAATTTAAGTATCTTATCCTATGGTCTCTGAATTATTAAAAATTAAGTTGCTAAAAGATTACTAATCTCTTATGGAGAACAGAGTGAGCAATGATCCTCATAATGGTAACAGTCTTCAAACAAAAAAAAAAAGTGCCGGAAGTGTGATACATATCCAGTTAAACAGAACATATAGCTTGTAACAAAACAAAGAGCTTTTGACTCAATGCTTTAACCTCACTACAAAAAAATGAAACTTCAATAAAGCTAAACAATGTTTCACAAATTGTTTTCATTAAAACCTTTCCTTGCATTTTGTTATTTTCTTTTTTCTTTAAAGAAATCAAGGCTTTAATTGACCAATCCCTAATGTAAAAAATTCATTATTTTTTATATTGGGGTGAAATCACTTAACAATTAACCATGTTAAAGTTTAAGAATTATTTTTTATTTTTAAAAATTAAATACATGACACAAAATACATCCACAAGATTCTAGGCCAACAGTTGGCATTTATTGAGCTTTTGTTTTGTGCCAGGGTCTATATTTTGTTTAGGGATGCAGTGAAGCACTCACGTCAGACCTGGACCGTGTGATTCTCCCACCTATGCTATGTGTGACAGTGGGTAGTTTAACCTCGTAAGTTTGTTTTCCTACAGATAAGTTAGGCATAAAAACACCTATCTCAAAAGGTTGTTCTAAAATGAAGTAATGAATGTAAAGCTTTTAGCACAGTATTTGACACATGGTAAGACTTCAGGGTCAAGCTATTGATTGCCCAGAGGAACGTGGCATTTTCTTAGTATACCTCCAACGGAATGTCTCAATACTACACTATTATTTTAATGCTTATAGTGGACAAAAACATCCTACTAAAGCAGCAAGTCATCAGAATAAAATCAAGTTTACATAATGGGAGAAGAATTCAAACATGACAGTCATGGTTCACCAAACTGCTTCAGGGATTAAGTTCTGGAAGGTCATTTCTCTAAATATGATGACTATTTCTCTGTGTGCCTTTCCACCAAATAAACAACTCAGAACATTTTATATGCAACTGAATACAAATTATTTTTATTTGCAGTGTTGTGGTTTTGTGACTGAAAGGGATGGTCTTAGTTTCAAAGGGGATCTTGTCTCTTGACAGTCTTATGTCACTAAGTCTAAAATCCTGTTTCTAAATGAGAACCTTGCTCCCCTCCAAAAAGGGGCTTATGGAGTCAGTGAACTGAATGCTTCCAAACTTTTCATTAGTGAAGTGTGTTCAAAAACGTATGTAGATGCTATGCATACACGTGGTACTTCCCATCACATTTTAGGATTCCCAAGTCGGAGGGAATCAATTACTGGTATTTGTAGACAATGGGTGGAAAAGATGGCTTCAGTCGATCTGAATTACTGCAGTTTTCTCCATCTTCTGCTACTCTGCAGCCCCATCTAAACCTTTCCTCCTCTCGTTGCTATGGCCCTCTATCTTCCCCAAACCCACTTCCTTTCTAGCCCAACTTGGGGTCTCCCTCTACGAGGAATTCTCCTCCCACCCGCCCCCATCTTCTCCACCCTCTCCCTTGGCCCCCTCCCACCCTTTCAGCTAGAGCCACTTCCTATTTCTAGTTCCGCCCACTTTCTGGGACTTCTCCATCCTCTTACCCCCTTCTTCTCCAACCCCCTCCAGATTACAAGCTGTTTAACCCCGCCTCCTATCTCCCAAGGAAACTATCCTTTAAACTACCTTCCTCCACACCCCCCACCGAAGTGATCTTTCCAAACCATTCACCCTCCTCCCAAAGATTAAACGTCCTTTCCCTACCACCCTCATTCTCCAAATTGTTCCCGGTTCCTAAGTACTTCGCTCCTGCAGGACCCCACCCTACTCACTCTCGGCTTCACCCACAAAAGAACCTGGCATGTCTAATCACCCTCCAAATTACCTCTCCCAGAAACCTTCCCCCCTTGATTTAAAACGTTCTCTGGAACAAACCACGTTAGTCCCGCCCTCACCCCCACCAAAGTCCTCTTCTGCTATTCCTGCTACTTCGTTGGTTCCAGTTCTACTGGGCTCCCGCAACCCTGGCGGGCCGGGCTCCCTCCGAACCCGGGGAAGAGCCCCTTCCCACACGTACCTCGAGGTTTCGGCCCGCGCCGCCCCCTTCTCCGTCCTCCGCCCGAGCTCGGCCACCCTTTCCGCCCTTCTCCCACTCCGCCCCGCTCGCTCCCTTCCTTCCCTCCGCCTTCCGTCTCCACACCGCTCCCTTCCCCCACAATTCCCAGCCCTCCCACGCCGGGGGCCCCCACTGGGTTCGCCCCCACCTCTGCGCCGCCCTCTCCGCCTCCTTCCCCCTTCCCCCTTCCCGGCCGCCCCTCCCCCGCCCCGCCGCTCCCCGCCCCTCGCTCGCCATTCTTCTCCGCGAGCCGCGCGCCCCGCCCGGCCCCAGCTCCCTAGCTTCCCGCTCCCTCGCGCCCTCGCCCCCATCCTCTGCTCGCCCCTCGCTCCCCGCGGCCTCCCGTGCCCCCCGCCCGCGGCCTGACCTGCAATGGCGGCCGCCGAACGCGGCGCCGCGCGGCCAACGGGCGACAACCGAACCTCCCGCCGCCGTCGCCGCCGCCGCGAGCACTGCCTGCGCACTTCCGGCCGTGCGCCAGGAGCACTTCCGGGGCAGAGCATGAGAGCGCGCGCGCACGTGTGGCCGGGGCGGAGAGAGGCTGGCGTCTGGGGAGGTGAGTGTGGGGCGGCGGGTGAATCGGGGAAGGGGCGTGGGAAGCGCGTGTGAGGGAGGGGTGTCCTAAGGTGTGCGGACCGCTCAAAGTCGGCGACCCGCGGAGCTCGTCCTTCCCCTTGTCCCGAGGCCAGGTGGGGGAGTCCTTAGACCCCGGGAGAGGGAAGGGGTGGCATAGACCTCGCGCGCGCTGCAGTATGCCCTCTTAGTGGGGCCGCGCCGGCCCGGGTCAGGCCGAACGCCCGCAGTTTCCTAACCTTGAAGGTGAATGAGTGGGGGGGGGGTTTGAGCCTGACCTGGTCTCTACCCTCGCTCAGCATGTGTTGACGGGTGGGGAGGAGGGCGGTAGGGTAGGTGACAGACGGCAGACCAGGCAGCCAGAGTAAGCCACCAAGCCCTGTTGCTTCCTCCTCTGAGGAGTTCGGTTCTGCCTGCCCCATCAGCCCCACCGTCACAACCGTAGTTTAGGTCTGTGATTTGCAAACTTAGCATGCAGTAGAGCAGGGAAGAGGTGCTTGCTAAAATGCAGATTCCTAGGCCCCCTGCGATTGGAATTCTTGAGCTACGGAGAAGGACGCTTTTTGATTTTTTACTGAAGCCTCCTTGCTGTTCAAACCCTCCTGAGCTTCTGGAAATTGATAGATTTTTGTATGGTGTATCATTAGTTAGATATTTAGAAGTGGACTTCAGTGCGTTAATAGTTGGAGCCTTCCATCCAGAGCAGTGATAATGAGGAAATGAATACTGCATGTGATATACTTCTGACGTTTAACGGTAAAACTCTTCTTTTCCCCTAGGAATGGGAGAATTTAAGGTCCACCGAGTACGTTTCTTTAATTACGTTCCATCAGGGATCCGCTGTGTGGCTTACAATAACCAGGCAAACAGATTGGCTGTTTCACGAACAGATGGGACTGTGGAAATTTATAACTTGTCAGCAAACTACTTTCAGGAAAAAGTAAGTCTTTTGGGAGCCTGTTGTGCTGTTTCTGATGTTAATTTCTTCTTAAGTTCAATTCTGCAACAACTTCTATGTCTTTTGTATTCAAAGTGATGAAATGACTCCCCATCCTCTATGGAGTTGTTTGGTACTGCCAAACTTCTGTAGCATATATGAGATCACTCGTCTGACTGATGAGAGAAGCTCAGAGTTTTGATCTGTGTAATGTTGGTTAGAAGGATCCTACATAGGAATTGTGGCATCTCATTGCCAGTCATTTGGAAACTGAGGTTTGCTGGATCATTCGGTCACAACAAGAAGGGAAATTAGCAGGACCATTTGCTATACATATTATCAGTCTCAACACCTTTGTAGCTTTGATAAGGTGGCATTTCTTGTAGGGATTATCAGTATCCATTTCATTGTCACTTCAGAAAAAATGATGACACATTTTAATATCAGAAACTTTTTGGTGATGTGGCAGGAGGATGGATTCCTAAGTGCATCTGTCTGAGGGAACGTAGGCCTACGTGCCTATATTTGGGAGGAAAAGAGATTTTTAAATTTGGTAAAATATCCTTTCCGTGTACACAGAGGGCTCTTAGGCAGCACTCCCCCCACCTTCTATCCTCGCCACTGATTACTGATTTTCTTCAGGTGCACCATCTAATTCAATTCACGATTATTGAATGCCTGATACATCCTAGGCAGTGTGATATAAGTGTATAGATGGATAAATGAGTGAATTTAGTGCCTTGCAGCCTGGTATCTAGAATTTAGGCATTCTGTCAATGTTTCTAAATGAATAAGTGACAAATACTAGGCATTAAAACAAATGTCAGAGGCCCTACCTTCACCGAACTCAAAGACCAGTGGCAGAAAGATAAGTATACAGTTTCAAGCCAGTATAATAAATTTTATGATAAAGCTAAGCACATGGGCCGGGCGCAGTGGCTCACGCCTGTAATCCTAGCACTCTGGGAGGCTGAGGCAAGTGGATTGTTTGAGCTCAGGAGGTCGAGACCCTGAGCAAGAGTGAGACCCACGTCTCTACTAAAAAAATAGAAAGAAATCAGCTGGACGACTAAAAATATATAGAAAAAAATTAGCCGGGCATGATGTCGCATGCCTGTAGTCCCAGCTACATGGGAGGCTGAAGTGGGAGGATCCCTTGAGCCCAGGAGTTCGAGGCTACAGTGAGCTGTGGTCATGCCACTGCACTTCAGCCTGGGCAACAAAGCAAGACCCCGTGCCTTAAAAAAACAAAACAAAACAAAAAAACTGTATAAATGTAACTAAAATTTGAACCTGAATAAAAAGGAAGTATCAGTAGATGTGATGTTCTGATAGCCCCAAATCCTACGCTAGTTACTTATGGGGAAGTAATTTTCACTGTGTTCATGTGACGCCTCAGTACTGGCAGCTGATGAATTCATGGTAGGTTGAGAAGTTGTGGTGTTTCTATAGTTTTTCCCAGGTCATGAATCTCGGGCTACAGAAGCTTTGTGTTGGGCAGCAGGACAGCGACTCTTCAGTGCTGGGCTCAATGGAGAGATTATCGAGTATGACTTACAGGCGCTAAATGTCAAGTATGCCGTGGATGCCTTTGGAGGACCTATTTGGAGCATGACTGCCAGCCCCAGTGGTTCTCAACTTTTGGTCAGTAATCAACTATTGGTAATTCATACCGAGATTTCCTTCCCTGTGTTCATAGGAGAACAGAGTTGTGTTATGGCATGTAGCAACCTCAACTACAAGATTGGAATTGATACTGAGGATTTAAAAATCCCTTGTCCTTTTACATCCTTTTTGCTGCTAGTTTGGGCTTTGTTTATTCATATAAGAAATGAAAGGGTTAGTTCAGTTCAGCATTGCCCAAACTATGTTCTTTGGAATTGGAAGTTGTAGAGACTGTTTTTTGTTTTGATATTCTTTGTGTTCTGTGATAAATTTCATTTCAGAAATATGGCATATGAAATTCTTCTGTAGATTCATCATGCACAGTAGTATATTAAAACTGTTTCAGCAGAGTGTTTCTCAAAAAACGTTTTGAGCACAGGCTGGTACTTTTCCCCCCTACAATTTCCATTAGAATGGGTGCTTTCAGAGTTTTAATTTTCTGTGATGTGTCTATGATTGTTTTTAAATTTGCACTAATTTGTATAAATCTTAAGATGTCGCCAATTAGGTTATAAGGTTAATAGGTCTTCTATTTAGGCCATATCCGGGAGAGGTATGCTGTGAAATCCTGCTTCTATTCCATGTCATATGCAGGAACTGGGCCACTAATTGGTACTCCTAATATCAGCCTGTTTTCTGGGTAGGATATGAAGACGAGGGCTGTTGATATCAGTACTTTTTTCCCTCTCACAAACTATTTTTGCTTTTCAGGGCAAGTGGTAGCTTTAGGGGAGAAATGTATTTGTGTGTGCACGTGCGTGTGTGTGTCTGTGTGTGTGTATGTTTAGTCCTATTAGTTTTATAAAGTGTTTACTGTTTACCTTCTCTGTTTTCTACCTCTTTTTCACTAATAGGTTGGCTGTGAAGATGGATCTGTGAAGCTATTTCAAATCACCCCAGACAAAATCCAGTTTGAAAGAAATTTTGATCGGCAGAAAAGTAAGGGTTGTTTTTGGTGGGGCAGTATTTAATAAGAAGTTATATTTCTGTGCCACTGGGAATGGGATTTTTCCCATGGGTCCAGGTAATATTTCTAACTATATGCTAATTTTATCTGAGTATAGGGTATGTGCTAGAAGCCATCCCTAGCCCAGGCTTTACCCATTATGTAGCATAGTTGTGACTGCCTAGTTAAGTAATAATTCAGAAAACCAAAAATCCAAAATAGGAAAGGTAGTGTTCTGTGGAAGTCAATTTGTTATCAGTTATTTTTGTGAAGTTTTAACAAGTGTACATAAAGTCTTG
The DNA here is from genome assembly GCF_020740605.2 of Lemur catta. Lineage (NCBI taxonomy): Eukaryota > Metazoa > Chordata > Mammalia > Primates > Lemuridae > Lemur > Lemur catta. The sequence continues at coordinate 22,234,341 of NC_059147.1, read as the reverse complement.
AAACTAGAATTTCATCATTAGGAGCTACGATTCTTAATCCTTCAGGTGCGTTCAGATTGAGTGGGGGAGTTTTGTAAACAATTGTCCATACCTGGGCTTCACCTGAACTGGATTGGCACTGACCCTCCGGAGCAGGGGTTGGCAAACTGTTTCTGTAAAGCACCAGATAGTAACTAATTTAGGCTTTGCAGGCCACAGAGTCTGCCAGTTCTGTCACTGTAGTGCAAAAGCAACCATAGACAATACTTAAGCTAATGGACATGGCTGTGCTTCAGTGAAACTATTTACAAAAACAGGTAGTGGGCCTGATTTGGCCTGTAGGCCATAGTTTGCTGACCTCACTTCTAGAGAATAGTAACTGTCCTGTGTGCTCCCTGTGTCCACAAATAATATTTATACCTTGCTAATTGGATTCTTGTTTGTTTTTAGTATCTTTTGCATATTCTTTTTTAATGACAAAGGTGATAATGATACTTTTAAATTTTCATACATGTAGCCAATGAGATGAAAATAGAAAATAAGTATGTCTTTCTACTCCATAGGCAACATTTTGAAACTAATCTTCTAGGCTTTTTTGTATAGTCATGTAAACAAATACAGAGGAATTCTGTGCCTTGTGTTTCAGCTTGTTTCTTTACCTGATCCATTCCAGACACCTTTCTGTGTCATTGCCAGTCTGCATGGCATTCCGTTTTATGGTGTTCCATAATTTACTTATTCTAATTCCTATTGCTATTAATTTTGATTTTACTACTATAACCAGTGCTGCAGTGAATATTTGTGTATACATATTTTTGGGCATTCATGCAAGTATTTTTCTTTGATCAATTCCCAGTGCAATTACTGGGCCAAAATATATGGACATTTAACTTTGATTAGATTACTACCAGATCATCCTCAAAAGGTTGTATTTATTTACATTCCCTTCAAATATTTGTATGTTATGAAAGTAAATATCAAATGCTTCATTGTGGATCTCAGGGTAGAGTTGATCATCTGTTAAAAAACATTGCACCACAGGAGTCAGTAGGTGAGAGAGCCCAGACTATAGAACACTGGCCCTGTGGATAATTGGTGGGAGGATGGCTCAGTTACCCTTTGCTGTATATTTATGTGTATGTCACTTTCTTTCTTGTACAACTCCCAAGGTCGCATCCTGAGTCTCAGCTGGCATCCCTCTGGTACCCACATTGCAGCTGGCTCCATAGACTACATTAGTGTGTTTGATGTCAAATCAGGTGACTGTTTTTCTCAGTTTATTTGGGGTATGGGTCTTGTTTGTCAGATTCTCATTTCTGGGTTTTCAAAAGCTTGAGCCCTTGTCCTGCTCTCAGTGACCCGTAGGGCCTAATCTCTCATTAACCTTCTGAGATGTCTGCGATGAATTTCACTTCTTTCTTGGATTACTACTGCTGCTTTTAGGGGAATTTTGGTTCTTCCCTGGGATGTGGTATTTTTCCTCATGATAAGAATTCACAATAAAATATGCGCTCGACCAGTTCTGTGTTTACTTTGAATGATCAGTAGAATAGCTATTTATATGTCCTAGTCCTTGATAAAAATGAGCTTCTTTCACTGAGGAACATAATATCTTGGTAACATAATTGGTGAGATATGAGATCAGAAAAATAGAGAACCATGACTTTTTCTGTTCTTGGCCTGGAAAATTGGCTAATAAAATCCTTCATTGGTGAAGTTCATCTCAACTTGTTAGGTGGATATGTCTTTACTCCCATCTAAGATACAAAGGTAAGGAGTTTGAGGAATCTAACATGTCTCTCCTTTTTTTAATTTCATTTTTATTTTATTTGTTATATATGCACATAATCAAAGAGAAAGAATTCCTTAAGCCTTATTACAGAAAAGCAGGAGTCCCTCTGTCCCTTCCCCCACTCCTCAAAGACAGCCTTTTGTGAGTCTTAGCTGATTCTTTTGGTATTTAACCCTGTATAGTACCTAGCATGGTTATAATTGTACATTCTGATTTTTCAGCTTCAGACCGTTATTTACTAACTTCTGTCACTTAACTTTCTTATTCACACTTTCTCCTGATTCTCGCAGTATGGTTATGTTGTAACTGTTCAGATTAGTAGTAAATGTTTTTATTGTTAAGATTGTGTAAATACTACTCACATAGTAAATTACGTTTTCTTTCCTGTAGACTTACTGTTTTTTGTTTTTTTGTTGGTTTGTTTGTTTGTTTTGAGACAGAGTCTCACTCTGTTGCCCTGAGTAGAGTGCCGTGGTGTCAGCCTAGCTCACAGCAACCTTAAACTCCTGGGCTCGAGCGATCCTCCTGCCTCAGCCTTCCGAGTAACTGGGACCACAGGCACACGCCACGACGCCTGGCTAATTTTTCTATTTTTAGTAGAGACAGGGTCTTGCTCTTGCTCAGGCTGGTTTCGAACTCCTGACCTCAAGCAATCCTCCTGCCTCGGCCTCCCAGAGTGCTAGGATTACAGGTGTGAGCCACCGCCCCCCTGGCCTAGACTTACCGTTTAAAACTGTCTCTATGTCTGTCTCTCTCTGTCTCACTGATTTGTCCCCAGATTCTTCCGGTTGTATAAATAGGGTTCAAATCCATCTGGTTTTCTTTCTGCCACTTTTATCTTCTTGAATAAGTCTCTCCCAGAGCCTTCTGTTCAGTTCCCATCTAGCTTAGCCACTCTGGCCTGCTGCACCCCTGTGAGATCTGAAACTCTGATTTTTCAGTCATTCTGGGGATCTCCTTTGCTTCTCTGTTGGATCCCTCATTTCTGTCATTCCCCTTATTAGTTCATTCCTTTGGTGAATTCTGAGAAAGAGTGCATGAGAAAGAATTCTAGGTTGGGAATTAATTTCCCTTAGAATTCTGAAGCTCTGCCTTCACTGTCTTGTAGGTTCTAGTATTGTTAGGACGTCCGATGTCATTCTGAGAGTCAATTCTTTGTATAGGACCTGGGGTTTTTGGTTTTTTCTGGGAGCTTTTGGGATGTTCTCTTTATCCTTACTGTTCTGAAATTTAATCATTGTGTTTCTTGGTTTGTGGATCAATTGTTCCGAACACTTGGTAGATTCTTTTCATCTAAAACTCACATCCTTCAGTTCTAAGGCAAGTTCCTATAATTATTTTGTAGATAAGTTTCTCTCCATTTTCTCTTTCTGGAATTTTATTACTTGGATGTTGGCTCTGCTAATTTTCTTTCCTTTTTTCACTCTCATATTTTGTCTCTTTGGCTTTTTACTATGCCTCTGGGAGAGTTTGCATGTTTACCTTTCAGTTTTTCCTTCTGTTGAGTTTTTCATTCTCACATTTCCAGAGGTTATTTTTGTTGTTGTTTCCTGAATATTCTTTTTTATAGCATTATCTTTTGTTTCATTTTACACAAAGTCTTCTTCTCTTTCTGAGGCAACTAATATTTTTCAAGCGTTCCTCACCCTGCCTCTTTCCTCCCTGTTACTCATTGATTTGTTTCTGTCCGTCTGCTTGGCCTCCACCTTGCCTGTTAAAGGCTTTCCTCACGTGGCTGGTGGTCACTGACGACTCCCTCAGTGGAGCTTATTGAGCTTGGGTGTCGCTGAAGAGTGATCTGGCTAGACTGCGTATCTGGGGAACCTCTGAAGCCAGGGCATTTAGATCTTTTCTCTTTGCCAGTTATATACCCCCAAAAAGCTTTTTCATTTCCCTGCTTGGTGAGTATAAGCCTGGCTGCCAGCATTCTAAGGAAAAGAAAACTGGTGTTCTCAGCATTCAGTTAGACAGTTGCACTTAATTCTCTTATTCGTATCACATTCCCACCCTCAGTTGTGCCTAGTCGCCCTACTCAGAGTAAGTCCCAGCCTTCTGTGGAGGCGGGTTTTGGGGAGCTGCCCAGTTTCTTAGGGTGTGGGCCTTTGAGGGTTCTAACGGTTTCTTAAACTTATTTCAACTGATCCCTCCTTTGAAGCCCCACTTTTCCCTTTGTTGCTAGAGTATCTGGCGTCCCCAATTCCTGAGTCATTTGAGGATTCCATAGTATAAATCAGGTGGCTTCTTGGCTTTCTTCACTGCTGACTTGGGACTTAGTTTTTAGGGCTCTGCTGAGTCAGTTACCACTTCATGTCAGCTTTGCAATTCCCAAAATTTTGTCACTATTGTCTTCTCTCCCTTTCCTGTGGGGTTTTGGGAAAGAGCAGAGTGTAGTGTGTATGTGTGGTTGGCCAACTTTAAGTGAATGTCCCAAATGTCTCTTTCCATTTCACCTCCCCCAAAGGGGTGTCTATTCTCGTTCTCTCCTTCTCTCCCTTCCTCCCTCCCTCTCTGTCCCTCCTCCCCACTTCCCCCTCTTGCTGTCACCCCACCTCCACTTTTTTTTTTTTTTTTGAGACAGAGTCTCACTCTTTTGCCCTGGGTAGAGTGCAGTGGTGTGATAATAGCTCACTGGAACCCCAAACTCCTGGGCTCAAGTAATCCTGCCTCAGCCTCCCAGAGTGCTAGGATTACAGGCGTGCCCAGCGCTACCTCCATTTTTATTCAGGTAACCATTTTGGAGATCTGAGTTCACCAGAACTACCTTTTTACTGGCTGGCTGTGTTCAGTCAGCTAACTTACCATATCATGCACACCACAGGCAGTGTTTAAAAGACTAAAGGAGAAATGGGTACCATCCAAATGTGTGTTTTTCTTATTTTCCAGGGAGCACTATTCATAAGATGATTGTGGATAGGCAGTATATGGGTGTGTCTAAGCGGAAGTGTATCGTGTGGGGTGTTGCCTTCTTGTCCGATGGCACCGTCATAAGTGTGGACTCTGCTGGGAAAGTGCAGTTCTGGGACTCAGCCACAGGGACGCTTGTGAAGAGCCACCTCATCGCAAATGCTGATGTGCAGTCCATTGCTGTAGCCGATGTGAGTACAGTCTCTGTTTTCAGTGGTCAGTGTACAGCTGGGTGGTGAGTAGAGAAAGCAGGGTTAGTGACATGCCCTGTAAAAATATTTAGATGTCACGTCGTTACGTTATACTGGAGGAAGATGAGTTTAGGAAAATGCATCTGAAACCCATGTCATTTCTATGGTATCTACCAACTGGTTAGAGAATACAGGATTCTCTAAAAGACTAGTTAGCAGAGGGATTTTCTTCAGATGCTTCTCACCCAGAGTTCATCCAGTCTGATTGTCAATAAGGCACAAGTAGCCTAGAAGAATCTTCTGCTTCCTATCTATCTTGGGAGATTAGAGGATAACTGTATAGTGATTTTGAAAATGTTCCCGCTCTCTTATTTGAAAAAGGCTCAGGTAGCTTTGTGTTGAACAAGTATGCCTTTTCCCTTTTGGTCGCATGAATTCTAATTCAGAAACCTTTGGGTATTTTAGCCATAAGCCATGGAAAGTGACGTTGAGATTTGTTAACTAGATCCTTTATTCTTTACCTACATAGTTTGAGAATTATGTGCCATCCTAAGTGTGGACATTAATTTTCTAGTGCAGAGTTCATTCATGCCTGCTTTTCTTGCCTGTAAGTATTTCTATCCCATTTCACAGGTTTTCTGTGAGAACAATTTGATGTATGTTAAAGCCCTGTAAAAATATTTAGATGTCACATGTAGTGATCTAAGTTGAACTGAGTGGGAGAAATTCCTCTTTAAAAGAGTTTTAATCCAGAGCAGGTGTAATTATACATAAGACTTAGTTAATTAGTTAATAAAGTGTACCTACTGAAATATTATGTATGCAGCTGCTTCAGAGAACATGGAAGATGTATGTTTACTGCTATGGAACAATTTCTGGGATATATTGTTAAGGGGAAAAAGTAAAAGAGTATTATAGTGTATTAATACAGCACATGATAGTGTATAAGAAAAGGATGGGCAGATTCATACAAACAGTTTTGCTGGTATATACATAGAATATCTTTTTTTTTTTTTTTTTTTGAGACAGAGTCTCGCTCTGTTGCCCGGGCTAGGGTAAGTGCCGTGGCATCAGCCTAGCTCACAGCAACCCTCAAACTCCTGGGCTCAAGTGATCCTACTGCCTCAGCCTCCCGAGTAGCTGGGACTACAGGCATGTGCCACCATGCCCAGCTAATTTTTTCTATATATATTTTTAGTTGGCCAGATAATTTCTTTTTATAGAATATCTTTGAAAAGATAGAATTGCTAATGATGATAATTTCCAGAGAAGGAATTTGGGAGTTCAGGCTTAATTTGTACTATGTACCATTTTATGCTGTTTGATTTTTTTCCTACAATGTCCCTACATTACTGTATTGCATTGAATCTTAGAAACAAATAATTGTAAGAAGTGACATTATTTTGTCATCATGGGAAAGAAAAAACACTGCCAGTTAAACTATGACACTGTGCTTTTTTAAATATAAAATTTATATTTTGTAAACATATGAACTGACAGACAGGTTTGGTTTGGTTTGGTTTTGCGACAGAGTCTTGCTCTGTCCCCCAGGCTAGAATGCAGTGGTGTGATCATAGCTGTCTGCAGCCTCAAACTCCTGGGCTCGAGTGTGTCTTCTGCCTCAGCCTCCCAAGCAGCTGGGACTACAGGTGCCCACCACCATGCCCAGCTAATTTTTCTTTTCTTTTGTTTTTTGTTTTTTTTTGTGGAGACAGGATCTTGCTCTTGCTCAGGCTCATCTTGAACTCTTGGCCTCAAGCAGTCCTCTCCCACCTCAGCCTCCCAGAGTGCTAGGATTACAGATGTGAGCCACCGCACCCAGCCTGACAATGTTTTTTTTAAACATAGAATTTGTATTCTACTTATTGAAAGAGTACTTTGAGACTGAAATTTTGTCATGCCACTCTTGTGCGTATACAAAAAGGAAAATATAAGCAAAATACACTGATGAAGATATTCCTAAAACTTCGTTACGTTCAGAATTGGACTCTCTGAGTCACTTTTCAACTCAGTCCTCAAGGTCCTTGTTGTCCCACGCATTGCCTCTATGCCATCGGTAGTGTGAAGCTCTGCTGTACTCTCCTACCCACATTCTCTTTAGGCTTTTGACAACCATTCTGCAAGTGTTGATGTTGGCTGTTTATCTGCAGCTGTCACACACGCACAGACTGACAGACATTGTAAGATATCCTGATTTCAGAGATGTTAAAACGTGGGAAAATGTTTGCCTCAGAATCAATGAATTATGGAACTTATTTTTTTTTTAATTGAAAAATACAATTGTACAAATACCAGCCGTCAGAAGTGCTTATCACAGATTCTGGAATTAAGCAGGCTTGGGCTCCAGTCCTAGTGGTACCACTTAGCTGCATGTCTTGCTTGCTTAAGTTACTTATTTCTAAGCCTCAGTTTCCTCTTCTTTAAAAAAAAAAAAAATACAGACCTTGTAGAGTTTGGGGCAGGATTAAATGGATAGTGCATGTCAAGTGTTAAGTGTGTCTGGCACAGAGCGAGTGTGCTATTGTCATGATCATTTTCACATCTTTTTTGAAACTGATTCTAATTTCAAGGCTTTTCTCCATTATACTCTCTTGCCAGAACAGCTGATTATTTTTTAGATTTATTTTTAATGGATTTTCATGGGCTAGAGAGTGAATTGTGGCAAATACCCAGTCCTTTGATCTTCTTAGATGTCTTTCACCTTCATCTAGGAGGTGAGTACAGACTCCTGCAGGGAGTTGTAGGAAATACTTGCTTTCATTTAGAGGTCGGTCCTGAGATAACTTTTTTTCTTTGTGTGAAATGGTTACTCTTTGGTTAATTTGGGAAACTCCCCACCCCATTTCCAGGTTTGATGTTTCCTTTGTTTCCTTCCTGCTATGTCCTAAGACAGCCCTTTTGTTTTCTTTTCAATTCTTTTATGATCGCACCTATAGAGGTCTTCCAAATCCCTCTCTGTGGGTGGGACTTTAAACAAACTGCCGTGTTTTTTTTTATTATTATTATTTTTTGTAAATTGAATGAACCTAACAGTTGGAGGTGGGGGAGAGTGAGTTTCTAAGCTTCTTTGTATCTCCAACTTTCATCTTGGGCTAATGGTTTTCAAATAGAATCTTTAGTTGAGGGACAGGCTGGTCAGGGCCGCCTTATGTGCTGTCCTTCAGATATGGTTACCTTTATTCTCCATCATCATGTACCTGCAAGTGACCTCAAGAGAGCTGGCACAAGGTTGGGGCACTGTAGTGTGCCCAGAGCACAGGCTTTGGAAGCAGATGGCTTTATGTCTTTGTCATGTTTCTAAATCTATGTAATTCCAGTTTCCTTATCTGTGAAAAGAGCTATTAAATGATGATTAGGGGAAAGAAAGTTAAAAAGCTGACTCATACAAACATAAAATGAAAATGTCTCAGAGATCTTCTATAATTCATTAATGAGGGAACCAGTAAGATGTTTCAGGCAGTTCAAAAGAGAATTCAAAGAACATGCTTATGTAAGGCCATCAGGAATGCCGAAATGAGTTTACAAATTGTTGCAAAACTCTGTGTCCATAGGGCAATAGTCATTTGCTTTCTACCAGGCAAAATTCTGTGGATTTCTGTGGAAAAGAATCTTTTGCATCTTTATCATGTTAAATATTCCTGTTAAAGAACGTGGTGTGGATTCCTTTGGTTATGTCATTTCTTTTATTCTTTAGGAGGATGTAAATTTTTTCTCAGTTGGGTCTAGTACATTTCTTGTTAAGTTTATTCCTAGTATTTTATTTCTTTGGTTGCTATTCTAATGAGGTCTAGTTTGTATATATGAAGTTTAACGGTGGGAGTTATGTATTGTTAATAATTTTGTCAGTAGAGGGCGCCTTGTCATCTATATCTGAACTTGCTCGGCTGATGGAATTGTTAGCTTGTGGAGGGAAAAGACCCCTGTCACCTCTTTTCTAATCCTGGGCATAGGTTTTCCCCTAAGATGCCCAGACAGAAAAGCTCAGGGAATATTTTTCCAGCTGGACCCTGTTTTGATCACATGTACCTCCCTTATGATGTATTTCCTCAGCAAGAAGACAGTTTCGTGGTAGGCACAGCCGAGGGGACAATATTCCATTTTCAGCTGCTCCCTGTGACTTCTAACAGCAACGAGAAGCAGTGGGTGCGGACAAAACCATTCCAGCATCACACTCACGACGTGCGCACTGTGGCCCACAGCCCGACAGCTCTGATATCTGGAGGTGGGTTCCACTTCCGGCGAGGCTGCCCCTTTGCTCTGCCCGTCCCTGGTTATTTTCACGCAGGACTTGTAATTCTGCGTGCCTTCTCCCCTTCCCCACGCCCTAGGCACCGATACCCATCTAGTCATTCGTCCTCTCATGGAGAAGGTAGAAGTAAAGAATTATGATGCTGCTCTCCGGAAAATCACCTTTCCCCATGTAAGTATCGCCCCCCCTGCCAACCCCTCATCTCCCATTCCGCATCCCTCTGTCCCACGAGACTGAACACAGCTCACACTTCCTGGGAAAATTTGTGAGACTTTCCGTAGCCACCTTCTTCCTTCTGTTTCCAAGGCAAGCCTCTTGCAGAGACATTTCTGGGGGCATGAGATCTGCAGCAGCATCCTAAGTTCATTCTCTGGGGAAATCATTCCCTTTTCCACATAGTTGTGGTTTATGGGAAGTTTGTTTGTTTTTAAGGGTGAATTCTGTTATTCTGGGTGGGAGCAGAAAAATCCAGGGTTCCAGTGTTCCATTCTAAGTAAGTGGTACCATCTTACTAAGCTAGCAAACCTTGTCCCCTACACCTGCTTCACATTCCATTCAACCAATAAACCTTACTGAGCCTGCCTCCTCATTATCTCATATATATTTATACACATACATATATTTCAACAGCTTTATTGAGTTATATTTGATATATAAAAACTGTATATATTTAATGTCTATGCTTTGATAATGTTGGACATAGCCCTCATTATCTCTGGAATTGGGTGATTTTTCTATCTCTACTGCCATTGTCTTTATTTTGTTTTGTTGTTTCTGTTTCGTTTGCTCCCAAGACAGGGTCTCACCCTGTTGCCCAGGCTAGAGTGCAGTGGCATCATCATAGCTCACTGCACCCACAGACTGCTGGACTCAGGCAATCCTCTTGCCTCAGCCTCCTGAGTAGCTGGCATTACAGGTGCATGCCACCATGCCCAGCTAATTTTTTAAAATTTTTATTTATTTTTATTTGTAGAGATGAGGTGCTACGTTGCTCAGGCTGGTCTTGAACTTCCGGCCTCAAGCAATTCTCCCACCTCAGCCTCCCAAAGTGCTAGGATTACAGGCATGAGCCACCATGCCTGGCTGTTGTTGCTTTTTGGGATGGGATCTCACTGTATTGCCCAATCTGGTCTCCAACTCCTGGGCTCAAGGCATCCTCCACCTCACCTCTCAAGTAGCTGGGACTACAGGTGTGCACCATTGTGCCTGGCTTTGTTGTCCCAGTTGGATCAGTGTCTTTTCTCGTCTGAATTGCTTTACAGTAGCTTCTTAATGATCTTCTTTTATTTCCGTTTGTGTCATTGTAGCCTATTCTCTATTGATCTGTTTAAAAAGCAACTTTGGGGCTGGGCATGGTGGTGCATGCCTGTAGTCCCAGCTACTCACGAGGCTGAGCCAGGAGGATTACAGGAGTTTGAGGTTGCAGTGAACTTTGATGATGATGCCACTGCATTCTACCCAGGGCAACAGAGACAGAGCAAGACCCTGTCTCAAACAAACGAACAAACAAAAAAAGCAGCTTTCTTCATCACTCCGTGCTTCAAAGCCTCTGGTGATCCCTGTTGACTGCAGCGTACGCTGGTTCCTTCATGTGGCTTGTAGAACCTGTCTCGCTCTGTCCCTGGTCTTTCAGCTGCTTCTCTCCTCTTTCCTTTCACACACTTGCAGCACCCCACCCAGGCTAGCCATTCTGAAAAACTTTGTTTATTACCTCAAATGCTCTTTGACCTTTGAGCTATTTCACATGCCATTTCTCTCCTTGGAACATCCTGCTCTGCCTTCTTTGCCTGATTAGTCTTTACTAGTGAACCTCATCTGAGCTTCTGTCTTGACCCCCACAAAGCTAGATGTCTTTTCTGCTTTTTTTCATTACATATAATGTTTTGCCATGTTAAAATTCTTGGCATAGTGAAGTGTAATTGATGTTTGATTCCGTGTCAACCTTTAGACTAGATGCTTCTTGAGAGCAGTGGCTATGTTTTTCTTTACCATTGTGTTCTTAGATCCTAGCGCTGTGCCTGGCATATAGTAGTACTTAGGAGATATTTATCAAGGAAATAGATTTCAACAGGAAAAAATGTACTAAGATGTTGCTGGCGTACCTAGTACTGAGGCAATAGGTGACACTGGCTTATTTTCAACTTTTCATTCTTGGATACAGCGACGTCTCATTTCCTGTTCCAAGAAAAGGCAGCTTCTCCTCTTCCAGTTCACTCATCACTTGGAACTTTGGCGATTGGGATCCACAGTTGCAACAGGTAATGTGGGAGAAAGTTTTTTCCCAATCAGAAGACTGGAGAGAGAAGCCCAAAATCAGAATTGCAGTTAAAGTTCTGCTTACAGAAAAACTGAAGTAGATTTTTCTGTGTCCATTGTAACTTATGGTTTTCCCACCCACTAGATAAAACAAACACGTTATTTAGAGTGTTAGAATCTTTAGCAGGATGCTGGATCATCTTGTAAAAGTTTAAGATTCTATGTGGTATCCTGCAGGACGTAGTTGAGGTGAGGGTTGAAGAATCCTAGTTTGCCCTAGCTTGGCTGAGATGCAGACAGGCTGTTGAAAAGTGATAAGATTTAATGATGGGGAGTGATGATCCTACATGAGAAAGGTGGTCACATGGATCTTACTGAATGACAGCCTAGTGGCATTTTATGTGACCTGTTAAGGAAATGTTTGTATCCTCTTGTTTGTAGTGGAATAAAACTGAGGCCTTACAAACTCTATTTCCACCCACTTGCATGCCTGGCTGTGGGGTAAAGCTTCAGAGAATTCATGATGTATCGTGGGACAGAAGCAAAGAAAGTACTCAATGCTTTCCTCTTCATATACCCCCTCAAAAATTGTGAGCTTTCTAAGTAAAGCCATTTTTCTGATTTCCCATTGGTAGATGTCCATTCTACCAAGAAGTGACTTTTTAGAAGAAAAAAATGTGCAAATAATCTTTCTTTGATAAGAAAAAACTAAGGGAAGTTTCTTATTTTAGGCAAGAACGGGGATACCCTTCCACTGTCTAAAAATGCAGATCATTTACTGCACCTCAAGACAAAGGTAAGGACGTTTAACTGTGTGTTCAGACTCTGAAATCCAGAACATTTTTCCCATTCTGAATTTTCAGGGTTACTTCACATCATAAACTGTATAAATTCTAAAACTATTTGAATGAAGGGCTGTGTCACCAGAACTGGGTTTCCTGTGATTATAAATTGGGCATTCAGAGCTTATTAGGATTTGTTATGAATGCATACAGGAAATTGGTTTTTCTTCTTTTGATATTATTATGAAGATAACATGCATATTTTTTAGAACTCAAATGGTACAAAAGAGTATAAATGAAAAATTAGTCTCCTCCACACCCTTTACCCCCTCCTCTGTTCTCTCCAGATGTAATTGCTGCCAGCAGTTTCTTGTATGGAAACTTCCAGGAAAAAATTTCCAACCATGTGTGTATGTGTATATACTTTTTTGCATTAATACTATACAATTTATTATTTACAGTTATCTTCCTTTAAAAAATTTATTTTAATTACACAAATATTTGTGAATACAGTCTTTGCTGTAAAGAATTTAAACAATATTCATAGTTTATGTACTTGACCACCTCTTTAATTCTAGTCTCCTCTCCTGAAATTACCTAATGGTAATTAATTAGCTGTATAGCTTCCTCTGTGAGAGAGAGAGTTATATATATACATATATTGGGAAATCATCATTTTGTGAGTTTTTTAAATTACATAAATGTTACATTGAACTTTTCTCCTCCTTTATATTCTCCAAATGTTTGTCACTTGCTATTTCTTTAAAGAAGGTTGTCATAAGCAAAACTGCACTCCAAATCACCTAGCCTCCCAAGCTTTCCTGCATTAAGTGCCTCCCTGCTCAGGTTTCTAAAGTTGGAGTTTGGTATGAGGCTATCTATGAAGTACCAAAAGGGCCAAGATAAAGTAGACCTTCGTTCTTGGATTTCCAAAGCCCCACACCATTTAGGTGCTCTGCCTCTGAAATAATCGTAGCAACACAGCGTATGAGAGTGGGGGTTATGTGTAGGTGTTTGTGGATAGGTCCAGAGTGGTAAGAGCTTGAGGAGTCGTGTCACAGTGAGCCTCGTCCTGTGAAGTTTTACTTGAACACTCATCGTGATTCCTAATCTTGCCAGGGTCCTGAGAACATTATTTGCAGCTCTATCTCCCCATGTGGAAGTTGGATAGCCTATTCTACAGCTTCTCGGTTTTTTCTCTGTCGGTTGAATTATGAACATGACAACATAAGCCTCAAAAGGGTGAGTGATAGCCCATTGTCTGGTCACATCAGAAGAAACTTCCTACATGTGTGATTTTGTGTGTGTATGTAAAGTGGAAATGACTGGATGTGAATCCTTACTCAGTGGAAAGCTATTTAGAGACAGTTGTTACAAAACAATCTTATATTTCTATTTTGAATTGATTAACATAATCAATTTGGGGGGGTGGGCAGGGGATGCCCTAGAGGCAGTAAAGTTTAGGTTTTTCTGCTCAGTGGTTTCATATGCATCTTAGTCATTTCCATGATAGGGAATTTAGTATTCACTGAAGAGATGAAAAGAGGGTATATCGGTTACTGTGGGCATGCCAGTGTTCCGTGCCCTGGGGCATTTGGCTTGCTTAGGGACAGGAAGCATTAATGTAGTTTGAACCTGGTTGGGATTATTTTGGACTCATCCTCACTAGCTTCTACCGTTGTTGCACCCAAAGGTTTCCAAAATGCCAGCATTCCTTCGCTCTGCCCTTCAGATCTTGTTTTCTGAAGATTCAACAAAGCTGTTTGTGGCATCAAATCAAGGGTCTCTACATATCATGCAGCTGTTGGAAGGAAGCTTCAAGCACCTGCATGCTTTCCAGCCTCTGTCAGGTGGGAATTTGGTAACTGGCTCCAGGGAGAGTTGTCTGTATCTAAGATGTGACTTTTCCCCTTTAAACCTCACTGTCGGGGGTTCCCTCATGTTCTTCCCACTCTGCAAATACATTCACTCACACGTTTGCAATTTGAAGTAGGAGGACATATCTGGCAGATGAAGGCACTAGATGAGATCTGAAATGTTCCTCACACCTACTCTTTTCTCACTGGGTTTTTGATTCCTTATTTGGGACCAGAGAAGTTTCATCATCCTTCTTAGAGTTTTGTTAGCAGAACAAGAAGAAAGTTAAAATGATCTGTAATCCTGCCACCCAGAAATAGCTGCTATTAATATTTTGATATTTTCCAATATGTGTTTGTAGGTATTTTGTGGGCTTGTTACTTTCTTGGTTGTTTGTTTATATAAAGGTGAAAGTATCTTTATACATATAACAATTTCTCATTTACATTTAGAAAATTTTTTTTTCATAGGCCTACCTGTTCTGTAACATATGTTCAGTTTCATCACCTGTGTTCATTTAATTTCGTTGTCTGTGTTCATTTAGTATTCATGATGCTTTCTCAGTGTTCTTTGAGAACATGAGTGCACATGAACGAATGTGACTGTGTGTGGCTGACTTGCTTATTGATGAGGACGTAGACTTAGTATCCAGCTTAAGCCGGTAGTTCTTTGGATACTTCCCATGGCCCTTGCCTTCTTTCTCATCTTGGATTTTATCTGCTTCCCTGTCGTTTAGACTCTGTCAGCCTGGAAAGTCGATGCTTTTTTTTGTTTGTTTTGTTTTGTTTTTGAGACAAAGTCTCACCCTGTTGTCTGGGCTAGAGCTAGAGTGCTGTGGCATCAGCCTAGCTCACAGCAACCTCAAACTCCTGGGCTCAAGTGATCCTCCTGCCTCACCCTCCCGAGTAGCTGGGACTACAGGCATGCACCACCATGCCCGGCTAATTTTTCTGGTTTTAGTAGAGACCAGGTCTCACTCTCTCTCAGGCTGGTCTCGAACTCCTGAACTCAAGTGACCCTCCCGCCTTGGCCTCTCAGAGTGCTAGGATGACAGGCGTGAGCCACCACGCCCAGCCTGGAAAGTCAACTCTTTAACTTCAACTCTCACTGTTCATAAGCTGCTCCAAAAGCATAAAGAAGAAACCCACAAGTTAGGGGTCAGATAAATTAAACTGACAATATTTAATGAGTACCTGTAAATGTTTTTATTTAAGACTGCTTATCTTGCAGTTAGTACTTGTTAAAATTCGGCTCTGCATTATGGATTTGACTTTATTTCTTCCTCCTTTCTCATCTTATTTGCCCTTGAAGTCAAGGTGGTTTCTTCACAGCCTCTAAACGTGTATATTCCAGTCCTTTTTACTTAGCTCACACTGTTTTCCATCTTTTTCTACCCATCCCCGCCCAGCCTTTAGCAGCCTTTTTGGTGTTTGGGGGCGTTATATGCAGTGTGTATTTTGGCACATAGCATCAGTGTCCAAGTTTTATCCCACGCTAGTCTTCATGTTGCCAGACTGATTTAAAGTCCCTAGATGACAAAGATGGTTCATATGTGCCCATCTTCCCTTAGTGCTAAGTATACAACAGGCACCTAGTAAATCAAAGATACGTTTCAAGTCTGTTGAACTTACTGTCTGTCCATAGCTTTGATTAAAAACCATTTAGGGATGGCCGCGCTATTAATAATTACCCTGATCTAATCACTATACATTATATGTATTCAAGCATCTCTGTGTACCCCATGAATATGTACAATTATGATGAGTCAATTTATAAAAATAAAATTTTTAAAAAAATTGGTAGGAAAGGAGTTTGAAACAATTAAAAGTATAGATTTTAGTGGTGGCTGCTGCTCTGATTCTCTGTTACCATAGTAGGCATCATCTTATTCCGGCCTGAGCAAGTGACACCTTCACTTTTATCTCTGGATTCTGTTTACATGAGGGGTGGCTAACTAAGTGAAAAAGGTAGACAGGTGACCATCTCAAACTAACTTGCAAAAGTATCAGCAGATTATCCTGTCAGTGATTTAAAACTCTGAGAGTCTCACTGGCTTTCGCCATCATCTGCGGGGCAGGGGTGGCTATGGACACTGAATGAATTGAGAGACCTGACTGTTGTTCTGTCCTCACAGGGACAGTGGAGGCCATGTGTCTCTTGGCAGTGAGTCCGGATGGGAACTGGCTGGCTGCATCAGGTACCAGTGCTGGAGTCCGTGTCTACAATGTCAAACAGCTAAAGGTGAGCTTCAGCTTTCACAGAAGTTTGTACAGGAGGCAGTTGCCCTGCAGTTACACGATTCAGGGCAGATTGGCATGACCTGGAAATTTCATGGACTTTTTTCTTTTTAGACCAAGAATTTTTCCAGTTTTAGAATCCTGTTTTACATTTTTGTAACCCAAAAGGTATACAGTCTGTAACATTAAAATCAGTCTGTGAAAACAGTGAAACCATTGTGCCTATAAATTTGAAATTAAGGATTTGTGGATGATGAATCCTCATCTAGATTATTTTTATATTTTGGGCAGGAAAATACACAGATAAATAGTTGTAGATAATAAGTGTTTCTTTCATGGCTCGCCTTCTAAAGTTAAGGTGTTTTTAAATTAAACAGAACTAGACATTTGAAAAAGGACTACTGGGAGAACTTTATACTAATCAGTAATGATACTGTCATTCGTACATTGAGTCACTAATGATCTTTTACAACTCCTCGTCTTCGTCATAAAAATAAGATGTGAACTACCCAAAACTTTTAGTAAGCGTTAACATTTTACATAACAATCCCGAACCACAACACTTAATGGGTTTGCCTGTTACTGTTTAACTTAATCTTTATTACACTGTGGCAGGAGCATGTGCTGAGCTCTTGTCTTTGAGCCTTGCCTAGCATTTGAAGAGTTTGTAGCTGGGCACAGTGGCTCACGCCTGTAATCCTAGCACTCTGGGAGGCTTGAGGTGGTGGGAGGATGGCTTTAGCTTGGAGTTCTAGACCAGCCTGCGCAAGAGTGAGACCCCATCTCTACTAAAAATAGAAAAATTAGCCAGGCATCGTATCAGCAGCCTGCAGTCCCAGCTACTCAGGAGGCTGAGCCAAGAGGATCACTTGAGCCCAGGAGTTTGAGGTTGCAGTGAGCTACAATGACACCACTGCACTCTACCTGGGGCGACAGGGTGAGAGTGTCTCAAAAAATAAGATGAAAAAATACAGAGTATTTGTGTGTAATGTGCATAAGCCTTGCAATTGTACATAAATATCCATGCCTAGGCCTTAATTTCTTTTAAACCCAGTGTAGAGCTGTAGGTTCCCTGTTCAATGACATATTTATGAGCAATTCATAGAGATGGATTTGTTCTGAGGAAAAGGCTTTACTCTGAGTTTTCTGCAAATGCTTTCAGTATTGTAAACAAATATGCATTTTTTTAAAAATGAAATTAAAGTTTATTGTTTGAAGAAAGGCTTGAAGTTTATGATAATGTCCATACCACTCTTGAGTTCCAAGAACTGTTTTTTCTTTTCTTTTTTTTTTTTTTTTGAGATATAGTCTCGTTCTGTTCCCTGGGCTACAGTGCCGTGGTGTCAGCCTAGCTCACAGCAACCTCAAACTCCTGGGCTCAACCGGTCCTCCTGCCTCAGCCTTGCGAATACATGGGACTACAGCCATATATCACCACACCTGGCTAAATTTTTTTCTATTTTTAGTAGAGACGGGGTCTCACTCCTGCTCAGGCTGCTCTCCAGCTCCTGAGCTCAAGGGATCCTCCCACCTCGGCCTCCCAGAGTGCTAGTATTACAGGCGTGAGCCACCACGCCCGGCCATGAAATGCTATTTGCAAGCAACTGACCTAGACCATTCAGTCTTTCAAGAAAGGTATCATATAGAGTTGCCTCTTGTGTGTGTTATTTGTTCCCAGCTTCACTGCACAGTGCCTGCTTACAACTTCCCAGTGACTGCTCTGGCCATTGCCCCTGATACCAACAACCTTGTCATCGCTCATTCAGACCAGCAGGTAAGAGAGGTTCTGGTGTTTTCTAATTTCTTGCTGCCAGATTGTAACCTGAGATAACAAACAACTTTGGAGGAACTTTTCTTTGAAGGTGTTGGAGGATATAAAGATAGTTTTCTCCTGTGTAAAGCAAAGCTTTATACATAGCGTGGGCTCATTGTAGGCCAGCAATATCCATTGGTTTGATGGGGCACAGTTTGAAGGGGGAAGCACTGAAGTTCTAGAGTAAGGAAGCACAAGAGGGTAGAGAAATTTTGACCTCCCAAGCTTAAAACAGGAAGAAATAGAAATCCTGAACAGACCAATATCAAGTAGCAAGATTGATTCTGTAAAAAAAAAAACCTCCCAACAACAAAAAAAATCCAGTACCAGACCAATTCACAGACAAATTCTACCAGACCTACCAAGAAGAACTGGTACCTCTCCTACTGAAACTGTTCCATAACATCCTCCCTAACTCATTCTACAACAAAGCCAGTATCAGCCTGATACCAAGGCCAGGAAAGGATACAACAACAACAAAAGAAGAGAAATACTCCTTTTACTGAGTGCTTTAGATGAGAGATGACCTGGGCTCAGGTGTAGGTGTTAAGCCTGGATGTGGGGTGGAATAAGATTTTGAGAGTTGAAAGTGACTAAAAGGTCAAATAATTCACTTTCACTTTTGCAGATGAGGAAATCAGGCCCTAGTGAAAGCAGGTACCTAATCTCAGCCAAAATTAGAGCCTCGTCAGCTTTTTTCCACACCAGGTTGTAAGAAGAAGATCTTTAAAATACCTGGGCATCAGGACACATTATGAAGTTATCAATAGTGATATATCTTCATCTGTAAAGTGAGGATGATAACAGCTACCTCACTGAGCCACTGAAAAGATTAAGTGATCTAGGAAGCACTTCTAAGTTGACTGCTAGATAAATGCTAGATACTGCTAGATACTTTTATGAGCAGTTTTTACACTGACGTGCACACATATACACACTCTATCCAAAAAAGGAAATCTCTGGCCGGGCGCGGTGGCTCACGCCTGTAATCCTAGCTCTGGGAGGCCGAGGCGGGTGGATCGCTCGAGGTCAGGAGTTCGAGACCAGCCTGAGCAAGAGTGAGACCCCGTCTCTACTAAAAATAGAAAGAAATTATCTGGCCAACTAAAAATATATATACAAAAAAATTAGCCGGGCATGGTGGCTCATGCCTGTAGTCCCAGCTACTCGGGAGGCTGAGGCAGTAGGATCGCTTAAGCCCAGGAGTCTGAGGTTGCTGTGAGCTAGGCTGACGCCACGGCACTCACTCTAGCCCGGGCAACAAAGTGAGACTCTGTCTCAAAAAAAAAAAAACAAAAAAGGAAATCTCTCATTTCGGTTTTATAGATTTAAGTCCTTCACCAAAGACTGAAAGATTAGTGAAGCCATCCCCTTGCCCTCATCACACACAATGATAATGTGCACCTGACATCTTTTGCTGTCAGGTGGTCCCTCAAGTGCTTCTGTCATTAAAACTGGTGGGAAATTTTTGTACCTCACTAGCAAAAATGAGAGAGTTGATAATACACAGTGTTGTGGGGGTGTAAGGAAGCAGCACTCCCACACATTGTGTAAATTGGTATAAGCCTTTTGGAGGACTTTTTCACGATACATTTAAAAATTTAAAACCACATAGTCTTTGATTTAGAAGTTTCAATTCTAAGAGTTCACCTCCATGTATGCTTTCAGTTGTACAGAAAGACATTTATACAGAGATGATTCATTGCAGCCTTGTTTGTAGTAGCCAAAGATTGGAAACAGTGTAATGCGCATTAAGCAGTATGATACATCCATAAAAGGAATGGATTATTATGTGTTCTTGAAAAGGTGTGTGATTGAGCTATTTATATTTACTGATAAGGGTCAGTCTCTGTGATATAACAAAATGAAAAGATGCAAGATACAGAATAGTATGTATTGTGTGTATAAAATATTTCTGAAAAGATATGAGCAGGCCAGGCATGGTGATTCACACCTCTAATCCCAGCACTTTGGGAGGCAGAGGTGGGAAGATCACTTGAGCCCAGGAGTTTGAGACCAGCCTGAGCAACATAGCAAGACCCTGTCTCTACAAAAATAAGAAAAATCTGCCAAGTGTGGTGGCGTGTACCTGTAGTCCCCCTTACCCGGGAGGCTGAAACAAGAGGATTGCCTGAGCCCAGGAGTTCGAGGCTAAAGTGAACTCTGTGCCACTGCACTCTAGCCTGGGTGACATAATGAGACCGTGTCTCTAAAAAAAACAACAGAAAAAAACTTAGGGAAGAGGGATGTCAGGATTGCAGGGTGACTCTTCTCTTGCTCTGTAATTTCCATTTAAAACTTTTTTATTTTTTAAGAAAATAATGGGAAAGCATAAGTGTGAATAAGATACAGTCAGGGTTTGTTGAGGACTACTCCTCTTTCTGGGTACCAGCCTGCACTTTTACTGCATCATATCCCTTCGCAGGTATTTGAGTATAGCATCCCGGACAAGCAGTATACAGAGTGGAGCCGGACTGTCCAGAAACAGGGGTTCCACCACCTTTGGCTCCAAAGGGACACGCCCATCACACACATCAGTTTTCATCCCAAGAGACCAATGCACATCCTCCTCCACGACGCCTACATGTTCTGCATCATTGACAAGTCCTTGGTGAGTTCTTCCCTGCTACCTCACTGAATCTTTTCTACTTTGGAATCTTTAAGTTCTAAAAGCAACAAGTACAAGGAGATTGAGGAAGGAGAATCAGAGTAAAGGTTCCTAGTGTACTCTTTGGAGTAGAGGAGCTTTTGTTTTACAGATTTCCTCATTTGTGTTCCCAAGCTCAAGAGGATCTTGGGGAAGGGGCTGGCCTTTGTGTACTGTTTTTTTGTTGATTTGACTGTTTCTCTACTTTGCCAATGAGTACATAAGCTTAAGTAGGAAAGGGATTCGTTCAGTATGTAGAAGGTGACCCTTGTCAGGGAACACCATTGATTTGGCTGACTCACTTTCATCTTGGAACTCTGGAATGTCTCAATAACATGGCTTCATTAAAGGAGGTACAGGCTGATGTTTTGACCGCCATGCTTCTTGGCTGAAGGTACTGAAACACTGTTTGTGGGCTTGAGGAGTTGGTCTTAATGTCTTGACAGAAGTGCAGCTAGGAAAATTCCATTCTTCATGGCTGGTATTTAGATGGGATGTGAGCGTTTTCTTCAGTTTTAGATCCCAGCCTCTTTGCTAGCCGCTGTTTTGATTCACCGAGAATTTATGTCTTTTCTGGGCAGGCAGTTTCTTTCCTAAAAGCATTGTGGCCATGCCTGGAGTGCACTTTGGGCCTAGATTACAACCAGCACACCGTACTGTGTATCTGTGAAGGTGGGGGTGGAAGGAACACGGGGAGAGCGGCAGATGGCTCCAAAGAGGTGTGCATGGGGATGTGTCATTGGAATCATCTCATGGGCCCTACGTCCCCTGGGTGTGGGAAGCAGAGCTGGCTGACAAGTGCCTTCTGCGTGACGAGCGATGCAGGAAGGGCCCCTCCCACTCGCTTGCCTCTTTGTAACTCAGCCCAGATCGTTTTCCCAAGCATTGGTTTTAAGTCCATCACTTCTTTATACTGGGCAGAGCTATTTCCCAAGGAAGTCAGAGATAAAGTATCATTTGTTTAGCTAGAGGCCATCTTCTCAAGGTGTCAGTGACATCAGCGGGGGTGGTTTGTGTTGAGGTTTCGCCTGGGGAGAACTTCAGTCACATAGCCAGCCTGCGAGCTGCTTGGGGGAGAGTCTAGAAAGCACAGAGCCTGCATGGGCTGAGCTCCTGCACATGCCGTTTTTTCCTTTCCAACAAAGTGTGACTGATGAGACTGTCCAGAAGCCCCCGCCGGGCCCTTTGATCTTGCCAGCCTGGAGCACCGAGCTCTCTTCCTGCCTTGTACTCCTGGCCTCTGCAGTAGCTCTCTTCCCGAAGTAAGGAAAGTCAGGAAGGTAGTGAATATGTACTCTATGATGGTTGGAAGATGGTGTTGGCCTGAAAAACCACCACAGCCCTTTGGTCTATATAAGGCCAATAAATGTTACGATTTCAACAGCATATCTTTGTCTTTTTAGCCCCTTCCAAGTGACAAAACCTTACTCTACAATCCACTTCCTCCCATGAATGAATCAGATGTCGTCCGGAGGCGCACGGCCCATGCGTTTAAAATTTCTAAGATATATAAGGTAAAACATGTTGTGTTGTATTCTGGACAGTTGGTTCCTTTGTGATATTATGAAAATGTAATGAGCTCCATAATAGGAATACAAGAGCGCCTTGATTTTACATACGGAGAACCTGGTTTGGGGGAGACAAGTGACCTTTCTGAGGCTATCTGTCCCTTGTGTGTATTTCATTGTTCAGGCCTCACTAGGTTAGAGGCAGGTGCATTATACTTAGCTAAATGAGAAATGATGAAGTTCAAGTGGGGCCTGTGTTAGTGTGAAAACTGGCCATTAAATTTGACTTCCAGTTGGAGAATATTCCATAGGATAAATTTCCAGCAAACAGAAGTTATTGAATTTATTATGACTTTCTTCTTTCTGGGCTAGGCTTTTCATT